>NC_081433.1:57001871-57323746 GCF_949786415.1 Peromyscus eremicus
TTGTTTAGTTTACTTTTATGTCTTTCTTTTTTATTTTGTATTCCCCTTTGTTCTCTAATAAAAGATAAAAAGAAAAGTGTGAATTTGGGTGAATAGAGAGCTGGAGAGAATCTGGGAAAAGTTGGAAGAAGATAAAAACATTAACAGATTATTTAACGTAAAAATATATTTAAAAAATAAAAACCTTAATTTTGGTAAACTTTGTTACTAAAAGGTCTGAAAATAAATATAAGTATTACAAACAAAAATTAAGCATACAAAAAGCATATACATTATAATGTACTTAAATACAGTTATAATTTATATTGGAAACAGAAATTGGAAAGTTTCATATCAAATTTTACACTTTCAGAATTTAATATATTTTACTCACTCACTCATCACAAAAAACCCAAACAAAAATCATGACAGAGAATTAGAAAGAGAGAAACGTGTCAGTAGAATCTTTTAAAAACAAAAGATCCTGGAGCATTGTACTTCAACTTCTGAAACAGCACAGATGCCAGTGCAGGGTACTCTACCATGCAAATCTATCTGCATAGTTGAAGAAGAAAGAAAAACTTTTCAAGATATAAACAGTCTAAATACTTTATGTACACTAAGCATGATCTACAGAAAATACTAGAAGTAATACTTTAGGCTGAAGAGAGGAATTAGCATACCAAAGAGTGTGTAGAAAGAATGAAAGGTAAAACTATAATTATTGAAGTAAAAATATGACTAAGGACAAAGATAGTATAAAAGCATCAAGATGACAGCAATCAACTCACATCTTTTAGTAACTTTAAATGGTAAAGGATTCAACTCCCCAACCAAAAGACACTGAAAGTTTAATGAACAAGAAACAAAATACATCCTTTCATTATCTACGAGAAATCCAATGTGTCTTCAAAGTTAGTCACCACCATAGAACCAAAAGACTGGAAAAAAAATTTCAATCAAATGAGACCAGGAAACAAGCTGGTGTCAATTTCCTAAAATCTTATAAAATGGACTTCAAACAAAATTCATCAGAAGATATGAAATAGGATACTTGATTCTGGACAAGGAACCAATAAGCCAAGAAAACATTACAATCCGAAGCACATAAAGTCTACACACTGCTACACCCAATTTCTAAAATAATATATTACTAGAAATCAAGGGATTGATTGACTTCAATTCAGTATTATTGATTTCAGTATCCTGCATTGTCAAAAACACAGCTCATCTGGACAAAAATAAATGGAGAGAAACAAGATCTAAATGACACTGTATCAAATATACCTCACTGATACTCCAGACAAAAAACTCAAGAATATAAATTGCATCCAGCAGCCTATGGAAGTTTCTATAAAATAGATGACAAGTCATATATATTAATAACACAAAAGAAAAGCCAGTAATACAATAAAATTTCAATAACTCCACTGATTCTATCTGTTCAAAATATAATTATATAGTAAATAATAAATAACAATATAGCAATAAAAACCTCTAGAAAATATATAAACTTATAGAGATTATATGATACACTCTCAAAGGATAAATGTTTCATGAAATAAACAAGAAAGAAAGTTAAATGTTCTTGGATACACATAGAAAAGAAAACACAAAACAGCAAATATCTTGGACTTGCTAAAAGCAGTGCTTTCAGAGAAATATATGTGCCTGGAAAAATAAAAAAAATATTGTACAGATATATCTCTTAAAGCAAACAGTCCTAAGTCCAGTATATTGGACTATATATTAAAAACCTGTACAGAAACTAGTGTAAGAGGAACACAAACAGCAAATGAAACTAAAAGCTGGGTCTTCAAAAAGAAAACCATCTTGACAGTATCTTATCAGAATTAAACAAACAAACAAAAGAGATCTAATAAATAAAAATCACACATAATTAAGTAAATATTGCAATAAACATCAAAGAATTTTACAATGTTATAAGGGAATACTTAACAGCCTACAACTTATTAGACTGAAAAAAGCTTAAGGAAGGAAATGAATTTCTATACAGATCTGAATGACCAAAGAAAATCTGAGAAGCAATGAACAATGTAAACACACAAACACAAATAAGTTGACTATCCCAGGAATAAAAAAGCCTTCATAATAAAAGAGCTCTGTTTCAAATGCATTCAAAATTAAAATCTAACAAATTTTCAAATAAGACTTTCAATATTTGAAATACTTTTTATTTATGAAAATTTTCATTATGCAGAGTCATTTTTTTCAGTTTGCTGACTGATATAGACAGAGTAGGATGGAATAGAGCACAGAATCTGCAGTTTGGGTTGGACATAAAGGTGGGAGATGGGTTAAGTAGAATGAAATTAGATGAATGCAATATATTGGGCTGGCATTCAGATATATGTATAGGTTTCTGCCTAGAACTGAGGATGGTGCAAGCAAAGTTGTCCAGTCCAGACCATTATTAAATTTAATAATTTATTATTAAATATAAAATTTTACTTTTGAATAATTACTAGTAATTATTCAAAAGATAGAAATAGAAGGAATACTTGCAAACTGCTTCTAAGACGCCAAAATTATTCTAATAACAAAATGGGGAGAAAACTTTACTCCAGTAGTGAAAAAATAATTATAAACCAATATCACTAGTAAAATTAATTTCAAACTCTCAAGAAGAATTGCAAAACAAATATCAGCATAAAGCAAACAGATCATTGGGCCACATCAAGTTGCCTTTTCTAAGATATGAAAGTCAATAAAAAAGTACATTATACAAGTAGACTTAAATACAAAAATATCATGATCTCCACAAGAGTTGAGTAAATACCATTAATAAAAATCAGCCTGCTGGCAATGGTCGAGAGACAGTCCGAACTGACCTACTCTGGTGATGGGATGGCCAAACACCCTAATTGTCGTGCTAGAAACCTCATCCAACTACTGAGGGATCTGGATGCAGAGATCCATGACTAGGCCCCAGGTGGATCTCTGGGAGTCCAATTAGCGAGAATGAGGAGGGTTTATGTGAGCGAGAATTGTTGAGACCAAGGTTGGATAAAGCACAGAGACAAATAGCCAAACGAATGGAAACACATGAAATATGAACCAATGGCTGAGGGGTCACCAACTGGATCAGGCCCTCTGAGTGGGTGAGACAGTTGATTGGCCTGATCTGTTTGGGAGGCATCCAGGCAGTGGGACCGGGTCCTGTGCTCATTGCATGAGTCGGCTGTTTGAAACCTGGGGCCTATGTAGGGTCCCTTGGCTTGGCCCGGGAGGAGGAGACTGGACCTACCTGGACTGAGTCCACCAGGTTGATCTCAGTCTGCGGGGAAGGCTTTGCCCTGGAGGAGATTGGAATGGGGGGCGGGCTGGGGGGAAGGTGAGGGGCGCGGGAGAGGGGAGAACAAGGGAATCTGTGGCTGATATGTAGAACTGAATTGTATTGCAAAATAAAAATTAAAAAAAATACAAATAAAATAAAAAAGATCAAAGCAGTATCCCATCCTCTCTGAACTCATCAGTCTAACAGAAATGGTCTCCAACAAGAATTACCCAGATGAAATATGGGACAAAGAATTTGAGAGAACCATCGTAAACATCAAAGAATAAATGAAGTTTAAAGAAGACATGAAGAAAGAGCTGAATGATTTTGAAGAAGCATTAACATAAGGAGAATAAACACTTGAATAATCTCCATGGAAACAAAAACATAAAGTTGATTAAAATGATGACTACAACCCAGGATTTCAAAACCCATTTATTAATGAAATAAAACCTTTGAAAATAACTGAAGATGAAACACAGATGGGAGATTCCTCTAATTATTATACAAATAAGGCAACACAAGAATTCTAGTCACCAAAGGCATACACTGTGATACCTTCTTTCCCCCAAATAAAATAATTACCAAGACAGAGCTGTGATTGTGTTCTGTTTATTGTGTAATTTTGTACTCTCATTTTAATAGTAGATTTTTAAAATAAATAAGTACAGGGAAATTAATTTGGTTTTAAAGATATTTTCTAATGATATCCATTTATGGGATTTAAAGAGGAATACTGAAGAGAAAGGATGACTGTGTTCATAAAGTTTACACTTACTTGTTTCATTAGAAATCTCATTTTCTGGGCAAGGAGTACAATCAAAACAACAGATAGCCTTTCCTTCCATATGTGCTTTCCTGAATCCAGGACTACAACTCTCACTGCACAGTGATTGTGGGGTCTGAGGAAAATCAGAGATGCACTAGTAACTACGTTATCATTCATGCAACATAACAATAAATACAGTGACTCAGTGAACAGGAACTCTACAACATAATATTGTGTTCTTCAGTTAAACTGATTCTTTAGAAGTTTTTTGTTTGTATATATGTTCATGGCCTAAAGATAGTTCTCTAATCCTGATATTCTCTGAGAATTCATGAAAACTGTACAATTTGCACCCTGATAAATTCATGTTCACTAAATTGTACTTTGTAGATATTTTGAACCTGGTACCAGGTATTTTTCACTTGCTATTTGACTGTCATATAGAGAATTATTTCCTCTGCTGTGGACTTTTAGTGTAATACCACTGTATAAGACAAATACCAATAAAATACCTGACTATGGTATACAGCAATCTATATTATGTGTATTAGTATAGGATTAGAGTTCCTTAGACAATTTTATAGTGATGAATGTTAACAAAGACATTGTGTTTGGATCTTATGAAAAACATAAATCTAATGCAAAGATTGACAAATACACCATACCAATTCTATCAGTATAAACAAAAATTCCTTAAATCATATTTGAGATATGTACATTGAAGGCCAAGAACAGAGTAACCAGAAATCAAGAATAATAAAAACAAGAATATGATGCTAGTTATTTGTAGTTCAAAATATTATGTTAGCTTCCACCAACCTCTGTAAATCCTAAGGCCCACTCTATCATGTCCTCATGTAACGACAATTGCTGACCAGGAGGTGCAAATGGAGAAAACATTCCTACTTTCAACATGTGCACAAAATTTATTGGAAAATGGCAGTAGTTGATGATATCATATTCTGCCACAGATTTCCTTTTCTCATCCAAAATCACTTGGTTAGAATCCAAATGGTAAAGCTGAGTATTCCTTAGAAAGGAGTGCAGCTAGGAGCAATGAGTGGCTCAGGTTAATCAGAAAGCAATACATGGAAAAGCCCTTCATCTCTTTTATTCATTATATCACAAGTCAGATTTACCACAACAATGAATAAAGCATAACAAGTTCAATGGTATGAAAAACTAAAACTTCCTAATATTCCCCAGGTCAATAAGATGAAACAAAATGCACTATGAGTCAGAACATGATTAATGTTGTTCATCCAGATCTCAGTAGTGTAGTGAAAGCTTGACATATTAAAAGATGATCTTGAGATATATAGGTGATATGTATTCTCATGTAGTTATTAATACACAAAGTCCACTTTAAACATCATTTATGTATAATACCCATGTTTTCTCAGCAGCACTTAGGCATTCCTAAAGTTATTTTATATATTGGTGGATCTAAGGCAATTCCTAATCAAACCATCATTTTCATATAGAAAATATTTTTCTGCTGAAGAAATAACTCTAGCAAGATATCATCTGATTTCTATGTGAATCCTGTATCCCATATATGTATTGGTGTACACACACACACACACACACACACACACGTAAATTTTACAAAAAACAAAATGAGAATGTTGACATAAAATGAATTTCCCATTTCATGGTAATTTGTTCATCAATATGATATCATTACTTATTATATTCTGTCTTACTGCAAACTGCAAAAAAAAATTCTGTCTAAGATTTCTGTAAAAGCACACCCACAACTGGTCACGTTCTGTTCCCATAAATTCTTTTTTGAAAAAAATTGTCTTTCTTATAATCTGTGCCATCCAAAGAAGTGTCCATTACCTTCCAGGGGAAATGCACCAGTCTCTTTACACCTCCTAGTCCCTGAAATTCTACTTGATGAAGAAATAAATCATGAAGAACATGGGCCACAGCATACACAGCATTGTATAGGTTGTAACTCTCCTCACTTATGGCCATGTTAATAAATGGATAAGGTAACATTTCCATGGAGGCGTTGAGTGGACAGTTCTCCAGTTTTGTACAGTCAGACTCAGAAAATGAACAATCAAAAATTAAAGACCAGAATATAGCTAGGTAAATATCATTTGGGTATTTCGAGGGGTTAATAGCATGGATAAATTTTCTAAAACCTGCGATTTCCTTATGGTGGTGTGAAAACATGAGAGAACCATGAACTGGGTGTAAGAACATACTTTGTTTCATTCTGAAAGAATAATATGGTGAGGCCATGACCCAGACTTTTTGTGTCATTAGAGATTGTTCTACCATGTGAAAGAATGTGATCAGTGAATCAGAGTCAAAATAGACTATAATCACATTTACTGATGATTTCAAGATGTGAAGAATTTCATCCACTTTAATATCTGGAGATGCTGATGATCTACTGAGTGACATGATTTCCACAAAGGCCACACAGATACCATTCTTGTCCATTTCTATTCTAAAGTCAGACCAAAACTGAAGGCTTCTTTCATCTTCTGAGATACAAAGCCCCACCCAGTTCCAGTGGAAATGAAGGATTAAAGAGATCATAGCATGGGCCAGAAAGGTGTCTTTAGGTGCCATCTGATATATAGAAGTTAAATGGATATTGCCACTCAGGATGGGATCATAACGCCCAATGGTGAGCTAAGAGAATAAGAGAGTTAATAATAGTATGAAGATAAGTCTTGCACAATTATGAAACCTATTTGCACTTAACAATAGCTATGAGTTTGAGAAGGAAGATTGGCTCTTTTCATAGTTATAGCCACCACCCATATCCTCAGAATGTTTTAGAATATTCATAATTAGACTCAGATTCAGAAAAACACATTGTCTTCTACAACTTCTACCACTAGTCTATTCCTAATGAAGATTCCTCAGTAATTAAGTTTAAACAGAAATTTTGTATAATGCATAAATCCAGTCTCCACTTATCATTTTCCTCCATGAATACATCATTATCACTGAACAAATAATCAATACATTTCACTCTATTCATGCAATACTCACCTGTGGAAATTTGTACAGCTCCAGCAGTTCTCCAAAAAGAGCAGATGCTGTCCATGATGGTCCTGTAATTAATACTACAGACTTGCTCTCTTTCCTACAGTTGTAATTAGGAATCATTCTGTCAATCCCTGAAATCCACTTTAAAGAAATATACATTGTGTCTGCATCAATAAATGGGAAATTATTTGCATCAATTCCCAAAGTCATGTTTGGTAAAATATTAGAGTTTCTGTTGACCTCTTCAACGGCAAAGAGGAAGGACAGAAAAAACATGTAGGTCTTGAGCTTAAGCCTATAAAGATGGAAAGGAATCATGAAGAGGAGTGTGCAAGTCATAATTTTATTCAAGAATAATGTAATAAATTTAAAGATTGTAGTTCATATAGAGACCAATTAAACACACTGAATTTTTACTTTGCCAGCATTTATTAATTGTACAAAATATTGGATTTTATCACTAGAGTTCATAGATGTTTATAATATAATTTGGTCTTTTTCAATTGGCTATTAGCAAAATAGTCCTCCCTCTCTTGTGGTTCCCCTTCCTCTACTGTAAGTTCTCCTAATACTTTCTATTCCCTCTCTTATATTTAATTTAATAATTACTTTTTTGTGTATACATACTGAGAACTTTATGACTACACACTGCTGATTCTATTTAGTTTTGCTCATAATGTAATATATGTATGTATGTATATGAATACAAGTTATTATTCATATCTATTTAATTTATATATATTTTTTGGAATGAATAATTGGTATTGGATAACCAGTTTTGTGACTCATTCCTGTCAAAGACCATTTATCCTCCTCTTGACAGTCATTAATAGCCTGTAGGAAAAGGGCTAGGGGTTCATGGTATTTTCTCCACTCATGTGGCTAAGTCTACTAGTGCTGTCAGTACTCAAGCCTTGTTTAGGCTACCATACCATTGAGAATTCATTTGAACAGCTTTTTTTCCTATGTAGAGTATACAATCTCACAGAAGATGTCCTCATCCTCTGTCTTTTAGAATCCTTCTATCCCTCCTTTCATGATATTTCCCAGACACATGTGTAGGAATTGAAGATATATCTATTCATTGCATTTAGGTACCCCTTAGTAACTTGTTATCTGTATACCAACAAGCTGTGGATTTCTGTAATTTAATTTTCTCTATCTATTGCAAAAATAATTTGTTTTGACAAAGAGTGAGCGTAAGAGCTACATTTATCTGTAAGCACATGGATAAATATTTAGAAAGTAGTTAGAAATTGCACTGGTTTAAGAAAGTGTGAAACACCTCCCCTGTGCTCCATATTCTGTCCCACAACTCTAACGGCCTTACCAGAGACTGTTTGGATCTTGGGACCAAGCCCTAGACTGAACCCTCTCTCTAGGCTATATATTCCCACCCACAACTCCAGCTTCTTTACCAGAGGCCAGGCTGGTCCAATGCATCCCAGGTAAGACACCACCCACTGCCAACAAACACTCCTCAAAGCCTACTCAGCATCTCCAGACTGCATCCCCTTGCCTGGGCTCCATAATCTGTCCCACAGATTTGGCACACAACTTCTGTTTAACACATGGAAAGCCTGATTCTAGGGAAATTATGTCAAATTCTGCCCACTGCCAATTAATAATCTCTAAAGATGGCCGAACAGTCTCCAAATGTACCTTCTCTCCTGACCTCTATATGGCAGACCACAGCTTCAGGAGAAAACCTCTGCTTTATTAGAAGCCATACAGTATAAAAATTATAGAGACCAAGCAGGTACCTAGAACCCCAAAGACCACACTTGTACTTTAAAACTCAAAGGCAATATGGATATCCAAAAATTCAGAGTTCTTGAAAGTGACAAAAACAACAGCAGAAACACTCTACTGGATCTGAAGACTCAGTAGTCACCATAACCCCTTGCCACATAGTCCAGAAGAACAGAAATGAAACTGAAACCAAGGAACAAAACACCCATCTAACAAAGACAAACTCAGGAACTAATAACTATAGTCATCCAAAACAGATGCCTACATGCCAGTGTGAGAACACAATGAACAACAGAAAGGGCAATATGGCATCATCAGAGCCTAGCTATCCTACGACAGCAAGAACTGAACATTCCCACCCAGCCAAATCACAAGAAGATGACCTTAAGAACAACACTATGCAGATGATAGCATCTTTAAAGAGGAAATGAAAACATCTCCTAAAGAAATTCAGGGAAAGACAAGCAAAATATTGGAGGAAAGCAATAAATTCCTTAAAGAAAGTTAAGAAAATAAACAGGTGAAAGAAGCTGTTCGAGTCCTGAAAATGGAAATAGAAACAATAAAGAAATTACAGAGGGAATTCTGGAAAGGGAAAACCCAGGTAAGAGAACAAGAAATAAAAAGGAAGCATCACAAACATAATACAAAAGAGGGAAGACAGAATCACAGGCAATGAACACACAATAGAAGAAACAAATTTATAGGTCAAAGAAAATGTTAAATCTGACAATTTTCTAACACAAAAATTCAGGAAATCTGGGACGCTATGGAAGGACCAAACATAAGAACAGGAGAAGAATCCTTGCACAAAGGCCCAGAAAATATGTTCAACAAAATCACAGAAGAATATTTTCTTTACCTAAAGAAGAACATTTGTATAAATGTACAAGAATCGAACAGAATACCAAATAGATTATACCAGGAAAAATGTTCACGTGCCACATAATAAAGACATTAAATATACATAATAAAGAAATAATATTAAAAGCTGCAAAGAAAAAAGGCCAAATAACCCATAAAGGCATATGCATTAGAATTACACTGGGATTCTCAGTGGAGAGCATAAAAGTCAGAATGCCCTGGACAGATGTCTTGCATACTCTACAAGACCATGGATACAAGCCAAGACTACCAGCAAAATTTTCAATTACCGTAGATGGAAAAAAACAAGATATTTCAAAAGACATTAAAATTTAAGCAATATCTCTCCAGAAATACGGCTCTATAGAAGGTTATAGAAAGCAAACACAAACCCAAGAAAGTTAACTACTGCTATAAAATCACAGGCAAAAATAATTTCACACCAACAAAAGGCAGAGAAAGGAAACACAGACATACACACAGACACAGACACACACACATGCATGCACTATCACCATCACCAACAAGAATATAACAGAAATTACCAATCATTAGTTATTAATATCTCTCAATATCAATGGACTCAATTTCTCAATAAAAAGACACAGGCTAGCAAAATGGATACCATCCTTCTGCTGCACTCAAGAAACAAACCTTAACACCAAAGATAGACATTACTGCAGAGTAAAGGATTGGAAAATGATTTTCCAAGCAAATGAAGCAAAGGAGGGAGCTAGTGTAGCTATGCTAATCTAACAAAATAGACTTCCATCCAAAATTAATCAAAGGAGACGGAGAAAGATATTTAATACTCATCAAAGGAAAAATCCTCAAAGATGATGTCTCATCTTTGAACATCTATGCACCAAGTGCAAGGGCATCCAAATTTGTCAAAGAAACGTTACCAAAGTTCAAATAACACATTGAACTTAACACATCAATTGAAGGAGACTTCAATACCTCACTCTGACCAGTGGACAGGTCATCTAGACAGAAACTAAAAAGAGAAATAATGGAGCTAACAGACATTTTGACACAAATATACCTAACATGTATATACAGAACATTTTATCCAAACACAAAAGAAGATACCTTCTACTCAGCACCTCTTGGAACATTCTCCAAAACTGACCATATACTAATTCACAGAGCAAGTCTCAACAGATGCAAGAAAATTCACATATACCACTGTTTCTTATCAGACCATGATGGATTAAAGTTGTAAAAGATCAAGACTTTCTATAATTCAATGAAGATGAATTCACAGCACACCCAACTTATGGGACACAATGAAAGTGATGCTAAGAGGAAAGATCATAGCACTAAGGGCCTCATAAAGAAATTAGAGAGATCTCATGCTAGGGACTTCATGGCATATTGGAAAACTCTAGAACAAAAGAAGCAAACGCACCCAAGAGGAGTAGACTGCAAGAAATAATCAAACCGAGGGATTAAATCAATAAAACAGAATCAAAGAGGACAATATAAAGAAAAAAATGAAGAAATGGTTCTTCCAAAAAATCAACAAGATAGGCAAATCCCTATTCAAAATAACTAAAAGACAGAGAATAGATTTTCAAATTTAAAAAAATCAGAAATGTAGAGGAGGATGTAATAGCAGTCACCAAGGAAATGCTAAGATTCATTGGGTCATACTTCAAAACCTGTACTCCAAAAAATTGGAAAATCTAATAAAACAAAATGGAAAACTTTTCAAAAGATATCACTTACCAAAATTAAACCAATATCAGATAAGCAATTTAAATATAACTATAACCACTAAGGATATAGAAGCAGTCATTAAAATCTCCCAAGCCTAAAAAAGCCTGGGCCAGATGCTTTTACCACAGAACTTCACCAGACCTTCAAAGAAGAGCTAATAATAACAGTCTCCAAAATTATTCCATGAAATAGAAATAGAACATCACAAATTCATTTTATGAGCTCAGAGTAACCCTGACACCCAAACCACAGAAAGACTCAAAAAATAAAGAGAATTCCAGAACATTTTCATTATAAACTGATGCAAAAAACTCAATAAAATAATTGCAAACTGAATCCAAGAACACATAAAAAAGATAATCCACCATGATCAAGTAGGCTTCATCCAGAAGACGCAGGGATGGTTCAACATACAAAAATCTGTCAATGTAATCTACCCTATAAGCAAACTGAAAGAAAAAAAAATCACGGTCCTCTCATTAGATGCAGAAAAGGCTTTTGACAAAATCTAGAGACAAAATCAAAATCAAAATCTAGACACTTTATGACAAAAGTCTTGGAGTGGTCAACAATGCAAGGCTCATGCCCAAACATAATAAAAGCAATTTACTGTAAGCCTATAGTCAACACCTAATTAAATGGAAAAAAACTCAACACAACTCCAGTAAGATAAGGAATAAGACAAGGCTGTCTACTCTTTCCATATATATTCAATATAATACTTAAAGTTCTAGTTAGAGTAACAAGAGAACTAAAATAAATCAAGGGGGATACAAATTAGAAAGGAAGAAGTCAAAGTATTTCTATTGGCAGATGATATGATACTGTATACAAGTGATCCCAAAAATTCTATCAGAGAACTGCTACAGTTGATAAACACCTTCAGAGAAGTGGCTAGATGCAATGTTAACTAAAAAAATCAGGAGCTCCCCCTATATACAAATGATAAATGGGCTTCAAAGAAAACAAGGAAACAATACCTTTTATAATAAACAGTCATAAATAATATAAAATATCTTGAAGGAACTAAAACCAACCAAGTGAAAAACTTGTATCCCAAGAACTTCAAGCTGTTGAAGAAAGAAATTGAAGAATATATCATAAGATGGAAGATGTACCAGGCTCATGGATTAGGAGGTTTAACATAAAAATGGTCTATGCCACATGAGCAGGATACAAGTCTTTTATTGAAAGTGAGGCTCAGTTTGGTGGTGAGTCTCAAAGGTACTAGATGTTATAAGAGGAAAATACCAGGCAAATGGTAAAAGGACTAAAGGTACTACACAATTCAGGAGGTATGGAGGTGGACAGTAAATGTAGTCTACCTGGAAAATTGTCACTGGTAGAGTCTATATGGACCCTGTAAGAAAGAAAGCCATGTTTTGGTGGTGCCTTCCATAAGAAGGGTAATGGACTATGAAGAGAATGCTGTCTAAGTCAAGCAACAGCAGGATTATGGATATCGACATCTATACTGAGATAATAAATCATAACTCTGAGGACTAAGAATTTAAGAACATAATGTGTTATGAGGATTATGTGAGTTCAGCAAAGTGCATATGTTAGAGATGAGATTTTTGTCCTCTGAGGGCTCAGAGTTATTATCATGTCACCACATAAATACCTATAAATACTAAATCATAGAAAGAGCAAATAAACACATCTCAAACCCTATTGTCTTGTGTGATTTCTCAGTTGCCATAACTGTGAAATCTAAACGTTTCCTGTTTATGTCCCCTAATATTGGATATGTGGTTAAGTAGGTACTGTAACTATCTAATTTATAATTGTAGGCAACCATTGCAGCTATTTGAGCCTATCTATGTTCATATTTGACTATTTCATGACAATATTTTTGCCCTAATATGCTTTATACGATATGATAATATTTCACTTAAAAGGAAATAAATATTACAAAAATGAATATTGAGTAAAAACTCAGATCATATTTTCATTCTGTTTTTATGTTTACTTTTTCATTGATGTTAGTGTATTTTTGTTTCTGGCTTTGTGGACAAGACATGTGAGTCCCACAGCACAAATGGAGATATCCAACAACATATTTTGAGAATTTTTTTCTTCAATTTAACTCTAGATGGATCAGAGGAATGAACACAAATCCCTAGGTCTGAGTGAAGTTGCTTTACCTCTGGACTCAGCTTCATAGCCATGTACTTTATTTTATAAGCGGCTGTTTGACAAATGTAAACCGTGCTTGAATCAATAAATAATTTGGTACCTTCTTGGAGAGTAAGGCTATGGACATTTTAGCATAATCATGAAAAAGCAGTATATGTCATAATGTTTTTGAAAGTTAATTAAGACAATGACTGTGGGTTAAAAATAGTATGGCAATGCTTGAACATTAAACTGCATAAGATATTGAGTGTAGGTATCCACCAACATGAGAAATCATGACACTAAGATTCACAAGGTCAGGCCGGGCGGTGGTGGCGCACGCCTTTAATCCCAGCACTCGGGAGGCAGAGCCAGGCGGATCTCTGTGAGTTCGAGGCCAGCCTGGACTACCAAGTGAGTCCCAGTAAAGGCACAAAGCTACACAGAGAAACCCTGTCTCGAAAAACAAAAAAACAAAAAAAACAAAAAAACAACAACAAAAAAACAAACAAACAAAAAAAAGATTCACAAGGTCATGTGAACAATTGGGAAAATGAAAACAGCATGCATTGAATGTTACTTTGTAGGGCACATTTTGATTTTTTATTATTCCATTCTGACTCTATTCGAGTTCCACAACCCAGATATGCTAAATTCTGTTAGTTAGAACTATGTTTAATGCCATACAATTGCATTTAACATGCCTGTAACTGGATGATGCATCTCTGTAATTTCAACTAGATCTATGTTGATCACATTTTCTAGTAGTTAATTCTTTTATTTATATATCTGAAGACTTTCTTAGTGGCAATGCTTAAAGTGTGAAAAAAACTTATATTGAGCTAACATTGTAATATAATCAATAGAAAGAGAAACAGGTGAGGAGAGAGAAGAGAGATGGGGAAAAGAAAGGACCTTCAAATTGTAAAATTTTATACCTAGGGAATATGAGGTGGGAAACTGGATAAATATTAGATTTCTATCTCCAGGGGGAAGTTATAATTATTTCTACCAACACAATGTAAGGGATCAGAAAAGATGTCTCTTAATTCCAGTAGTTCAGTTATTTCAATAAGCCTTCCCACTGCTTGTGATTCATGATAAGTGCTCAGAATTATTAGTAAAGATGAAAGACATGATATTACAAAAAAAATATATATGTAAAAACGTGGAAACATTTGTCAAAATATATTATAATAATAATATGTCAAAATAGATTTTAAAATACAAATGTGGTATAACCAAATATAAATATATATGCCAAAACATGGAAAAATGTTCTCAAACATACTAAGATAATAATATATTGAAGTACATTGTAAAATACCAAGCAGTTATATTAATGACAACATCAAAATTTAAAGGTAGTATTGCATGAAAGCTGGAAATATAAAGAGACATTCTAAATTTTAATTTAAGGTAAAATTTAGAACTTTTTTTCACATAAATGTAGAATGAAAAGTATCATATATTTAAGCAATTACCAGGAATATGTCTGATTTCTCACTAAAAAATGTTTCAAATTAGTCATCAAATATTTATTTCCTACTAACTTCATAAAATTGAATTGCATGATTAATTTCACATAAAATAAAACTAGTATAAAGAAAGAAAAACTATTCACTTCTTGAACCATTTCAACATCCCTGTTCAGCACTTTCAAACTTCCTAGTCCCCTTCTATGAGGTTTTCTCACCTGACATCATATATGCATTGATGACAAAGAGAGCTCACTTCTTGGTGAATTTTTTCTGTGTTCACATTCATCTGTTCACTACTACAATATATACCTGACATATTGTCAAATTATCTAGAGAAATGACTTTTTTGGCTCGTGGATTCAAAGGTCTCACTGTTTAATTGACCTTCTTCATTTCTTTTATGCCTTCTATAATAAAGGACATTATAAAGTATCCTTTGGGAGAACAACACCATATACATGACCAGATAGCAGAAAGAATAAGATAACCTCTAGCCACTTTGATGACCTTGTCTGCAATGATCATAGATGTGCTATTATATCCCACCTGTTATTGATGTCAACAACAACATCAGCACTCTGTAAGATTGCTGGCTGTATGATAAAAAGATTTTTTTCTATTCCGTGGTGATGCCGAGAAGCTGGCCCTCCAGATAGCAATACCTAACCAAGCAAGAGAAAGATATGTATGATAAAAACTTCAAGTCTTGAAGAAAGTAAATGAATTATATATCAGAAGGTGAAAAAATCTCCCATGCTCTCAATCAGTAGAATTAACGTAGTAAACATAACCACCAACCAAAAATAATCAATAACTTCATAAAAATCTCCATTAAATGCAAATACAATTCTTCACAAATCTTGAAATAACAATTCAGAACTTCATATAAAAAACAGGTTCACTAAACCAATCTGGAACATTAATGTAACTACTAGATTGTCCACTCTTCCTAATTTTAAGATGTATTACAGAACGATAGCATTACATATGGCATGAGATTGTCATAAAAATTGACACAATGTTCAATGGAATTGAAATGAAGCCTGAAATATAAACCCACACATGTAGACATATGACTTTTGTTAGAGAATCCAAAAGTAAATACTTTAAAAAATACAGCATCTGGAACCAATGGTTCTGATCAACCTTTATGCCTCCATGTGGAAGAATGCAAATAGATTACCATTCACTACCCTGTACAAAACTCAATCCCGAGGTAATCAAGGACCTTAACATAAAACCATGTACACTGAATCTGACTGAAAGTAGGGAATATCCTTGAATGCATTGCAATGGATATGATCTTCTGAATAGAACATTAATAGTGCAGGAACTAAGATTAACATTTAGTAAATGAGACCTCATGAAACTGAAAAGTTTCTGTAAGTCAAAAGACATAGTCAATCAGACAAAGCAGCAGCTGACTGATTGGGAAAATATATTTACCAACTCCACATCTGATAGTGGAATAATATACTAAATATATAAATACACAAAAAAGTAAAGTTCAAAAAAACCCAAGTAATCCAATCATAAAATAAGATATGATCTAAATAGAGAATTTTCAAAAGAGAAATCTCAAATTGATGAGAAACACTTAAATAAATGTTCAACATCCTTAGTCATCAGAAAAATGCAAATCAAAACTACTTTGAAATTCCATCCTACTACACCTGTCAGAATGATTAGGTTCAAAAACACAAGTCACAGCTCATGCTGGCAAGAATGTGGAACAAAAAGAATACTCCTCCATTAATGTTGGAAGTGCAAACTAATACAGCCACTATGGAAATTAATATGGTGGTTTCTCAGACATTTGGGAACTGATCTACCTCAAGACCCAGCTATACCACTCTTGAGCATAAACACAAATAACACTTCATCCTACCACGAGGACACTTACTCACTTATATTTGTTGTGGCTTTATTTACGATAGCCAGAAACTAGAAACGACATAGATGTCCCTGAACCAAAGAATGGAAAAAAATGATTATTTACACAATGAGTGTTACTCGGGGGCTAGAGAGATGTATTGGTGGTTAAGAGCACTGGCTCCTCTTCCAGAATACATGGATTCAAAACTTCCAGCACCATATGGTGGGTCACAACCATTTGTAACATTAGTGGATTCCACCACCTTCTTCTTGTCTCCAAGGCCACTACACAGACATGTATCTATAAACATAAAATAGTAAAGTTTAAAAGGTGCAGCTGGAGAGATGACTCAGCAGTTAAAGGGTATGCTCACAACCAAAATTATAAGAATATCACTCAGGTGTTACAGAAAAAGACATCAAAGATGGGTGGTGGTGGCACATGCCTTTAGTCCCAGCACTTAGGAGGCAGAAGCAGGCAGATCTCTGAGTTTGAGCCCAGCCTGATCTGAAGAACAATTTCTAGGATAGCCATGGCTACACAGAGAAACCCTGTCTGAAAAATAAAAATGAAGACTAAAAAAAGAAAAGGAAAAAGAAAAATTGCATCAGGAAATTTACAGGCAAGTGGATGGAACTAGAAAACATCATCCTAAATGAGATAACTGAGACACAGAAAGACAAATACAACATGTATTCACTTTTAAGTGGATATTAGCTTTAAAGAAAATGAGAAACACTCCATCCCTCCCCCAACTTGACTATCCTCTTCCCTCATGATCATATCCCCCATCCCCTATCCTCTATTGCCTCCCCATCCCCAGTTTACTCATTGGGATCTCCTATGTTTCCTCTTCCCAAGGTGATCTGTACATCCCTCTTAGGGTCCTCCTAGCTTCCTAGCTTCTTTGGAGCTGTG
This sequence comes from Peromyscus eremicus, assembly GCF_949786415.1. NCBI lineage: Eukaryota > Metazoa > Chordata > Mammalia > Rodentia > Cricetidae > Peromyscus > Peromyscus eremicus. The sequence goes on from NC_081433.1 coordinate 57,019,667, forward strand.
GGTTGTAGTCTGATTATCCTTTGCTTTATATCTAGTATCCACTTACAAGTGAGTAATACCATATTTGTCTTTCTGAGTCTGGGTTACCTCACTCAGGATGGCATTTTCTAGTTGAAAGAGATATACTAATAGAGGGAGACATTATGGGGTAAGGGAGAAATGGTGCTAGGGAAATTCCCAGGAATCCACAAGGAAGACGCCAGATTAGACTACTAGTAACAGTGGTGAGGGTGCCTGAACTTGCCTACCCTGTAAATCAGACTAGTGAATACCCTGTCATTATAGAGCCTTAATGCAGTAACTGATGGAAGCAGATGTAGAGATCCACAACCGTGAACCAGGCCAAGCTCTGGGAGTCCAGTTGAAGAGAGAGAAGGGGGATTATATGAAAAGGAGGGTCAAGATCATGATGGGAAAATCTACAGAGACAACTGAACCAAGCTCCAAGGAACTCACAAACTTTTGACTGACAGCTATGGAACTTGTTTGGGACAAGACTACACCTTCTACATATGGGAGATGGTTGTGTAGCTGGGTCTGTTTGAGGGGCTGTGGCAGTGTGATCAGGATCTATCCCTGGTACATGAGCTAGGTTTCTAGATCCCATTACCTATGGCCAGACACCTTGCTCACTCCTGATAAAAAGTGGGGAGGCGCTTGGTCTTGCCTCAACTGAATGTACTAGACTTAGCTGCCCCCCCCCCCCATGGGAGAACTTATCCTGTTGAAAGAAAGGATGAAGTGGGGGGGGAGGTAGGAGGGAAGCTGAAAAAAGGATGAGGGGGATCTGTGGTTGGTATGAAAAGTGAATTTAAAAAATTTTAGAAAAATGATAACCAAACTGTAATCATTAGACCTGAGAAGTTTGTTGAAATGAAGAGATTTAGGGGGATGAATGGATATTCTTGGGAGATAGAAATAAATTTTATGGGTAGACTGGGTGTGAGTGGGGATGAGTATGGGGCAATTAGTTTGGGAGAAGATGGGGTGGAGGGAGAGAGCATGGGAAGAGAAGGCTGGAATTGAGGGGACTTTGATGGGTAGGTGTAAACCTAGTACAGTGGAAACTTCTTGTAATCTATGAAGGTGATCCTAATGAGGACTCCTATTATGGAGGATACTGAGTCTCACCTGGCCATTTCTTGTAGCCCGGTGAGGCTTCCAGATGTGGGACTGTGTTGGTGTTTGCCAATTGAGTTGTAGGCCAAACACATCCCATGGAAATCTCCCAAAGTAATCCAGACTGATGCTAAAATAAAAGGATGATAACCGCAAATTGACAGTGGGGCTCCTTTGCCAAGGACAACACCACACAACTCATTGAACAGGCAGAAGCCAAGCTGGCACTTACATGCAGTCCTTACCCCTATGTTCCAGTCTCTGATATAGAGAGGTACTCTAAAGGCTACCAACAGAGATACGTGGACCAACCCAGCTTCAAACCTTTTACCTACAATCTATCCTCTCTCCAAAATATGCTAAGGCAGTGGTAGCATTGATCTTGTGAGAGTAGTTTAGCAATGTGTGGATTGACTTAAGGCCCACTGAGAAGGAACACAGACAGGATATTGCTTGTGTAACGAAGAACCAAAAGCTAGATAGCCCAAATGCCTAAGGAAAACAAAAAAAAAATGCTCAAAAAATCAATATGATAATTCCAAATTATAGCCTGCTAAACTTGTAGATCAGTGCCTTATCCAATCATCATCAGAGAGGCTTCCTCCAGCAGTAGATGGGAACTGATGCAGAGACCCACAGTTAGACATTATGGGAAGAGGGAATCTAAACTGGAGGTCTCCATCAACCCCCTCCATCAGATCTCAGGGATCCTGTGGAAGAGGAAGCAGAAAGTTTCTAAGAGTCAGAGTGGATGGAAGACACCAGGAGAACAAAGGCCCTCTGAATCAACAAAGCAAGGATCATCTGAGTTCACAGAGACTGAAACAGCAAGCACAGAGCCTAGATTGCTTGCACAGGACCTCAGCATATATATTATTGCTTTGGCTAAGTATTTGTATGGGAATCCTAATTGTGAGAACCAGTGGGTCTCCAATGCTTGTACCTGCTCTTAAGACTCTTTTCCTCCTGTTGGGTTGTCCTGTCCACCATCCATATGCTAGTTTTGCTTCACCTTATTATATATAATTTTGTTATATTTGTTTGTTATGTCTTAGAATCTTGATCTTTTCTAGTGAGAAACAGAAAGGGAGTAGATCTGGAGGGGAGAAGATATGTGGACAAACTGGGAGGAGTAGAGGAAGGGGAAAGTATAATCAGGATATATTTTATGAGAAAAAAATCCATTTTCTCTTTTTTTAGAAGAATGATTTATTTATTTTCATTTTTATGTGCGTTGGTGTTTGGCCTGAATATATATCTGTGTGAATGTACTGGATCCTCTTGTACAGGAGGAGTTACACACAGCTGTGAGCCACCATGTGGGTGTTGGGAATTGAACCTGTGTCCTCTGGCAGAGCTGCCAGTACTCTTAACTGCTGAGCCATGTCTCCAACCCCAAGAATCTGTTTTCAAAAAAGAAAAAAAATCATAAAATTTAACTTTGAAAAGATGGAAACAGTAATAAAAATCCTTTTACCAAAAAGAAAAAAATACCAAAAACTGAAAAACAACATGACCAAACACCATATTTAGGCACAGATGGATTTATAGCGGAATTATTCCACACTGTTAAAAAAGATTTACAGCTAATACTCCTCAATTTATTTTTTATAAAATAGAAATAGAATGATAATACCCAAAGTCATTCTGTGAAACCCATATAACTGTAATATCCAAAGCAGGTAAAGACACAACAACAGCAACAGAAAAATAAACACAGGACAGGCGGTGGTGGCACACACCTTTAATCCCAGCACTCAGGAGGTAGAGGCAGGCGGATCTCTGTGAGTTCAAGCCCAGCCTGGGCTACAGAGTGCATTCCAGGAAAGATGCCAAAGCAACACAGAGAAGCCCTGTCTCAAAATAGCCACACACACACACCCCAAAAAAGAAAAATAAACACAGACCAACATCCCTGATGAATATAAATGTAAAAATTCTTAACAAAATACTAACAAACCATGTACAGGAACATGTCAAAGTTATTCTCCATGAGTAAGTTGTCTATGTTCCAGAAATGCAGCACCAGTTTAGCATACATAAGTCCATAATTAAAATAAACCATATAAATGGACATAAAGGTAAAAATTACGTGATCTTCCCAACAGATGAAGAAAAAGCCTTTGGCAAAATTCAACAATTTTATATAGAAGTCCTATCATAAAGAAGTAGGGCTGGAAGATATAAACATTTTATTTTCTAATAAAAACATTATCAGAATATGTTTTATGGAAAAAATCTATTTTCAATAAAAGATGAATTAATTGATTACAAAATTAATGCCAACAATTACACAAACTCATTATCTGTCAGGAATGTGCAAATAAAAACCACATATTATCATGAGCTGATTTTTAAAATCAGTACAAAAATGAGAAAAAAATTGCAATAATATTGAGAATCAGAAAATGCTACATACTATTTGTGAGAGTGTAAATTGCAACAATGCATCTCCCACAGTGAAGTAAATAGATACATAAATAAATAAATAAATAAATATAATTGAAAAGTATATATCTAAACTTTGATGTCCTTCTTTCCACTTCCTTGGGTTCTCCACAGGAAATTATATCAACAGCATAGGCAGAAGTCAAAATATATGATGGGATCACACAAATCTTAAGAAGCTACAAAGTCTAACAAATACAAATTGGATATTGTATTTAGGAGTAAACAATTTTCCTTTCTGAAGAATACACTTTTGGGCAAACCAGAGGATATATAAATTGTTTAAAAAGAAAATTTATTTTTAAAATAATGCAGTATAAATAAAAGAGGATAAGACAACTTCTTTTCAACGACTTTCCATATGCAGACAATGTAAATGTTGTTAGCAATTAACAAGATGTGATAATTTTACTGTCCATGGGTTTCCATGCACTCTCCTGACACATCTAACATTAAAGTTTGACATTATAATTTGAATATGTACTATTCTACTGAATATAACACTCAATAATAATTTTACTGAATAAATTATTAGGAAGTTGGAAGTGCATTCTTTTCTGTCTTAGATAGATTCAACTAAAAAATTATGAAGAAAGCAACCACTTGGGGGACATTTGTCTCTGAGGTAGTGAGATTGAAAGCAGAAAAGAAAACACCCACATATTTTCTCTGCCTACAAAGATAAATGAACTTTCCCTCTAACAATTGGACCTAGAGATCATGCAAAGGGTTTATTTTTGAGAATATTTAACTCTCTAAGGACTGTGCTAGAGCTACAGCTTTTTAATTTATCATTAATGTTTTAATGATAATTATTTTCAATCCTGTATAGACGTATGATAGTAAAACACTTTTTCTTTACTAAGAAATTATTTGTTCATTTTACATACCAACCACAGATCCCCTTCTCTCCCCTCATCCTGCTCCCCACAGCCTTCCCCCTTAATGCACCCCCCATTTCCTCCTTCAAAAAGGTAAGGCCTTCTGTGGAGAGTCAGCAAAGCCTGGTACATTTAGTTGAGGCAGGTCCAAGTCCCTCCCCCTGCATCAAGGCTGTGCAAGGTGTCCCATCATAGGTAATGGTCTCCAAAAAGACAGTAGAGCTACAATTTTGTATTTTAGTGGATGTACTGGAAATTTCCTGTTCTGTTCAATTGTCTTAGATAAAATATATTTCATGTAGCTTTTTATTTCTAATTGTTTCACTCAGCTATCTTTCACAAAGTACTAAGTGGTAACACAAACCGGATTTTAGAAGATTGTTCTAATTATAGTTAAGACAAAATAGCTTCTGTCTGTTCTTTAAAAAAAATGTACTATTAGCTGGGCAGTGGTGGCCCACGCTTTTAATCCCAGCACTCGGGAGGCAGAGCCAGGAGGATCGCTGTGAGTTCAAGGCCAGCCTGGTCTCCAAAGCCAGATCCAAAAAGGCGCAAAACTACACAGAGAAACCCTGTCTCAAAAAAAAAAAAACAAAACAACAACAAAACAAAAAAAATGTACTATTACTGATACCACAGTCATCATGGAATACAGATTCTTACACATCCATTCAACACAGAGTATATTTTCTCTTTTTCCTTGAAAAACAACTTTATAAGTGTTTAAATATCCACATAGGCCCTTGATGAAATAAATTATTCCTCACTATAGTGTCATGAATCACAGGTTTCTGAAACCTAACTAATCAGTATTACAAGAATTACCCCAGACATCTCTATTGATCTTACTAATTTGTCAGTAGTTACAATAATTTTCAGTAGTAGCTATCAGAAAAAAATGCTACAAGTAAACATTAATACCAATATAAAATTCAACCCCAGAAAATGGTGAAATAAACATATCATGGACCTTTAGGAAAGTGTTAAACTGAAGAAAGTTAAACATACAAATATCATACCATTTTAATAGAAAAGAAAGGAAAGCCTTCTAAAACTGTAAAGATGCTCCAGTTTATGACCCTGTGTTCCATGTTAACAAATACTGGGCTAGAACTGTGAGTCTAGCATCTGATCACGAACTTCAGTGGTTGCTACTTCCAATAATACTTTATTCACACATAGGGAAAATCAGAATGCTGTGATTCTAGTGAATTTACTCTTAAGCATTTACAAATTAGACTTTATGTTGCAAAAGTACATTGAATGTCTTTATTACTTGCAGAAATTAATGTCCAAGTAAAACAGAAATAAATTTTAGAAAGAAAAGTATCTCACAACTGCCTGTTCTCTTTCTCCTTTTGATATTTCAGATGCTGTGAACATTGCATAACATGAAGAAATAGTATAAATTTCATAAAAATGTATACATGGACCCTATTAAGTGAAACCTACTGTTTATATGAACAGAAGTAGCAATGGCTTCTCAAATAAAATTGAACGAATAACACATGTTTAAATGGACATCATCATCTACCTGACACTTGACAATAAGAACCTTGCTGTGACACCTCATAACATATCTTAGAAAATTATATTATTATTTAATGTATATCGCATGGTCCTATGAAATTACATTCTATACTAGTGAAGGATGGGCATGCTGGAGTAATTTGAGAGCATTTACCTTTGAAAAGCAATTGGTGAAAGGAAGAAATGTTTAAAAAAATCTGCTCTTTCTTAATTTATAAACCTAATGAATAGTGAGAGAAATGCATTGAGAACTGTTCCATAGATGTGGGAAAAAATCAGAAGAAAAGTCACAACAGGCATTGATAAATTCATGATCAGATCCTTGATATCTAGTACAAAAATGAGTAAATTAAAGAAGGTACTCACCATCTGACATTCTGATAATGACCTGTGGCTTTGATTTGTCTTTGCCAAGTATAAAAAGGGAGCAGTGCAGCAATCATGATATCCCCTTCTAGGAATATGCTTGCTTTCTTTTTCAAAGCACATGAAATAGGGTCATAAGAGTACATAAGCTGGGGAAATAGCAAGATAAGGCAGATAAAAACCAGCAGAAACATCAGTAGTAAGTCTACAAAGACCTAAGCTTTTGTGGACTTTGGGAGTTTTGAGTATTTGGTAAGTTTGTATGAATATGTGAGCATATTTTATACTGCCTGGAAAGTCCAAATGAACCTCCCTCCGCAATGTGTCCCTACCTAGATTGCTAAAATCCTCTAGAGGAGTGTGGAACACTCTGTCCTGGGGCTCTGCATCTGTGGTCCTTGTTCTAAACAGAATCACAAGTTGAAAAATATTATTGAGGATTGTCATTCTCATTCCCAGGTGTCATGCTATATTCAAGACCTCATAAAATAAGGCTAAAGAAAATATCTCTCCTCATTTGGGTAATTTTTCTAAAACCAGTCCAAAGACACTGGTATGAAAATATTTCAAGATGATTACAAATAAAGATGCCTTTTAGATTGTAGATGAAGGAATGAAAGCAGGAACAGCCAAAGTTATTACTGTATCACATCTACCTAGGTCATGCAGTAACACATAAAGTGGAGCAGCCACACTCAATCAATGCCCAGTGGAGGCAGGGAACTTTTTATAACACATTTAAATATGAGTACCAAACTCATATAAAAATATCAATATGCATGCACAGGGTTTTTCTTGTTTGGAGAGTTCATACTTATTAGGAAATTTTGAGTCAGTTACCCCAGGTCAATATATAAGTCAACCCTCATGTTTATTTCTTGAAATTTGGCTTTTTGATTGTGATTGCAATGTGCATCTCTTCTTCATAAATTCACAGATCGATATTTGTCATGATCATTTTCTACATCCATATCAATGTGGTTCAGTATGTAAGATTTTTTTCTTATAATGAAAATAGATTTTTATAAAGTACATCCAGATTACAGTTTACTACCAAAACTACTCTGAGATTTGCCAGACAGACCTCTCTATTCACCTAAATCCATACTTTTTCTTTCTCTTTCTCTCTCACATTAGAAAATACACACACACCAGGGGAATTGAGATAAAATAAATGAAAGTACAATAAGGTTCGACAAAAATGAACTAACTGGGGTTTGAAAAAAAACAAACATGAAAAAGTTAAAAACAACCCATATAGATGCAGAGTCACACTAGTTCTCATATTTAAGAAGCCCAGAAAAACACAAACCTGAATACCATAATATATACCTAATGTACCTGTAGGGTAAAAAGAAAGAAAGAAAAAGATAAAGAAAAAGGAAGGAAAGAAAAATTGTCTGCCACAACATTATGAGACAATGAACCTCCAAAGATGCCACTGAGTTCTTTATGTGTTGACCATCTACAAATGGCCATGGAGCCTGCTCTTAAGAGTAAGTTTGTTCCCATTGCAGATCAAAGGGTTTGTGTGGGGGCCATCTCATATCCCAGAGTACTCTTGAGTAGAAGCAGCAGGAAATATTAGTTAGTAAGATAGAGGGGATAGAAACAGATACAAAATATAGGATAGGCTGGGGGGGGCTGGATCCTAATCCGTAGGGCCCTGACTGTATCTACCAAAGGGTTTTTAAAGGAATGCCAAGAAGTGGAGCAAAAGACCTCTACCCAGGACAGCCAAGTGCAGACCATTTCAGACACCTGGTACTCAAGTCTGTGGTCCAATCATCGTCCTTTTGCAGACCTGCTGGGTAAAGCCAGTAGGAAAGCTAAATGGGCTCCCACAGGTCCCCCTTCTTAATATATAAACAAACAACTCCCCATTAAGAGCTCACAGCAATCTCCACAGCTGTTAAACCTCCCAATATAAGAGTAGAAGATGATAAAGATGGCATTTCTTTTTTGGAATGGGTCTAAGGTGACTACAGCAGACTTTTATAAACCAAAAAGTTCTTGATGCAACTGCACCAAACTTAAAAATCTACCATAGCTTCATCATTAATATTAACAGACTAACATAATTCTAAAATAAATATTGCTATACATAGTTATAATTCTTTTAATCATACATCTTAAAGCAAATTCTTAATAGAAATATTTGAATTTCTTGCTAACAAAACGTAGGATAAACTTCTGATGTATTCACATCAAACTTAAATTCTTCTTTAACTTTACTAAATCTTGGTGCATCATTATCAATATTTTAACATAATAACTCTAACATATCATTACTATTCACAATTATAATTCCTACTAATCTACACTCAAAAATAATTTCTTTTATTTGTTTTTTTTGTTTTTTGCAGTTTTTTTCATTTTTCTTTATTAAGAAATGTTTAACTCACTCTACATACCATCCACAAATCCCACCTCCTTCCTCCTCCCACCACCTAGCCTTCTCTCCCAAGCCACCCCAATTACCACATCCCCCAAATCAAGGTCTTCCATGGGGAATCAGCCTAGGCAGGTCCAAGCCCCTCCCCACTGCACCAAGGCTGCACAAGGTGTCACACCAACAGCACTGGTCTCCCAAAAGCCTGGCCATGCACCAGGGATGGATCCCAATCCCCCTGCCTGGGTGCTCCCCCAAAGAGTTTGAGCCAAACTACCATCTTCCATATCCAGAGGGCCTAGTCCAGTCCCATCAACCACCAGTTTACAGTTCAAGGGCTTCCACTAGTGTGGCCAGTCATCTCTGTCCATCCTCCCATCATGATCTTGACGTCCCCAACCTGCAGAATTCCTCCTCTCTCTCATTGATTGGATTCCCAGAGCTCAGCCTGGTGCCTGGCCATGGATCTCTGCATCTGCCTCAATCAGTCACTGGACAAAGGCTCTATGATGACAGTTAGGTTATTCGCTAGACCAGTCACCAGAGTAGACCAGTCCAGGCACCCTCTGGACCACTGCCTGCAGACCAAGGTGGGGTCATTCTTGGGACTTCCTGAGAGCCTGCCCAGAACCCTAACTCTTCCTATTTCCATTACGTCCTCTTCTATCATGGTATCTCCCTCCCAGTCCTGCCACTCTGTCCCTGTTCCAGCTTGACCCTTCCATTTCTCTATGTTCTCATCCCCCACTCCTTGCTGTCTGCCACCCACCACACCCAGTCCCATCATGTATATCTCATCCACTTCTCCTTCACAGGGTCATCCATGTGTCCCTCCTAGGGTCTTTCCCTGTTAGCAAGCTTCTCTGGAGCTGTGGGTTGCAGTCTGGCCATCCCTTCCCTCACATCTAGTATCCACTTATGAGAGGGTACATACTATATTTGTCCTTCTGAGTCTGGGTTACCTCTCTCAAGATGATGTTTTCTAGTTCCATCGATTTGCCTACAAATTTCATGATATCATTGTTTGTTTGTTTGTTTGTTTGTTTTAATGCTGAGTAGTACTCTATTGGGTATATGTGTGCCACATTTTCTTTATCCATTCTTCAGTTGAGGGGCATCTAGGTTGTTTCCAGGTTCTGGCTATTACAAATAAGGGTGCTAAGAACATAGTTGAGCATGTGTCCTTTTAGTAAGATTGAGCATTCCTTGGATATATGCCAAAGAGTGGTATAACTGGGTCTTGAGGAAGACTTATTCTTAATTTTCTGAGGAACCGCCATACTGATTTCCAGAGTGGCTGTACAAGTTTGCATTCCCACCAACAGTGGAGGAGTGTTCTTCTTGCTCCACATCCTCTCCAATATAAGCTGTCTTCAGTGTTTTTGATCTTAGCCATTCTGACAAATGTAAGATGGTATCTCAGAGTTGTTTTGATTTGCATTTCCCTGATGACTAAGGATGTTGAGCAATTCCTTAAATGTCTTTCAGTCATTTGAGATTCTTCTGTTGAGAATTCTCTGTTAAGCTCTGTAGAGTATTTTTAAATTGGATTGTTCAGTATTTTGAAGTCTAGCTTTTTGAGTTCTTTATATATTTTGGAGATCAGCCCTCTGTCAGATGTGGGGTTGGTGAAGATCTTTTCCCACTCTGAAGGCTGTCATTTTGTCTTATTTACTGTGTCCTTTGCTCTACAAAAGCTTCTCAGTTTCAGGAGGTGCCATTTATTAGTTGTTGCTCTCAGTGTATGTGCTACTGGTGTTATATTTAGGAAGTGGTCTCCTGTGACAATGCATTCCAGATTATTTCCTACTTTCTTTTCTATCAAGTTGAGCATAACTATTTGTATTTGGGGCATAATATTCAGAATTGAGACTTCATCTTGTTGGATTTTCCCTGTGATAAATATGTAATGTCCTTCCTGATCTCTTTTGATTGATTTTAGTTTGAAGTCTATTTTATTAGATATTAGGATAGCTACACAAGCTTGCTTCTTAAATCCATTTGATTGGAAAGTCTTTTCCCAGCCTTTTATTCTAAGGTAGTGTCTGTCTTTCAAGTTGAGGTGTGTTTCTTGTATGCAGCACATGGATGGATCTTGTTTTCATATTCATTCTTTTAGGCAGTGTCTTTCTTTTTAGTTTTTTAAGACAGGGTTTCTCTGTGTAGCTTTTTGCCTTTCCTGAAACTTACTCTGTAGTCCAGGCTGGCCTCGAACTCACAGAGATCTGCCTGCCTCTGCCTCCCAAGTGCTGGGAATAATGGTGTGCTCTACCACCACCCAGTTTAGCCAGTGTCTTTTTATAGGTGAATTGAGACCATTGATATTAATGGATACTAATGACCAATTATCATTATTTCCTGTTATTTTTTGGTGGTAGTTTTGTATGTTTCCCTTCTTTGGTATTTGTTGGTATGGGACTATCTATTGCCTGTGTTTTCATGGGTGTGTCTAACTTCTTTAGGTTTGATTTTTTTCCTTCAAGTGCTTTCTGTACGGTTTGAATTTGTGGAGAGATATTGCTTAAATCTGGTTTTATCATGGAATATTTTGTTTATTCCATCTATGTCGATTGAGAGTTTTTCTGCATATAATAGTTTGGGTTGGAATCCATGGTCTCTTAGTGTCTGCATAATGTCTGTCCAGGCCCTTCTGACTTTAAGAGTCTCCATTGAGAAGTCAGGTGTTATTCTTATGGGTCTGCCTTTATGTGTTACTTGTCCTTTTTCCTTTGCAGCTCTTAATATTTTTTCTTTATTTTGTATATTTAGTGGTTTGATTAGTATGTGGTGAGGGGACTTTTTTTTGGATCCAGTCTATTTGGTGTTCTGTGGCCTTCTTGTTTCATTATAGGCATTTCCTTCTTTAGGTTGGGAAAGTTTTCTTCTATGGATTTGTTGAACATATTTTCTGTGCCTTTGAGTTGGTATTCTTCTCCTTCTTCTATCCCTATTATTCTTAGGTTTGGTCTTTTCATAGTGTCCCACATTTCCTGGACATTTTGGGTTATGACTTTGTTGGCTTTAGTGTTTTCTTTGACTGATGAATCTATTTCCTCTACTATATCTTCAACTCCAGAGATCTGTTCTTCCATCTCTTGCATTCTGTTGGTTATGCTTACATCTGTAGTTCCTGTTCATTTACTCAGATTTACCACTTTCAGCATTCCCTCAATTTGTGTCTTCTTTATTGTCTGGATTTCAGTTTTCAAATCTTGAACTGTTTCCCTCACTTGTTTAATTGCTTTCTTTTGGCTTTCAAGGGATTTACTGATTTCTTCCCGTTGGGGGATGATGGTAGTCTGACCTGTCTGCAGGAGGTCTGTCTGCCAACTGGCCTGAAACTGGGACTGCAATGGGTGGTGATGTTGGGGCATAGGGTTGTGCACCTAGGCCCAAAGCCTAGGGGCTGGGGTGTTTGGGTATGAAGATAAAGACTCAACTCTTAGTCCAATCCGGTGCTGGCAGGCTCTGTCTCAGGGATAATTTGGTTCAAAAATTGGAATTGTATGCTATTCTGTTGGTATTTATGGATTTTTCTCTCCTTCCCGTTGTATACAGATCCTGGGGTTTGAGGAAGCTACACACTGGGAAAGAGTCATTGATGAAGGAGAAGTACATAAGGGCACAGCCTGGTCAGTGTCATTTGTCCTGCCACTGGGTTGCATACCCCAGGAAGACCTGGAGGAAAATGGTGAGCAAGGGGAAGCCACCATTGTGAATGTGGAGCTGTTCCTAGGAACTGTGGTCCAGGCTCTGGTTGGGGTAGAGAAGGCCAGTGTCCTCATGCATGTAGATCCAATCATTCTCATGCAGCCATGTAAGGAAGGTGCTAGAGAGACACTGGCCCAAGTGGAAGCTGGGGACTACTTCGGGGTACCCTGTAGAGCATGGACATAGAGTAGAGGTGTGCCAGATGGCTGGTCCACATACAGCCTCTCCCAGTAAGCATCCCCTGAGAAGTAGAGGCCCAGGGAGGCTTTGCCCAGGAGCAGCAGCAGCAAAAACAGCTTTAGCCCCAGCCCTGGGGTGCCAGGTGTAGCTTTCGCCACCACCATTGGCCATGAGTGTGAGGATCATGGTGGAAGAGTGGGTGGGTCTTGGCAGTGGGGTGCAGCCACAGCAAGGGCTATCTAGGTATAGTCACCATTGTTCCCAGGCTCTGAGGACATTGAGGAGCCAGCAGTGGGGCCCTGAGAAATGGTAGTGGATGCTGGAGGTAGGTAGTAGATCTCTCCTGGGGTTGGTGTCAGAGGCTGCTGCAGGGAAGAGGGGGAGGCCAAAGAACATTAGGAGCAGTGGTGGGTAGAGGGATGAGACCTCTGGGGAAAGAAGGACATTCATGAAGCCCACTGTGTCCCCACTATGGGTGCCAGGTTTAAGGGACTTGGGAGAACTGAAGTCCTTTATGAAAGGGGGGTCCAATCCCCAATGTCCCAGGATCCTCTGGCCAGGTCCATTGCCAGCACTGATCACTGCCCAGATCACCTGCTGAGGTTGATGTGGGTCCCTCTGGGATGCAGCCATAGACACAAAGAACAGGATGACCATCAGCAAGAGTACTGCCATCTGGTATCAGGATAGTACACACTTGCAGCTCATGTAGCAGGGATACTCTCATCGAGAGGGTTCAGCTTCTGCAGTTTGTGCTGCCAAATCTCACGTACTAGTGTGTAGAAGGCATCCTCCACACCCTGCTGGGTGTTGGCTGATGTTTCAGTATAGGGGATGCCATAGCTGCAGGAAAAGTCCTGGGCCTCCTGAGACTCAATAGTACAATGGGCCAGGTCACACTTGTTCACCACCAGCACCATTGGCACATCCATAGTCTGAGTCCTTTACCCACTTGATCTGCTCCCTGTACTGATGCATGTCTAAAGGACTTGGTGTTGTTGATGGCAAACCCATAGAGGAAACCCTCCCCTGTGCACATGTACTGGTCCTGCATGGCACTATACTCCTCTTGACCTGTTGTGTCTAAGATGTCCAGAAGACATGTCTTCCCATCAGTGACCATCTGTTTCCAATAGGAGTGCTCTATGGTGGGGTCATACTCATCCACAAAATAGTTCTGGATAAGCTGGATGGTCAGGGCACTCTTTCCCATGCCTCCAGCACCCACCACTGCAAGCTTGTATTCTGTCATCACTTCTATAGGAACTGTCAGTCCAGGAGCTCCTGCCCCACAAGGGTCATGAAGGGGTGGCTGGGGAGCAGAAGACCCTGATTGAGGCCCAATGTGGGTGTCCTTGTAGCCCCAAGGCTGGAGCATGATGGCCATGGGGGGGTGCAGAGTAACTGAATATGGGGGCTAATTCCCTATTTGTTCTATTGAAACAAAATATAACATCTTTTTGTCAGAGGATATTTGGCTTTAGGCCTCTGGGGTTAACTCCTTGCATTTGTAAAGGGTGATATCTTTAGGAAGCGCTAACATACCTTTCCTAAACTATCTTTTAAGGTCAATATCCTAGATCCTGATGCCAGCTCATTGGCTTGATGGTTTCCCTCAGATAGAAATCCTGGGAGCCCAGAATGCCCCCTCATATGTTGTATGGGGCATTCCCGTCCCTCCAGTAATCTCCTGAGGGCAACCATGAGTGGGGAAATTAACTACATACTCTATTGGACTCTATCTATGAACTCCAGTAGGGGTTTGTTGTTTTTTTTCCTTACCCCTGCTATGGGAGAGTTGGTAGGCCCTTCATCTAATTTGCTCTAGGCTACAAGCCCCGCTTATCTTACCTGATCTCAGCACGGCCCTTGCAGGACCACCTGTTGGACCCCTGTAAAATACCCTTCAGCTGTACCTGCTAGCATGCCATAGATGATAGGGATAGGAGTGTTGGGCACACAATTGGCTTCTGCCCTGGTCCAGCATTCCTCCTTATAGAAGATGCATTGGGTGCTGGAAAGGACGGCCTTGGCCAGATCTAACCAGTCCTTGGGGACACAGGGATTATAGGCAATATCCTGTATTAAGGTATGAGCCCGTGGAGAGCCTGGTCCATTTTCTGCTACTGCTTTGTGGAGTTCTTTGAGATATTTTGCCTTCCAGGGCTAAAACTCTAGAGGTCTATTAGGGCCTGGGGCCAAGTTTTCCCCTGACCCATGGCTCCTGGTGAGGGGCTGGTTGTAGGTGTCCATATCATAGGTATCTCTCCTTAATGCCATGTATGATATTTGAGCAGCCTCAGCCCTGGGGTTGCAAGGCAGAGGGCCAGAATCCTTTGGATCACAGGGCTTGGGTGCAGTGACTTTTACTTTATCTTCTACCATATAGTTCTCTGCACATCTCCTAACCAAATTTGGCCCAATTTTTTTTTAACTCTCAGAACCTTCCCCATCATTTTCAGCCCCCAGTGGTGGCCTATTTTCCTTTTTTAACCCTTAGGGAGAATCATTCCCCCTCTTTGACTCCTGAGAAGGGGGTGGCAGAGAATCCAGGTGAAAAGCTGCCTTAAGGGTTGTGACAGTGGTGTAGAAGCCCAGGGGTGTCAGTGTGCCAAAATGTTTCTCCCTTTCTCTTGCCAGCTTTTCCTTTGGGGCCCAAGTGCTGCAGGAGAAAAGGTTGGCACTAGGTATCCAAGAGGAAAAGAGAATTATAGTGTCCCAGGTGAGCTCTCTAGACTTAAGCATATAATACAGGGGCTTCAGAGCTGGCTTATCACTTGAGGAGGTTGCATTACCTATACTGAGGGTTTCACCTACCCTGGAAGACTGCTTGGCCTTGGCCAAACGTACTTTTGAGCCCCACGTTAATTAGCCAGCTGTGGGGTCTTGCCTCACTGGGAACTTAGGACACCTCTGAAGAGGTGGCCTGGAACTGAGAAAAGGTAAGTGAGCCGCTTGCCTGTTTCCCAGCCTTCCTCTTACTCAGAGACAATCAGATGCAGTGGGAAGGCAAGCCAGGCAAAAACTTGTTTATTATCAGGCAGTAACCCTCTTTTATAGCAAAAACCTCAGAACCCTAGGAAGGGATAGAAGGAGCCAACCAATTGTTTTAAAGGTCACCATGTGCTCATTTCTTTGTTTACGAGTTGTTTATGCACTGAAAGCATCTCCTGATCTTTGTATCTAATCTCAGCATAAACAACTTGGGCTAACTTCCTCTCAGCACCACCTTTGCAGCTAACCTCATCCTGTTTGTCCTACAAATTAGCATTGTTTAGAATGATTGGTTACAAGTTGTTATTGTTTATGGTCAGGGAAAAGGGTAAACAAAAGAGATTAGGTTTAATATTCTTGTTTATAAAGAGGAAAATGAAAAGAGTATATAGATAAGAGGTAGATTACTGAATCTACTCTTAAAATATAGAAATGACAGAATAAAGGGTATATTATTGAATCTACTCTGAAAAGAAAAAGGGAAAGAGATATGATATAGATAAAAAGGTAGATTATTGAATCTACTTTTAAAAGGCACTACTAGTTTTAAATATTTTACATTGGATTAGACTTTTGTATATCGTATATAAATTATGTATGTTGCTACAAATTTGAGATAGATTTATACAGATATGATAAAATGAAAATGTAGCTTACAAATTCTCTATATTGATACAATTTGAGATTGATTTTGTTAGAAAATACTGAACGTATATTTCTAATCTTGTTCAAGGTATTGTACTTATACAGTTCATTTAACAGTGTAATGCAATTTGCTAATACTTGAATGTTATTATTACCAACTATTAGGATGTAAAGAAATGAAAGTTAGTAGTTAGATATTATAATTGAACTTGTAGTCATATTAGGTATGTTTTCTAGGTCAAGCAGAGATATATTTTCGATAGACAGGTCATCTCCAAACCCTCCAGATATCTACAGAATATGGCATTTAAGATGTTTTAAGAACATAGATATTTTTTCTTTTTTTTTTATTACTATGAGACATGTCTGCTCCTGGCAGCATCAATCTACTTCAGAGAAGATGTGGGCACTGAAGAACCTCGACATATAGTTAACTTTCATTGTGGCAAAAGTTAGACACTGGGCAAGAAAGTGCCCTTGTATTGACTGCTGACAGTATGCTGTCCAAAATGGACAAGCAGGATACACACACACACACAGACACACACAGACACACACACACACACACACACAGAAATAAAAAGTGACTGCCGATCCTTGCCAAGACAAGTGTGGTTGCAGTCTCTGAGGCCAGGACAATATGGCACCATCACTTAAACAGCTTTGCAATCCAGAAAAGGTACAGTGCCCTTTCCTTTGAAGGCAGCTGAACAGGCAGTGGGCTGATGGCTCCTGGTGTGCAGTGGGACAGTAGCTGGAACAGTTATTCTTGGAAGAGTAACTAGGCTGATAGAGTCTGGCCTCTCAATGGTAGACTAGCATTTAATAAAGGAGATAAAGTCACCCACAAGCTGAGAAGAATGGAAAGCCAAATTCAAAAATACCACCAATTTCCAGAATTTAAAGTTCTAAATCATGACATGACACTGGCAAAATTCAAGTTTATCAGATACATGGAATACTCTCACTGAATATGGGATCGAGCTGCAGGCCTTGTGTACATCCTGCTTTACAAATGAGTCTGTCAGATGTGCTGAGACTGTAGACCAAAGATGATGCCCCAGCATTGCAGAGAAACCTTGGGTGACTGTCCAGGAAGCTGGCTATTTGTGTCATAACTTACATTTTTTGGAAGTTGCTTGTTTGCACTTCCTGTTTTACTAGATAATATTCTGTCTTTCTCAGGTGTCTGAGGGAGTTGAAGATTAGATAGTTGTAGTTACAGTTTTCCTTGTTAACAATTTCAGAAAAGAAACTCACTAAAAGGTATAAAGTATATAAATTTGAAAGACATCATAAGATAGTTTTCTGTTGTTAATACAAGATAGGATAGAAAGTGAATTAGGCACATTTTGGACTCACCAAAATGGATAGATAATGGAATATTTTCACTTAATTTGCCAAATGAAAATGGACTAGACATTGTGGATGTATTTATTGTTCATATATATTCTATATAGTTATTGTACTTATTTTATGCAGTTTTTTTACTAGTTATAACTTTTTTTATTTTAGACAAAAAAGTGGAAATGTGGTGATATTTTATCTGTGTTCCCCAATATACTGTGTCCCTCAACAAAACTTACCTGGAGATCAGAGGAAAAGCCAGCCACTATATAGAAGTCAGGCAATGGTAACACACACCTTTAATACTATCACTTGGCAGGCAGGGATCTGTCTGGATCTCTGTGAGTTCAAGGCCACACTGGGGAACAGAGTCAGGCATGATGACACATGCCTTTACTCCCAGCACCAATCATAGAAGTCTGGAGGTCTGTACAGACAGACAGCAAGTGATAGAACAGGAAAGGAAGAGGAAGTGATGTAGCTGGGCTCAGAGCAAACTAGTGAGCAGAACAGAAAGGCATATAGGCATGAGTGTATAGGAAGTAGCTCTTTTTGGAAGCCACAGAGTTGGTGAGGTGAGGTCAGCTGTGGCTTTTCCTATTTTCCTGATCTCTCAGGTTTTTACCCCTATATCTGGCTCCATGTTTTTTATTTAATACGTCCATTTGGAAATTCATCTACAATGCCTCTTTACAGAAGTTGGCCACTTCAGGTTCCATACATACATTACTCAGAGTCTTCATTAGGATCACCCTCATGCCTTCCTAGGGGATTCCAATGATCTAGGTTTCTATCTCACCTCTGAAATATCTCTCAATTCCAGTCATGTCTGCTAGTATTCTCCCTCAAATCCACCTACCTAATCAATCCTGTTCCCTTCCCTATATGCCCCTAATCTTCCCATGGATTCTCTTCTGTATCCTCTTCCCAGGGTGATCCATGCATCTCCCCTTGTTACTCTGGGTTTGTGGATTGTATCATGACTACCTTTACTTTATAGATAATAGCAACTTAAAAGTGAGTATACAATATTATTGTCTTTTGGGGTCTGGATTACCTCACCCAGGATGTTTTTTTTCCTAGTACTATCCATTAGCCTGCAAATTTCGTGACTCTGAGATTTCATGTTACATCTGTCAAAATGGCTAAGCTCAGAAGCAAAAGTGACAGCTCATGCTGCTGCTGATGTGGAGCAAGGGGAACACTCTTTCATTGCTTGGAAGTACAAATATGTACAGCCACTATGGAAATCACTATGGAGACTCCTCAGAAAATTGAGAACCAATCTACCTCAAGACCCAGCTATACCACTCTTGCAAATATACCCAAAGGACACTTCATTCTCCCACAAAGATCCTTGCTCTACTATATTCTTAGTCTTAGCAGCTTTATTAGAAATAAACAGAAACTGAAAACAACCTAGATGTCTCTCAACTGAGAATTGATAAATAAAATGTGGTGCACTTACACAAAGGAGTATTACTCAGCTGTTAAAAATATAGTATCATGAAATTTTCTTGCAAATTAGTGTTTAATTCCTATACAGCAAGAAGAAATGTCCATTCTCTGAGAAGGACACCTGGCAGTATTAGCCCATGGTGATATTACACAGGGTTTTCTAGAACAAAAGAAAACCAAGAATGTACATATATGACAAAAAATTGACTGATTAGGTTTGCTTAGAAAAATGTGGCTGTGTAGTCTTTGGCAATGGTCATGGTCAAGAATCTGAGGGCCTATATCCAATTAGAACACAAAACTAATGGCGTGAGAAATCTTTATTTGGCACGAAACCTGGAGAGTCCTCGAAGTTCATCATATTCAGTCTTAGAGAATGACTAAAGAATCTAAAATTCTTATGCCAGTTAATGATTGAAAAAACAACAGCAATAAAATAGTTATTGACATACATACTAACAAAAAGTCAAGTGCAGAAATGTTGGAAGCTAGCATTCATTTTTCCTCACACTTCTTGATATTTAGTTCACCTGTAGGAACACACTACAAACTCAGAAGAGTCATTTCTGGAAACACCCTCAAGACACATTGAGAAGTTTTTTTTTCCTACTAGATTCTAGATCCTATCAACTTAACAGTATAGATTAACTATCACAATAAATATCATATGATTAATGATTGAAGGACATTGATCAGGATGAGTGAACATAGGGTGTAGGTGTAGGTCCTCAGACTCTTGACTATGAATATTGACAAAGACTACACAGCCACTTTTGTCTAGACAAACATAATCAGTCAATATTTTTTGTCATATACAAACATTCGCTGTTCTCTGTCATTTCAGAAAACCCTGCCTAATATCACCATGGGCTAAAATAGTCATGTGTCCCTTCTCAGAGAAAGGGCACTTCTTCTTGCTGTATAAGAATGAAACATTCATTTGCCTGCAAATTTCATGATGTTATCTTCCAACCAGCTCAATGCCCATTGTCTACATCTTCCAATTGTACAATCTTCAAGGAATTTATTACTTCCATTTGCAAAAACTACCTTATAGAGAAAGAAACTGAAATACTACTATCTAATTGCAGAATGCATTTTTCTCAAGCATTCTACTACTATGAAATGATTCTCAAAGAAATTCTCCTATATTATTGTGGAGTAAAAGTGTGAGGAACCGACAAGCTGTGTTGATACATTCTAAACAATGAATACAGCATAGTATGTTTATTGATACATTTCAACAATTTTGTAGGCATTGTTTTTAAAAGTGAAAATTCAAAGAAATATGTAAGATCATGGTGCTATATAGACCTAAGACTCTGGACCATGAACATTGCCAAAGACTACATAACCATTTTCTCTAGACAAACCTAATCAGTCAATTTTTTGTCATATACATGCATTCTATGTATGTGCATAAATCACAGAAAATAAAGTCAAGCTTCTTATTCAAAGAAGTAGATTGATTTTTGAAGACCCAATTCTATTAAAACAGAGTGTGAGCTTTGTGTGGGAAGTGAGCACACAGGAAATCTTCTGAGTACAGAAACTACTTAAGCTGCAGATATGGATAGCTTGATAAAAGCTGTTCATTGTCTTCATTTAGACATATTGTTTATATTGTTTGCTTTGGATTAGATGAGGATTTGCTGCATGATTGGCTGAGATTGGATTTTTTTCAAATATCGAATGGTGAAAAATAAAATATGCACAAGTGAATAGTCTCTAAAAATATCAACATAGCAAACTAAGTCAGTGATTAATAGGTGAAGACTCATAGAGAGTTAGACTTTGAAACTGCTGAAAAATTTAAAGATGATCCAATAATTGCTGTTAAATCATAGGGTTACAGTTGCTACACGAAAGGAGTATGTGGATATATTTAATGCAAACTAGAAAACATGTGAATACATGTTAAATTTAATAAATTAGTGTATATAAAATATAATGTAACAAGAGTAATTTTGCAAAATACAATATGAGATAATGGACTGCAGACATTCAAAGTTTGGTTTGGATTAAATAGTGTCAGAAAGCAAAATATCTGGACTGGATAAACAAGATGCCTGTTGTACATTCCAAGAAGAAGGTTCATATTTAAGGCAAGAATCATATGTTTCTGAAAATAAAGTGGGGGGAAGAGTAAAAGATAAAGGACTGATGGCTATGGTTTGTAGTGCTTCAAATGGTAGAATAATCCCAGAGCCATATGTCCATAAAAGCAAAACCATGAGTACAATGTGATGATTGGAGTGTATTGTAACTGTCTCAAGATCTTCAATTTAGGAAACAAACAAGTTTAATTTTCAGAAGACATCTTAGTTATCTTAGTTTCAAAATGTTTCTTATTCCTACAATGATAACTATAACTTCTTTCTGTCCTTAACAAAATAATATAGCACTTTGGGAGAAAAATGCATCCTAGAAGACCAGCACCTGAAACCAAGATAGAAAATACCTCTGTGGCCACCACAGCCTTGCCCTTGGTGCTTTGGTAGACAGGAAGGAAGGTGACCCAGACACTACAAAAAACCAGCATGCTAAAGGTCAGGAACTTGGCTTCATTAAAAGTATCAGGCAGGTTTCTCACCAGAAAAGCCAAGGTGAAGCTCCCCACTGCCAGGCAGCCCAGGTATCCAAGGACAAAATAAAAGGCAGTGACTGAGCCCTTGTTGCACACAATGATGATGTGATCATATTCTGAGTGTGTATCTATGTCAACAAAAGGAGGTGATGTCCCCAGCCATATGCCAAGGGGAATAAGTTGGATCAGTGTGCAGAAAGGAACTATGAAGTTAGGTACTCTTGATATCAACAACCATCTCATCCTTCTTCCTGGAGAAGTAACACTGAAGGCTAGAACCACAGTAACAGTTTTGGCTAAAACAGTAGAAAGAGCAACAGTGAACACAACTCCAAATATGGTCTGCTGTAGAATGCAAGTGGCTATATTGGGATGACCAATGAAGAGCAAAGGACAGAGAAAACAGAGGGTGAGGGAGATGAGCAGAATATAGCTAAGTGTTCTATTATTAGCTTTGACAATTGGAGTGGCTCGGTGTTTTACAAAGACCCCAAGAACAGAAAGTGTGAGTCCAGAGAAGCACAAGGACAAGGAGGTTAAAATCATCCCCAATGTGTCTTCATAGGATAGGAAGGTCACACTTTTGTAAATGCAGTAAATTCTCTGCATATTGGCATATTGATTATCTCCACACCTCAAACACTGCTCCATATCTGTTGTGAAATAAAAGGTTTTGAGGGAATTTATTAGTAAGAGACCAGAAAATGGAGAGATTCCACAATTAGTCATCTCTTGTCACCAAATGAAACCTTCAGTGCTTGGAATGGGTTACATCAAATGGAATTTTTGTCAAAGGGGGCTCCATTGACTCCACCAAACAATATAGGCACCTAGGCTAATTTTTCCTCTTCAAAAACTAAGAGGAAGGTCCTCTTGCTGAAGACAATGCCTAGATAATACACTAAACATAG
Source organism: Peromyscus eremicus (assembly GCF_949786415.1). NCBI lineage: Eukaryota > Metazoa > Chordata > Mammalia > Rodentia > Cricetidae > Peromyscus > Peromyscus eremicus. The sequence goes on from NC_081433.1 coordinate 57,042,236, forward strand.
AGAAAATGACAGGTTGCCTAACTGGAGCCTTCAGCCCTAATTACTAATCTTGGTGGTACTAGAACTCACTCTGAAATCTGCCAAAAGAAAATGGTAAACACTACTTTAGTTATAAACACTTTAATCAACAATGGTGATGTGTCTGCAAGATAAACAGGTGTAACAGTGTCACAAACATTGCGGGAGTAACTATTTATTCAGATTTAAGGCCCATTCCATGAGAGGGAACCCATGCCTGACACTGCTTTGGTTCCCAATAACAGAAAACCTAACACTATTGTTTTGCTAATGGAATGCAGCAATAAAATGACAGCTAAAAACATCCTGTGATCTTTCTCAGTCATCCGGCAGTAGATTGAAACAAATGCAAAGACCCAGAACTAGACAATATGCAGAGTGAGAAAACATAGAATGTTCAGTCCTAAATGAGATGTCTATCAAATCCTCCCATCAGGGCTCAAGGATATTTGCTGAAGAAGAAGCTGAAAGTATGTCAAAGCCAATGGGGATGGAAGGCATCAAGGAAACAATGCCTTATAGGCACAATAGGAATGACATGTATGAGAATTCAGTCTGTGGCAGTATGCACAGGACTGTCACACAAATAAGCAAGATGGGGAATCCATGCTGAGAAGGGAAATGGACACAAGTTTCTGTATATATCTCCTTACTTAAGTGGGAGTTTTATGACAAGGAATAGATAAATAGCACAAAGCAAAGTATAATGTTTTTTTTTTTAGTTTTTGTTTATTTTAATGGTTTTTTGTTGTAGTTTTGGTTTGGTGTTTTGGGCTATTTTTTTTATCTCACAATGCTCTGTCTGGGCATTTTTTATTTTATTGTCTTGCAGGTATTTTGCCTATATATCATGGTTTCTGATTATGTGCTTTTATGGGATTTCTCAGTGTGTGAACGTGTGTATCTCCATATGTTCTTGTGTATTTTTATTACTCTATTTTTCTATTTCTCTGTTACTTTTGTCTTATTCTGGTTTGTTTTATTTCTTTCTATTTTATTTTGTATTTCCATTTGTTTTCTATTGAAAGATAAAAGGAAAGTGGGAGTTGGGTGGATAGAAAAGTGAATAAAATCTGAAAGGAGTTAGAAGAAGTTAAAAACATGATCAGAATATTTGGTATAAAATGAATTTAAAAAACAATAAACTTTATTTTTGTAATCTTTATTACTAAAGGGTCTGTAAATGAATATAAGAATTGCAAACCAAAATTAAGCATATAAAATGCATATACAACATAATGTACTTAAATACTGTTAGAATTTATATTGGAAAGAGAAACTGGAAAGTTTCACATCAAATCTTACACTTTTAGAATTTAATATATTTTATACACTCATTCATCACAGAAAACCAACAAAAATCATGACATAATTAGAATGAGAGAAAAGTTTCATTAGAATCTTTTAAAATCAGAAGATCCCAGTGCAAGGTACTTCAACTTCAAAAACACCACAGATGCCAATGCAGGCTATTCTAACATGAAAAACTATATGCATCATTGAAGAAGAAAGAAAAACTTTTCAAGATATAAACAATCTAAGGATTTCATGCACAAAAAGCCTGATCTACAGAGAATACTAGAAGTAATACTTCGAAGAGAGGAATTAGCATACCAAAGAGGGGATAGAAAACAAAGGGTAAACCTGTAATTATTGAAGTAAAAATTTGACTTAGAACAAAACACAAAAGCATCAAGGTGACTGCAATCAACTCACATCTTTCAGTAACTAAACATTAAAAGATTCAACTCCCCAACCAAAAGACACTGAAAGTTCAATGGATTAAGAAACAAAATATACCCTTTCATTGCATACAAGAAATTCAACTTGTCTACAAAGTTAGTTAACACCATAGAATTAAAGGATTGGAAAAACAATTCCAATCAAATGAAGCCAGGAAACAAGCTGGTGTCTATCTCCTAAAATCTTACAAAATGAACTTTAAGCAAAATTAATCAGAAGACATTCTATAGGGTACTTCATTCTAGTCAAGGGACCAAGAAGCCAAGAAAACATTACAATCCGAAGCACATGAAGTCTACACATTGACACACCCAATTTCTAAAGTAATATATTACTAGAAATCAAGGGACTGATTGACTTCAATTCAATATTATTGGTTTCAATATCCTGCATTGTGAAACACACAGCTCACCTAGACAAAAATAAATGTAGAGACACAAGATCTAAATGACACTATATATCAAATGTACCTCACATATACTCCAAACTAAAGACTAATGACTATAAATTGTATCCAGTAGCCCATGGAAGTTTCTGTGAAATAGATGACAAGTCACATATATTAATATCACAAAACAAAAGTCAATAATACAATAAAATTTCAATAACTTCATTGATTATGTCTCTTCAAAATACAATAAAATTGGAATAAATAATAAAAAAACTCTAGAAAATACATAAACTTATAGAGATTGTATGACACACTATCAAAGGATAAATGTTTCAAGAAGTAAATAAGAAGGAAAGTTAAATATTCTTAGAAACACATAGAAAAACACCAAATACTTTGGACATGCAAAAAGCAGTGCTCTGAGAGAAATATATGTGCCTGCAAAAAAATAAAAAATTGTGCAAATATATCTCTTTATTTTTAAACTCCAGAATTAGGTAAAGCAAAACCAAACAATCCTAAATCCAGTATATTGAACTATATAATAAAAACCTGTACAGAAATTAATGTAAGAGGAACACAAACAACAAATGAAACTAAGAGCTGGGTCTTCAAAAGAAAACAATCTTGACAGTATCTTATCAAAATTAAACAAACAAACAAACAAATGAGATTCAATAAATAAAAATCATACATAATTAGGAAAATATTACAACAAACACCAAAGTATTTCACAATGTTTTAAGGGAATACTTAATAGCCTACAAGTTATTAGACTGGAAAAAGCATAATAAGCAAATGAATTTTTACACAGATCTGAATGACCAAAGAAAATCTAAGAAGAAATGAACAATGTAAACACACAAACACAAATAAGCTGATTGTTCCAGGAATAAAAAAGCCTTCAATATAAAAGAGCCCTGTTTCAAATGCATTCAAAATTAAAATCTAACAGACTTTCAAAGAAAATTACAACCAGTACTTCAGTAATTTTTCAAAAGATAGATTTTGTCAAAGGCCTTTTCAGCATCTAGTGAGATGATCATGTGTGTTTTTTTCTTTCAGTTTGTTTATATGGTGTATTACATTGACAGACTTTTGTATGTTGAATCACCCTTGCATCTCTGGGACGAAGCCTACTTGATCATGGTGGATAATTGTTTTGATCTGTTCTTGGAGTCTGTTTGCCAATATTTTATTGAGTATTTTTGCATCGATGTTCATGAGGGAGATTGGTGTGTAGTTCTCTTTCTTTATTGCATCTTTGGAGTTCCAGGAGTCCATCCAGTGAGAGAGAGGAGGGATTATATGAGCAAGAGATATCGAGACCATGATTGGAAAAAGCACAGGGACAAATAGCCAAACTAGCAGAAACACATGAACTGTGAACCAATAGCTGAGGAGCCCCCATGGAACTGGACTAGGCCCTCTGGATAAATGAGACAGTTGATGAGCTTGAACTGTTTAGGAAGCCCCTCAGTCAGTAGGACTGGGACCTGTCCTTGGTGCATGAGGTGGCTTTTTGGAACCTAGGGCCTGTGCTGAGACACTTTGCTCAGCCTTGGTGCAGGGAGGAGGGGACTGGACCTGCCTCAACGGAATCTACCAGGTTGTGCTGAATCCGCAGGGGAGATCTTGCCTGAAGGAGGTGGGAATGGGCAGTGGATTGGGGGAGAAGGCTGGGGGTGGGAGGAGGGAGGATACGGGAATCCGTGGCTGATATGTAAAATTAAATTAATTATAAAATAAAAGTATTTATTTAAAAAAAGATAGAAATAGAAGGAATACTTGCAAACTGCTTCTAAGACACCAAAATTATTCCAATAAGAAAGCAGGGTAAAAATTTAACAATGAAAAAAATAATTATAAATCAGTATCACTGATGAAATTCATGTCAAATTCTCAGTAAAACAATTGCAAATCAAATATTGGCATGAAGCAAATAGATCATCCATCAAATCAAGTTTCCTGTTGCAAGATATGCAAGTCAATAAAAATAGTACATTATGCAAATAGGCTAAAAACAAAAATAACATGGTGACCACGATAGTTGAGTAAATACCATTAATAAAAATCAGCCTGTCATGCTTAAAGATCTAGGGAGGAAATGATGTAAGGGTATATACTTCAACATAATAAAGGATGTATTTGACTACCCCAAAATAAATATTGTCCTAAAGAGGAAAAAATAAAACCATGCTAATAAAATCAGGAAAAAGTTCACTATGTACACTCTTAATTACAGTGTTCAGTCATAGCTAGAAAAAGTAAATAGATAAAGAAGATAAAGGAATATAAATAGGAAAATAATTCAAATTTTCCCTATTTACAAATGTTATAGTACATATAAAAAGATCAATAAATAGCACCAGAAAACTTACCGGAAATTAAGAACATGCCATTTTTAAAAATTGTTAGGTCAAAATCAGTACATTTACAGAGACAGATACATTATATTCATAGAACGAAACGTTAGACATGTTTTTATTCACATTCAGTTTTCACAAGATAAAAGATCAAACTAAAGTTCCCTTATGCATTCATATAACCACTACTCCAACCCACATTTTGGACATATTGTATCAGGTTCTAATCAGATAAATCTACCTTATCTTCTCCTCCCCATGACTTTCCCAACCCCCAGATCTACACAAGGCCCCACATCCATTGTCCTGGTCTATTCTGAATAACCAATCCACTTTATTCCAGCACTCATGATCTGGACACAACCCATGTCTCCCTCCCACAACCTATATATCCCTGGAATACCACACCAAAATTCTCTGCCAGACAGAGCCTACACATCTTGTAGACATTTCTAGACAGATGAGTCTGTGTGATCCCCCCCTTCATACACCAATCTCAACCCTCAGTTCAAACCAGGGCCAAACCAATTGCCCTGGTCTGCAAAGGACAACCCTTCTTTCACTATCCCCAGTTCTAGACACAAATCTGTATATGTATCATGAATGCCAGCCCAACCTATGGTGTCCATCTGATTTCATTCCCTTAAGCCATCTCCAGCCTTTATGCCTTACCCAAACTGTACATTCTTTGATCTATTCCATCCTACTCTGTCTATATCAGTCAGAAAATTGGGGGGGGGGAAAGATTGTGCATACACTCAACTGGTCATAAAAATACAAATAAAATAAATAAGAACAAGACAGTGTCCCATCCTCTCTGAATTCACAAGTCTAACAGAAATTGTCTCCAACAAGAATTACCCAGATAAAATATGGGAAGAATTTGAGAGAACCATCATAAGCATCAAAGAATAAATGGAGTTTAAAGATGACATGAAGACAGAGCTGAATGATTTTTAAGAAGCATTAACATAAGGAGAATAAACACTTGAATGCTCTTCATAGAAACTAAAACATAAGGTTGACAAAAATGGAGACAACCCAGGATTTGAAAACCAATGTATTAATAAAATAAAACCTTTGAAAATAACTGAAGCCAGGCGGGGTGGCCCACATCTTTAATCCCAGCACTCAGGAGGCAGAGCCAGGCAAATCTCTGTGAGTTTGAGGCCAGCCTGGTCTACAGAGTGAGATCCAGTACAGGCACCAAAACTACAGAGAAACCTTGTCCTGAAAAACCAAAAAAAAAAAAAAAGAAAGAAAGAAAGAAAGAAAGAAAGACAAAAAGAAAAAAGAAAGAAAGAAAGAAAGAAAATAACTGAAGATAAAACACAGGTGGGAGGTGCCTCTAATTTTTATACAAACAAGACAGCACAAGGATTCTAGACCCCAAAGGCATATACAGTGATACCTTCTTTCCCCAAAATATAATAATTATCAAGACAGATTTGTGATTGTGTTCTGCTTATCATGTAACTTTGTAACTCATTTTAGTAATAGATTTTCAAAATAAATAACTAAATACAAGGACATTAATTTGATTTTAAAGACATTTTTTAAGTGATATCCATTTATTGGATTTAAAGAGGAATACTGAAAAAAAAGGATGACTGTTTTCATAAAGTTTACACTTACTTGTTTCATTAGAAATCTCATTTTCTGGGCAAGGAGTACAATCAAAACAACAGATAGCCTTCCCTTCCATATGTGCTTTCCTGAATCCAGGACTACAACTCTCACTGCACAGTGATTGTGGGGTCTGAGGAAAATCAGAGATGCACTAGTAACTACTTCATCATTCACGCAACATAACAATAAATACAGTGACTCAATGAACAGGAACTTTACAACATAACATTGTGTTCTTCAGTAAAACTATTCTTTAGAAGCTGTTCATGTTTGTTTGCATATATGTTCATGGCCTAAAGATAGTGCTCTAATCCTGAAACTCTCTGAGAATTGGTGGAAACTGCACAATTTGGATCCTGATAAACAGAAGCTCACTAAATTGATGCTTTGAGTGTGGATAGTTTGAACCTGGTACTAGATGTTTTTCACTTGCTCCTTGATTATCATGTCCCCACATATTTTCCTCTCCAATGGACTTCCACTGTAATACTACCCTACAAGACAAATACCAATAAAATAATTGACTATGGTACACAGTGATCTATACTATGTGTGTTTTTATAGATTTAGTTCCTTAGACAATTTTATAGTGATAAATGTTGACAAAGGCATTGTATTTGGATCTTGTGAAAGACATAAATCTTATGCAAAGATTGACAAATACACAAGATCAATTCTATCAGTGTAAACAAAAATTCCTTAAATTATAGTTGAGAAATGTACATTGAAGGCCAATAACAGAGAAACCAGAAATCAAGAATAATAAAAACATGATTATGGTGCTACTTATTTGTTTGTAGTTCAAAATATTATGTTAGCTTCCACCAACCTCTGTAAATCCTAACGCCCATTCTATCATGTCCTCATGTAAGGACAATTGCTGACCAGGTGGAGCAAATGGAGAAAACATCCCTACTTTCAACACGTGTACAAAATGTGTTGGAAAATGACAATAGTTGAGAATATCATATTCTGCCACAGATTTCCTTTTCTCATCCAAAATCACTTGGTTAGAGTCCAAATGGTAAAAGTGAATATTCCTTAGAAAAGAGTGCAGCTACAAGAGATGAATGGCTGAGGTTAACAAAGAAAGCAATGTATGGAAAAGCCCTTCTTGTTTTTTATTTATTACATCACAAGGCAGATTTAGCACAATAATAAATAAAGCATAAAAAGTTCAATGGTATGAAAACCAAAATATCAAAATATTACAAGATTCAGTAAGATGAAACAAAATGTATTATGAATCAGAACATGGTTAACTGTTGTTCATCCAGATCTCAGTAGTGTAGTGAAAGCTTGACATATTCAAAATGTATTCAGGACACAAGGATGCTTGTGTATTTATGGATACATAAAATTCACTTCATAAGAGATCATTTGTATACAATGCCCATGTTAGCTCATCAGCGTTTAGACATTCCTAAAGTTATTTTGTATATTGACAGCTCTTCAGCAAATTCTAATTGAATCATCATTTTTATAAAGAAAATATTTTCTGCTGAAGATGTTAACTTACTTAAATGGCAAAACCCTAGGATCAGGGGAATGGAATACCAGACATGGTTAATGACACCATGCTAGAAAACATGAGTTTAATCCTCAGAACCCATGTAATGAAAAAGAAATGACTCTAGCAATTTGTCATCTGATTTCTATGTGAGTGCTGTGAAACCCAGTCCCATATTTACATTGATGTAGTCACACACACACACACACACACACACACACACACACACACACACACATTTGTGCCATCCAAGAAATGCACTTTACCTTCCAGGGGAAATGCACCAGTCTCTTTATACCTCCTAGTCCCTGAAATTCTACTTGATGAAGAAATAAATCATGAAGAATATGGGCCACAGCATACACAGCATTGTATAGGTTGTAACTCTCCTCACTTATGGCCATATCAATAAGTGGATTAGGTAACATTTCCAAGGAGGCATTGAGTGGACAGTTCTCCAGTTTTGTACAGTCAGACTCAGAAAATGAACAATCAAAAAAGAAAGACCAGAATATAGCTAAGTAAATGTCATTTGGGTATTTCAAGGGGTTAACAGTATGGATAAATTTTCTATAACCTGCTATTTCCTTATGGTGGTGTGAAAACATGAGAGATCCGTGAACTGGGTGTAAAAATACACTATATTTCATTTTGGAAGAATAATATGGTGAGGCCATGACCCAGACTTTTTGTGTCATTAGAGATTGTTCTACCATGTAAAAGAATGTCACCAGAGAATCAGAGTCAAAATAGACTATAATCACATTTACTGATGATTTCAAGATATGATGAAGATGATCCATCTTAATATCTGGAGATAATGATGACCTACCAATTGATATGATTTCCACAAAGGCCACACAGATACTGTTCTTGTCCAATTCTATTCTAAAGTTAGACCAAAAATGAATGCTTCTTTCATCTTCTGAGATACAAAGCCCCACCCAGTTCCAGTGGAAATGGAGGATTAAAGAGGTCATAGCATGGGTCAGAAATGTGTCTTTAGGTGCCATCTGATATATAGAAGTTAAATGGATATTGCCACTCAGGATGGGATCAAAATGCCCAATGGTGAGCTGAAGGAATAAGAGAGTTAATAGGAATATTAAGTAATATTAATAGTAATATGAAGATAAGTCTTACACAATTATGAGACCTGATTTTCACTTAACAATAGCTGTAAGTTTTGGGAAGGAAGATTGGTTCATCTCATAGTTATAGTCACCATCTTTTAACTCAGAATTTTTGTAATATTAATGATTAGACAGATTCAGAAAAAATGCATTGTCTTCTACAGCCTCTACCAGTAGTCTACTTCTAATGAAGACCCCTGAGTAATTACATTTAAACATACATTTTGCCTAATGCATAAATCCAGTCTCCACTTTTCATTTTACTCATGAATATGTCATTATTGCTGAACAAATAATCAATTCATTTCACTCTACGGCTACAATACTTACCTGTGGAAATTTGTACATCTCCAGCAGTTCTCCAATAAGAGTAGATACTGTCCATGATGGTCCTGTAATCAATGCTACAGACTTGCTCTCTTTCCTACAGCTGTAATTAGGAATCATATTGTCAATCCCTGAGATCCACTTTAAAAAGACATACATTGTGTCTGCATCAATAAATGGGATATTATACACATCAAATCCCAAAGTTATATTGGGTAAAATATGAGCATTTCTGTTGATCTCTTCAATGGCAAAAAGAAGGGACAGAAAAAACATGTAGGTCTTGGGCTTAATTCTGTAAAGATAAGAAAGAATCATTAAGAGGAGAGTTCAAGTCATGATTTTATTTAAGGAAAACGTAGTGAGTTTATAGATTCATAGCTCATATATTGACCAATTTAACACATTGAAATTTTATTTTGCTAGCACTTACTAATTGTACAAATTAATGGATTTTATCATTATAGTTAATAGATGTTTATAATATAATTTTGTCTTTTTCAATCTGCTATTAGCAAAATAGTCCTCCCTGTCCTATGGTTCCCCTTACTCTACTATAAGTTCTCCTTATACTTTGTTCTATTACCACTGTTATATTTAGTAGAATAGTTACCATTTTTCTGTGGATATTGCTTTGTATGCTGTGAATGTGTTGCTCTGATTGGTTAATAAATAAAGTGCTGATTGGTCAGGCAAGAAGCATAGACAGGACAAAGAGAGAGGAGAATTCTGGGAACAGGAAGGCTGAGTCAGGAGTCATCAGTCAGACACAGAGAAAGCAAGATGTAAAAGTACCAGTAAGCCACAAGCCACAGGCAACCTATAGATTAATAGAAATGGGTATAGTTTATAAGTAATATAAGTCTCTGTATGTTTACTTGGGTCAGAGTGGCTGCAAGAGCCAGGTGGACACAGGAAAACTCCAACTACAAATGGCACCCAATGGCTTGAGTTTCCACCTTAAACCTAAAAATACTTACTTCATGTCTCATGTGGGTGGTGAGATGCTGCAACATGCAGGCTTGAGCTACTCTATGGTGGGTTTGAGACATGTGGACTGAAGCTACACCATGGCATATTCCTGCCAAGTTACAGAGTTTTCTGCAAGCTGGGCAACATGGTGTATGGTGGATATAGCTTTTGCTGCTAAAAAAAAGGAGGTTTCTGGGCTACACACTGCTTTGATAGAAGCATAAACCCACTGCTTCTGAGAGTTGATGGTAAACATGGATTCCAGATCCAGAGCTGGCGGTAAACATACAACTGCCATGTTGGGAAGCTGAAGTGGGTGGAGCCAGCAGCCACAGCTGCTGTTTCAGTCCTGGTAATGCTGCAGTTTAAAGCAAGAGGTTCACAACAAGACGGATTCAGATGGAATAGTTTACAATGTGTGTAAAAATGTATGTAGGTTTGGAAGGGAAAGAAAAAGTAATGTATGCAGTTATATAAAGTAATAGTTTTAAAAAATAAAGTCTCTAAAGAAAAAGTAAAAGTAATATAAAAATAAGCCATGTAAAGATGGATATCACACAGAGAATCTCAATTGTGTTGCCTTTGGGATTTTTAACTGCAGAAAGACATTTGATTGTAAAGGCTGCTCAGCTAAACCAATATGTATATTTTAAAGGTACCTTGATTTCAAAATTTGGATGTAAGGATATGTTGCTTTGGAAAGGAGGCTCTGCTTTTGTTTCTACAGAAATCAAGAGGCTAAGGATTTGTTCCAGATTAAATTACATCAGGTTTGACCAGCCAAGACCCCCTGAAAGGTCTCCTATGACAGCATGGTCCAGATGATCCAACATCCAGAACAATTTCAAGGCAACTGGCTCAGACAATACAGCCTACTGACTACCCCCTAATCCTAAAATTTTCTTTGTGTCCCCATAAGAATACAGCACCCTCATCCAGCAGGAAGTAGTAAGAGAAGCTATGCTCAAATTCCCAAATATACCAAGCTGTCTTTGGTGATGGAATTGGCTCACTCCTTCTCTAAATCCAAGCATATTGCTAAAAGGAAAGGTTGAGAGATTCTTCTGTCCCATATCGGAAGAGCCCTCTGGTGTGAGACAAAGAAAAATCAGTATTTTATTTAAAACAGTTTGATTATAAATGTAATCTCTTTCTAAAGAAAAAAGAGATAGTATAGATATGATAGGATGAAAGGATGAACCTACATTTAAAGAGCAACAACTTGTTTAGAAATGTTTTGCATTGCTATGGTTTTTAGTTTATTGATACAAGTTTAAACTTAATTTTGTTTTATATATATATATATATATATATATATATATATATACACACACCCTCATTTGAGGTATATGTTTATGTAACCCATTTAAATTGTAATGGATAATTAAATAATACAGATTAATAGTCTTCTATGATAGTCAAACTTATAGTCATGTTAAGTTTTCTAGGTATACATAGATATAATTCAATTAGGTAGGTAATCTTCAAATACTTCAAAGACCTACAGAATATGGCATTTAAAATATTTTTAAAATTTAGACTTTCTTGACAATGAGACATGTCTGCTCCTGACAGGACCAATTTACTTCAGAGAGGAGGATGGGCATCAAAGACACTCCATATGGAGTTTATCTTTGCCTTGGCAAAAATAGCCAATTGGGCAAGAAACTGTTCTTGCCTGTACTGCTTGATTGACTGGTCATGCAGGACCCATAGGAAGGTGACCACTGAACTTTGCTTGGTGAAATGGTCCTTCAGGTTCCTGCTTCACAGAGGAAACTGCCACACATTCTACAGGACACTGAGAAAAGTGACTGAGAGACTCCAGGCCTATGGGCTGAAGACAGATGCTCCAACTTTACAGAGGAACTTTGGATGACTGTCCAAGCTGCCAGATGTCTCTGTCTACTCTTGCAAGACTCCCAAAAGTTGCTTGTGTCCTTCTCCTGTTTCTCAGGTAATATTATATCCTTCTGAGGTCTTTGATATAGCTGAAGACCAGATAGTTATAATTTCCTTAGTTATGATAAAAGAAAAGTTAGATATGAAACCTTAGACTCACAAATATAGGATAGATAGTATATCTTTTTTAATTTTGCCAAATACAAGTAGACTAGATATTATAAATAGACTAGATATTGTAACTATAATTCCTGCTTGATAATTGTTTTGTTATATGTAATTTTACTATGTTAAAGTGAAAACCTTCCTTTTTGAAAAAAAATAAAAGGGGAAGTGCTATGGATATTGTTTTGTATGCTGTGAATGTGTTGCTCTGATTGGTTAATAAATAAAGTACTGATTGGCCAGGAGCCAGGCAGGAAGTATAGGTGGGACAAAGAGAGAAGAGAATTCTGGGAACAGGAAGGCTAAGTCAGGAGTTACCAGCCAGACACAAAGGAAGCAAGATGTAAAAGTACTAGTAGGCAACAAGCCACTTGGCAACTTATAGATTAATAAAAAATTGGTTAATTTAAGATATAAGAACTAGATAGCAAGAAGCCTGCCACAGCCACACAGTTTATAAGTAATATAAGTCTCTGTGTGTTTACTTGGATCAGAGTGGCTGCAAGAGCCAGGTGGACACAGGAAAACTTCAACTACACTGTTTTGTGTATACATACTGACAACTGAAAGACTAGATACTGCTGATTCCATTTAGTTTTGCTCATAATGTATGCATATGCATATATGTGAATATGAGTTATTATTCACATATATTTAATTTATATATGCTTTTAGGACTGAGTAGTGGGTATTGGATAACCAATTAGGTGACTCATTCCTGTCAAAGACTGATTTTCCTTCTCTTGGCAGTCTTTAGTTACTTATAGGACAAGGGCTAGGGATTAATGGTATTTTCTCTACTCATGTGGCTATGTCTTCTAGTGTTGTCATTACTCAAGCCTTGTTTAGCCTACCATACAATTGAGAGTTCATTTGAACAGCTTTCCTTCCTGTGTAGAGTGTACAGTCTCACAAAAGATGTTCTCATCCTCTGTCTCGTAGAATACTTCTAACCCCTCTTCCATGGTATTTCCCAGACATATGTATAGGAATTGAAGATGTATCTATTCATTGGGTTTACACACCCCTTAGTCACTTGTTCTCTGTATATCAACAAGCTGTGGATTTCTATAATTTACTTTTCTGTATATTGCAAAAAGAAATTTCTTCAATGAAGATTGAGAGTGAAAACTATATTTATCTGTAAGTACAAGAGTAAGTATTTAGAATGTGGTTAGAAATGATACTGGATTAAGAAAGAGTTAACTACCTCCTGTGTATTTTATACTCTGGCCCACAACTCTAATTGTCTTACCAGAGGCTATATAGATCTAGGAAACTTATTCCTAGACTGAACCCTCTCCATGGGGCTGCATACTCCCACCCACAGCTCCAGCTTCTTTACCAGAAACCAGGTAGATCCAATGGACCCCAGGTAAGACACCACTCACTGTCCACCAACACTCCATAAAGCCTACCCAATAGCTCCAGGCTGTACTCCTTTGACTGGGCTCCATAATCTGTCCCACAACTTTGGCACAAAACTTCTGCTTAACCCAAGAAAAGCCTGATTCTAGGGAACCTAGGTCAGATAATGTCCACTGCCAATTAACAATCTCTAAAGCTGGTCCAGCAGCCCCTAGCTATATCCTCTCTCCTGAGCTCCATATCCCAGCCCACAACTTCTGTAGAAAACTTCTGCTTTACTGGAAAATATACCATTATAGAAATCACAGAGACCAAGCAGGTACCCAGAACCCCAGAGGCCACAGAGGTTCTTGGAGCCTCAGAAGTAAAGTTTTCATCCAAAAACTCAGAGGTCTTGAAGGTGACAAAAACAAAAGTAGACACATCCTCCTCAACCTGAAGACTCACTAATTACCAGAACCCATTGCCTCATAGGCCAGAAGACCAGATATGAAACAGAAACCAAGGAACAAAACACTCATCTAACAAAGGCAAACTCAGGAAGCAACAACTAGAGCTACAGTCATCCCAGATGCCTACATGCCAGCATAAGAACACAATTAAGAACAGAAAGGGCAACATGGCATCACCAGAGCCCAGTTATCCTATGACAACAAAAAATGAACATTCCAACCCAGCTGAATCACAAGAAAATGACCTTAAGAATTACTTTATGACAATAATAGCATCTTTAAAGAGGAATGAAAGCATCTCCTAAAGAAATTGAGGAAAAGGCACCCAAAAACAATTGGATAAAATCAATAAACCTCTTGAAGAAAGCCAAGAAAAAAACAAACAGGTGAAAGAAGCTGTTCAAGACCTGAAAATGGAAATAGAAGCATAAAGAAGATACAAATAGAGGGAATTCTGGAAATGGAAAATCTGGGCAAGAGAACAGGAAATAAAAATGCAACCATCACCAACAGAATACAAGAGATGGAAGAAACAGTATCAGGCATTGAATATACAATAGAACAAACATATTCTTTGGCCAAAGAAAATGTTAAATCTACAAAATTTGTAACACAAAAAAATTCAGGAAATCTGGGACACTATGAAAGGACCAAACATAACAATAGAAGGAGAATTCCCACTCAAAGACCCAGAAAATGTATTCAACAAAATCATAGAAGAAAATTTTTCTTACCTAAAAACATACATTTCTATACAGATAACTGATATTAAGCTAACAGAAAACTAAATAGATTGAACCAGAAAAAAGTCCCTATGGCATATAATAAAGGCATTAAACATACAGAATAAAGAAAGAATATTGAAAGCTGCAAAGGAAAAATTCCAAGTTATTTATAAAGGCAGATGCATTGGGATTACACTCGTCTTATTGGAGAGCACAAAAGCCAGAATGGCCTGGAAAGATGTCTTGCAGACCCTAAGAGACCATGGATACCAGCCAAGACTACCAACAAAACATTCAATCACCATAGATGGAGAGAGAAACAAGATATTTCTTGACAAAGTTGAATTTAAGCAATATCTCTCCACAAATCCAACCCTACAGAATGTAACAGAAAGAAAACACAAACCCAAGGGAGTTTATATCCACAAAATCACAGGCAATAAAAAATTTCACACCAACAAAATACAAGGAAGGGAAATACTAACACACACACACACACACACACTACCACCAACACAATAACAGGAATTACCAATCATTGGTTATTAATATCTCTCAATATTATCAATGACTCAATTTGTCAATAAAAAGACACAGGCTAACAGAATAGATACCATCCTTCTGCTGCACTCAAGAAATAAACCTTAACACCAAAGATAAACTACCTCAGAGTAAAGGATTGGAAAAGATTTTTCAAGCAAATGAACCAAAGAAGCAAGCTGGTGTAGCTATTTTAATCAAAGAAAATATACTTCTAACAAATTTAATCAAAAGAGATAAAAAAGGACATTTCATACTCATCAAAGGAAATATCCGCAAAGATGATGTCTCAATTCTGAACATCTATGTCCCAAACACAAGGACATCCATATTTGTCAAAGATAAGCTATCGAAGTTTAAATCACACATTGAACTTCACACATTGGAGGAGACTTCAGCACCACACTCTCACCGGTGAACAGGTCATCCAGATAAAAACTAAAAAGAGAAATAATGGAACTAACAGACATTTTGACACAAATGGAGCTGACAGAATCTATAGAACATTTTATAGGAACACAAAAGACAATACCTTTACTCAGCACCTCATGGAACATTCTCCAAAATTGACCATATACTTGGTCACAGAGCAAGTCTCAACAGATACAAGAAAATTCAAACATACCACTGTTCCTTATCAGACCACTGTGGATTAAAGTTGTAGTTCAACAAGAGAAATGGCAAAAAGCCTGCAAACTTATGGAAACTGAACAACTTTCTGGTCTATCACCACTCGGTCAAGGAACAAATAAAAAAATTAAGACATCCTAGAGTTCCATGAAGATTAATCACAGCACAGCCAAATTTATGGGACACAATGAAAGCGGTGCTAAGAGGAAATTTCATAGCACTAAGGGCCTTCAAAAAGAAATTAGAGAGATCTCATGCAAGAGACCAAACAGTACACTTAAAAACTCTAGAACAAAAGAAGCAAATGCACCCAAGAGGAGTAGACTGCAGGAATCAAAGTGAGGGCTGAAATCAGTAAAATAGAAACAAAGAGAACAATACAAAAATTAATGAAACAAAGATATGGTTCTTCACAAAAAATTAACAAGATAACAAACTAACTAAAAGGCAGACAATGGATATCCAAATTTAAAAAATGAGAAATGTAAAGAGGGATATAACAGCAGTTATCAAGTGACTCCTAAGAATCATTAGGACAGATGTCAAAAGCATATACTTCACAAAACTGGAAATTCTAAAAGAAAAAAAAGGATAACTTCCTCAATAAATACCACTAACCAAAGTTAAATCAAGATCAGATAAACAGCTTAAATATAACTAAAATCCCTAAGGAAATAGATGGAGTTGTTAAAATCTCCCAAGCAAAAAAAGGCCTGGGCCAGATGGTTTTAGCACAAAATTCCACCAGACCTTCAAAGAAGAGCTACTACTGACACTACTTAAATTATGTCATAAAATAGAAAGAGAAAGAACATTGCAAATTCATTTTATGAAGCCAGAGTCACCCTGACACCCAAACCACATGAAGATTCAACAAATAAAGAGAATTCTGGACCAATTTGCCTCATGAATATTGATGCAAAATACTCAATAAAATATTTACAAAGTGAATCCAAAAACACATAAAAAAGATAATCCACCATGATCAAATAAGCTTCATTCCAGAGATACAGGGATGGTTCAACATACAAAAATCTGTCAATGTAATCCACCATATAAGCAAACTGAAAAAAAAAATCATGGTCATTAGATGCAGAAAAGGCTTTTGACAAAATCTAATGACCCTTCATAATAAAAGTCTCAGAAAGACCAACAATACCTGGGTCATACCCAAACATAATAAATGCAGGTTACAGCAAGTCTGTAGCCAACACTTAAATGGAGAGAAATTCAACACAATTCCAGTAAGATCAGGAACGAGACAAGGCTGTCCAGTCTTTCCACATGTATTCAATATAGTACTGAAAGTTCTAGCTAGAGCAACAAGAGAACTAAAATAAATCAAGGGGATACAAATTAGAAAGGAAGAAATCAAAATATTTCTATTGGCATATGATATGCTATTATATAAAAGTGATCCCAAAAATTCTATCAGAAAACTGCTACAGTTGATAAACGCCTTCAGGTAAGTGGCAGGATATAATGTTAACTCAAAAAAAATCAGGATCTCCCACAACATGTTACAAAGAAATCAGGAAACAACACCCTTTACAATAGTCACAAATAATATAAAATATCTTGGAGCAACTTTAATCAAACAAGTGAAGACCTGTATCCCAAGAACTTCAAGTCTTTGAAGAAAGAAATTGAAGAAGATATGATAAGATGGAAAGACGTTCCAGGCTAATGGATAAGTAGGAATAACATCATAAAAAATGGTCTATGCCACATGAGCAGGCTGCAGATGCCTTTATAGCAAGTGTGGCTCAGTTTGGTGGTGAGTCTCAAAGGATATACATGGTATAAGATGAATGCCCCAGGTAAGTGGTAAAAGGATGAAGGGTACTACAAGGCAGATAGTAAATGTAGCCTACCTGGAACATTGTCATGGGTAGTGTCTATATGGACCCTGTAAGAAATCAAGCCATGTTTTGGTGGTACCTTTCATAAGAGGGGAGATGGACTGTGAAGAGAATGCCATCTAAGTCAAGCAACAGCAGGATTATGGATATCGACATCTATACTTAGATAATAAATCATAGCTCTGTGGACTAAGAATTTGAGAACATAATGTGTTATTAGGTTTATGTGAGTTCAGGAAGGTGCATCTGTTAGAGATGAGATTTTTGTCCTCCTGAGGACTAAGGGTTATTATCATTTCACCACATAAATACGTATAAATACTAAATCACAGAATCAGAAAATGAACACACACCTCAAGGCCTATTTTCTTATTTGATTTCTCAGCTGCCATATTGAGAAAACTAAATGTTTCCTATATATCTCCCCCAAGACTGGATATGTGGTTAAATAGCTGCTGTAGCTATCTAATTTACAACTGAAATTTAGACAACCATGAAGCCATTTGAGCCTATCTATTTCAACATTTGACTATTTCATGATAAAGTTTTATGTCCTAATTTTTGCAAGGTAAAATATTATGATATTTCACTTAAAGGAAAAACAACTATTACAAAAATGAATATTGAATAACAACTCAAATCATATTTTGGCTGTGTTTTTACTTTCATTTACTTGTGGATGTTAGTGTATCTTTGTTTCTGTCTTTGGGGACAAGACATGTGAGTACCAAAACACAAATAGAGATAGCCAAGAACATCTTTCAGAAATTGTTTTCTTCCTTTTTTTAATTAAATTTTCTTTATTCATTTTACGTACCAACCCCAGAACTCCCTCTTCCCCCCTCCTGCTCCTCTATGCCTTCCCCCTGACAACATCTCACTCTCTCCTCCAAAAGGATAAGTTCTCTCATGGGGGAGAGCAAAACCTGGCAAATTCAGTTGGTGCAGGACCAAACCCCTCCCCCTTGCATCAAGAGTGAGGGTGTCTGACCATAGGTAATAGGATCCAGAAAGCCAGCTCATGCACCAGGGATAGATCCTGATCACACTGCCAGGAACCCCTCAAACAGACCATGCTACACAATGGTCTCCCCATGCAGAGGTATAGTACAGTCCCATGCAGGTTCCACAGCAGTTGTTCTAAAGTATCTGAGTTCCTATGAGCTCAGTTCAGTTGTCTCTGTAGATTTCCCCATCATGACCTTGACCCTCCCTTGCTCTTTTTTTTAAAAGATTTATTTATTTATTTATTTATTTATTTATTTATTTATTTATTTATTTATTTATTTAGAAGAGGTCAGCAGGTCTCATTGCAGATGTTTGTGAGCCACCATATTGGTGCTGGGAATTGAACTCAGGACCTCTGAAAGAGCAGCCAGTGTTCTTAACCTCTGAGCCAACTCTGCAGCCCCCTCCCTTGCTCTTAAAATCCCTCATACCTCTCTTCTACTGAGATTCTGGAGCTTGGCCTGGTGCTTGGTTGTGGATGTCTGCATCTGCTTCCATAAGTTACTGGATGAAAGCGCTATGATGACAAGGCATTTACCAATCTGATTATTCAGGCCAGAACAGGCACCCTTTCCATTATTGCTAGGAGTATAATCTGAGGTTTTTCTTCTGGATTGCTGGAAATCTCCCAAGTACCAGGTTTCTCCATACACCATAATGTCTCCATCTATCAAAATATCTCTTTCATTGCTCTCCCACTCCATTCCTCTCCCAGCTTGACCTTCCCATTCCCACATATTCTTATGACCCATCCCCTCCCCTCTATTACCCTCACTCATCCCCAGTTTACTCATGAAGATCTGCTGTTTCTCCTTCCCAAGACATTTCTAGCTTCTCTGGAGCTGTGGGTTGTAGTCTGGTTATCTTTTGCATTACATCTAGTATCCACTTATGAGTGAGTACTTACCATGTTTATCTTTCTGAGTCTCGGTTACATCACTGAAGATACTTTCTAGTTCCATCCATTTTCCAGCAAATTTCATGATGTCATTGGTTTTTACAGTTGAGTAATACTCTATTGTGTATATGTACCACATTTTCTGTATCCATTCTTTGGTTGAGAGGCATCTAAGTTGCTTCCAGGTTCTGGTTATTACAAATAATGCTGTTATAAACACAGTTGAGCAAGTGTCCTTGTGGTATGGTTGAGCATCCCTTGGGTATATGCCCAAGAGTGGTATCATTGGGTCTTGAGGTAGATTGATTCTCAATTTTCTTAGAAACTGCTGTACTGATTTCCAAAGTGGCTGTACAAGATTGTGCTCCCACCAACAGTGGAGGAGTGTTCCCTTTTCTCCACATCCTCTTCAATATAAACTGTCATCAGTGTTTTTGATCTTAGCCATTCTGACAGAGTCCTTTTGACCTGTATTTCTCTGATGGCTAAGGATGTTGAGTAATCCTTTAAATGTCTTTTGGACACCTGAGTTTCTTCTGTTGAGAATTCTCTGTTTAGATCTGTAACCCATTTTTTTTAATTGTATTGGTTGGTATTTTGCTGTCTAGTGTCTTGAGTTCTTTATATATTTTGGAGATCAGTCCTCTGTCAGATGTGGGTTAGTAAAGATTTTTTTCTCATTCTGTAAGCTGTTGTTTTGTCTTATTTACTGTGTCTTTTGCCTTACAGAAGCTTCTCAGTTTTAGGAGGTCACATTTATGAATTGTTGCTCTGAGTGTATGTGCTACTGGTGCTATATTTAGGAAGTGTTCTCCTGTGCCAATGCATTCAAAGCTACTTTTTACTTTCTCCTCTATCGGGTTCAATGTAGCTGGATTTATGTTGAGGTCTTTGATCCACATGGACTTGAGTTTTGTACATGGCAACAGATATGGATCTGTTTGCAATCCTCTACATGTTGACATCCAGTCATGCCAGCATCCTTTGTTGAAGATGCTTTTTTTCCCATGGTACAGTTTTGGCTTCTGTGTCAAAAATCAGGTCTTCATAGGTGTGTGGATTAATGTCAGGATCTTCAATTCAATTCCATTGGTCCATTTGTCAGTTTTTATGCCAATACCAAGCTGTTTTTATTACTATAGCTCTATAGTAGAGCTTGAAGTCAGGGATGGTGATGCCTCCAGAAGTTGCTTTATTGTAAAGGACTGTTTTAGCTATCCTGGTTTTTTTGTTGTTGTTGTTGTTTTACCATATGAAGGTTAAGTATTGTTCTTTAGAGGTCTGTGAAGAATTGTGTTGGGATTTTGATGGGGATTGCATTGAATCTGTAGATTGCTTTTGGTCAGATTGTCATTTTTATTATGTTTGTTCTACCTATCCATGAACATGGAAGATCTTTCCATTTTCTGATATCTTCTTCAGTTTCTTTCTTCAAAGACTTAATGTTATGTTCTTGTCATAAAGGTCTTTCATTTGTTTGTTAGAGTTACCGAAGATACTTTATATTATTTGTAGCTATTGTAAAAAATGATGTTTCTCTGATTTTTTTCTCAGCCTTTTTATCATTTGTATATAGGATGCTTACTGATTTTATTTTAGTTAA
This sequence comes from Peromyscus eremicus, assembly GCF_949786415.1. Classification (NCBI taxonomy): domain Eukaryota; kingdom Metazoa; phylum Chordata; class Mammalia; order Rodentia; family Cricetidae; genus Peromyscus; species Peromyscus eremicus. Next base: position 57,063,478 of record NC_081433.1, read on the forward strand.
TCTTGAATCCTGCCACATTACTGAAGGTGTTTATCAGCTGTAGGAGTTCCCTGGTAGAATTTTGGGGGCCACTTGTCTATACTGTCATGTCATCTGCAAATAATAAAAGTTTGACTTCTTCCTTTCAATTTTGTATCCCCTTGATCTCCTTTTGTTGTCTTATTGCTCTAGCTAGGACTTTGAGTACTATACTGAATAGAAATGGGGAGAGTGAACAGCCTTGTCTTGTTCCTAATTTTAGTAGAATCGCTTTGAATTTCTCTCCATTTAATTTAATGTTGGCTGTCTGCTTGCAGTGAATTGCCTTTATTATGTTTAGGTATGTTCCTTGTATTCCTGATCTCTCCAAGATCTTTATCATGAAAGGGTGTTGGATTTTGTCAAAGGCTTTTTCAGCATCTAATGAGATGATCTTGTGATATTTTTCTTTCAGTTTGTTTATATGGTGTGTTACATTGACAGATTTTTATATGTTGAACTATCCTTGCATCTCTGGGATGAATCCTTCTTGATCATGGTTGATAATTTCTTTCATGTGTTCTTGGATTCAGTTTGCCAGTATTTTATTGAATATTTTTGCATCAATATTCATGAGGGAGATTGGTCTGTGATTCTCTTTCTTTATTGCATCTTTATGTGGTTTGGGTACACTGTAGCCTCACAGAAGAGTTTGACAATGTTTCTTCTGTTTCTACTGTGTGGAGCAATTTGAGAAGTATTGGTATTAGTTCTTCACTTAACATTTTGCACTAAAATCAGATGGCCCTGGGCTTTTTTTTTGTTTGGGAGACTTTTAATGACTGCTTCTATTTCCATAGGAGTTATAGGTCTATTAAAATTGTTTATCTGGTCTTGATTTAATTGAATATGTAGTACCTATGCAGAAAGTTGACCATTTCTTTTAGATTTTTCCAATTTTGTCGAGTACCGGTTTTTGAAGTATGACCTGATGATTTTCTGAATTTCCTCATTGTCAGTTGTTGTCTCCCTTTTCATTTCTGATTTTGTTAATTTGGATATGCTCCCTCTGCCTTTTGGTTAGTTTGGGTAAGGATTTGTTTATTTTGTTGATTTTCTCAAAGAATCAACCCTTTGTTTCATTGATTCTTTGAGCTGTTTTCTTTGTTTCTATTTTATTGATTTCAGCCCTTAATTTGATTATTTCCTGGCATCTACTACTCCTGGGTGAGTGAGTCTGCTTCTTTTTGTTCTAGACTTTTCAGGTGTTCTATTAAGTTGCTAGTGTGAGATTTCTCCAATTTCTTTATGTAGGCATTTAGAGCTATAAACTTCCCTCTTTGTACTGTTTTCATAGTATCCCATAATTTGGGTATGTTGTACATTCTTTTTCATTGAATTCTAGGAAGTCTTTAATGTTTTTCCTTTATTTCTTCCTTGGCCCATTGGTGATTCACTTGAGCATTATTCAGTTTCCATGAGTATGTAGGCTTTCTGTAATTTGTGTTGTTTTTTAATTCATCAGAATGTAAGCTATGGTGGTCCAATAAAATACAGAAGATTATTATAATTTTTTGTATCTGTTGAGATTTGCTTTGTGAACAAGTATGTGGTCAACTTTAGAGAAAGGTGCATAGGGTGCTGAGAAGAAGGTATATTCTCTGGCTTTTTGGTAGAATGTTCTATACATGACTATTAAGTCCCTTTGATTTGTAATGTCTGTTAGTTCCCTTATTTCTCTGTTATGTTTCTGTCTGGCAGACCTGTCCATTAGTGAGAGTGGGGGGTGTTGCAGTCTCTCACTATTGGTGTGTGAGTTTTCATGTGTGATTTAAGCTTTAGTAATGTTTCTTTTACATAAGTGGGTGCCCTTGTATTTGGAGCATAAATGTTCAGAATTGAGACTTCATCTTGATGGATTTTTCCTGTGTTGAATATCTAATGTCTTTCTTCATTTCTTTTGATTAATTTTAGTTTGAAGATGTTAGGATAGCTATACCAGCTTGCTTCTTAAGTCCACTTGAAAGGAAAGACTTTTCCCAGACTTTTACTATGAGGTAGTATCTGTCTTTGAAGTTGAAGTGTGTTTTTTATATGCAGCAGCAGGATAGATCCTTTTGTTGTATCCATTCCATTAGCTTTTATAGGCAAATTGAGCCCATTGATATTAATGAATATTAATTACCAGTGATTGCTAATTCCTGTTAGTTTTTAGTGGTAGTGTTGTGTGTTTCCCTTCTTTGGGATTGGTTGGTGTCTATTGTCTGTGTTTTCATGGGTGCATCTAAATTCCTTTGGTTGGATTTTTCCTTCTAGTGCTTTCTATAGGGATGGATTTGTAAATGCGTGTTGTTTAAATCTGGTTTAATCATGAAATATCTTGTTTACTCTGCCTATGGTGGTTGAGAGTTTTGCTGGGTAAAATCTGGGCTGTCATCTGTGGTCTCTTAGTGCCTGCATAATGTTTTTCCAGGACCTTGTGTCTTTCAGAGTCTCCATTGAGAAGTTGTGGGTTATTCTGATGGGTATACCTTTATATGTTACTTGACCTTTTTCCTTTGTGGCTCTTAATATTTTTTCTTTATTCTGTATTTTACTGGTTTGATTATTATGTGGTGAGGAGATTTTTTTGGAAGTCTGATATGCTTGGTGTTCTGTAAGCTTCTTGTATCTTTATAGGCATTTCCTTCTTTAGGTTGGAAAAGTTTACTTCTATGATTTTGCTGAATATTTTCTCTGTGCCTTTGAGCTGGTATCCTCCTTCTTCTATCTCTATTATTATTATTTTTATTTTTTTATTACGGGATTTTCTGTTCATTTTACATACCAACCACAGACTCCCCTGTCCTCCCTCCTCCCACCCCATAGCCTTTGCCCCTGAGTCCACCCTCCATTCCCACCTCCTCCAAGGCAATGTCTCCCATGGGGAATCAGCAGAGCCTGGTACATTCAGTTGGGGAAGGTCCAAGCCCCTTCTCCCTGCACCAAGTCTGTGCAAAGTGTCTCACCATAGGCACTAAGCTACAAAAAGCTGGCTCATGCACTAGGGACAGGTCCCGATCCCACTGCCTGGGCCCCCCCCAAACAGTTCAAGCTAAAACACTGTCTTGCTTATCCAGAGGGCCTAGTCCAGTACCATGGGGGCTCCTCAGCTATTGGTCCACAGTTCATGTGTTTCCACTAGTTTGGATACTTGTCTCTGTACTTTTTCCAATCATGGTCATGATATTTCTTGTTCATAGAATGGCTCCTCACTCTGGCACCCAACGTTCATTGTAGGAATTCATGAAAAAGCTGCTTGCCTGTGGCCTTGCAGGCCCCACCTCTGCCCTTAGCTATACTTGGCTGGTTGTGGTGGTACATTGCCATGGGATTTGCTGAAGGAGGCAGAGGCAGGAGGATCCAGAGTTTGAGGCTGGCCTAGGAGGCTTGCTAAGGAGAAGCTTTGGCCGAGGCCAAGTCACAAACGATGGTGGGACCATGGAGGCAGAGGCTGCTGCTCTGAGTTGCTGGCTCCTTCTCATCGTGTTGGTGACTGCGGTGATGCTGCTACCTGGGACAAAGGGTTTACTGCTGCTTGTTCAGAGAAGAATTGCCAGGACCATCATGTTACAAGAAAGCATTGGCAAAGGTCAGTTTGGAAAAGTTTGGCTAGACAAATGGTGGGGGAAAATGCTGTGAAGATTTTCTCTTCTAGGGAATAACGTTCATGGTTCCAAGAGACAGACATTTATCAGACTGTGATTGCTCCAAACCACAGAGGTGCACACACACACACACACACACACACACACACACACACACACACAATCTGCAGGGAACCATGACCACACCTAACAGCAAGCATTGAATGCTACTTTGCAGGGCACGATTAGATTTTTTTTTTATTCTATCCTGACTCTATTTGAGTTTCAGGATCCAGATAGTTTAATTCTGTTATGTACAACCGTGTTTTTTGTCATACAATTGCATTTCAACTGCATGTACCTGGATGATGGATCTCTGTAATTTCAACCAGCTCCGTGTTGATCACATTTTCCAGTAGCTAATTCTTTTATTTCTATATCTGAAGACCTTCTTAGTGGCAATGCTTAAAGTGTGAAAAAAGACTTATATTGAGCTTACATTGTGATATAATCAATACAGAGAGAAACAGGTGGGGAGGGAGAAGAGAGATGGGGAAAAGAAAGAACCTTCAAATTGTAAAACTTTATACTATCCTAGGGAATATGAGGTGGAAAAGAGGATAAATATTAGATTTCTGTCTAAAAGGGGAAGTTCTAATTATGTCTACCAACAAAATGTAAGGAATCAGAAAAGATGTTGCTTAATTCTAGTAGTCCAGTTATTTCAATAAGTCCTCCCACGGATTGTGATTCATGATAAATTCTCAGAATTATTAGTAAAGATAAATGACATGATATTACAAAAATTAATGTATATGCAAAAGCACGGGAAATTTTGTCAAAGTATACTGTCATAATATGTCAGAATAGATTTTAAAATACAAAAATGCTATCACAAAAATTAATATATATGCCAAAACATAGAAAAATGTTTTCAAACATACTAAGATAAATGTATATTGAAGTGATTGTAAAATACAAAGCAGTTTTATTAATGGGGAAACCAAAATTTACAGATAGTATTGCCCAAACCTGGAAATATAGACATTCTAAATTTGAATTTAAGGTAAAATTCAGAACTTTTTTTACACAAATGTAAAATGTATCATGTAATTGATGAAATTATCAGGAATATGTTTGATTTTCACTGGAAATGTTCCCAATTAACCATCAAATAATTATTTATTTCCTACTGACTTCATAAAAACTGAATTACAAGATGGATTTCATATGAAATAATACTAGTATAAAGAAGGAAAATTATTCACTTCTTGAATCATTTTCAACTTCCCTGTTCAGTACCTTCAATCTTTCCTAGTCTCCTTCTATGAGGTATTCTTCACTTGATATCATGTATGTATTGATGAAAAAGAGAGCTCACCCTGTCTGTATAAGCCCCAGGTTTCAAACAGCCAACTCATGCAATGAGCACAGGACCCAGTCCCACTGCCTAGATACCTCCCAAACAGATCAAGCCAATCGACTATCTCACCCATTCACAGGGCCTGATCCAGTTGGGGACCCCTCAACCATTGGTTCATAGTTCATGTGTTTCCATTTGTTTGGCTGTTTGTCCCTGTGCTTTATCCAACCTTGATCTCAACAATTCTTGCTCATATAAACCCTCCTCTTTCTCACTAATTGGACTCGTGGAGCTCCACCCAGGGCCTAGCCGTGGATCTCTGCATCCAGTTCCCTCAGTCATTGATTGGATGGGGTTTCTAGCACGACAATTAGGGTGTTTGGCCATCCCATCACCAGAGTAGGTCAGTTCGGGCTGTCTCTTGACTCGGCCTGGGAGGAGGGGACTGGATCTGCCTGGACTGAGTCTACCAGGTTGATCTCAGTCCTCAGGGGAGGCTTTGCCCTGGAGGAGATGGGAATAGGGAGTAGGCTGGGGGGAAGGGGAGGGGGGCAGGATGAGGGAGAACAAGGGAATCCATGGCTGATATGTAGAACTGAATTGTATTGTAAAATAAAATAAAATAAAATAAAATTTTTAAAAAAAGAAAAGAAAAAGAGAGCTCACTTCTTTGTGAAATTTCTCTGTGTAATTCATCTTTCCACTACTATAATATATACCTAAATATTATCCAATTATCTAGAGAAAAGACTTTTTGAGGCTCATGTATTCAGAGGTCTCATTGTCTAATTGGCCTTTTTCATTTCTTCTATGTCTTCTATAATAGAGCACATTATGGAGGATCCTTTGGGAAAACAACACCATGCACATGACCAGATAGCAGAAAGAATAGGATACCCTATAGCCACTTTCAAAATCTTGCTGCAATGATCATAAATGTGATATTATATCCCACCTATTACTGATGTCAACAACATCAACATCAGCACTCTCTATGTTAAGATTGCTGTCACTGTGATAAAAGACCATGGCAAAAAGCAACTTGGTGAGTAAAGTGTTTATTTCAGCTTAGAACACTAAGGTTATACTGAGAAAGTCCAGACAGGAATGTAAAGCAGGAATTGGAGGCAAGAAATGAAACAGAGACCATAGCAGAATGCTGTCAACTCTGTTGCTCTACATAACTTGATCAGCCTGCTTTATTACCAAGGGGTGGTAATGCCTCTGTTGGTATAGGTCCTCCCATATCAGTCATTAATAAAAAATGCCCTATAGTCTCACCTACAGTTAATCTAATGGAGGAATTTTGTAAGTTGAGGTAGCAGTTTCCCATATGACCATAGCATATGTAAACTTGAAAAAAGTATCCAGGAAAAGTAGAAATCTATGAGTAACTACATTAATAGGTTAATGCAGAGGACACAATTTCCAAAGTTTTGCATTCATTATGTTGGATCACTTAAACAATCAAAGTAGAAATATCTGTTTTTTGTAGTTTCCAACATTCAGCTGTAGTTTATCACATTGACAGGCATAGTTGAAATAGGTAAGGACTAAAAAGTGACATTCTATATTGATGTACATTAAATAACTTATACAACACCTAAATCAATGCTTGAAATGATGAATAAATTTAATCTGAAAATAAACCACATATATGCTTAGAACATGATATCAACATGCATATGAAATTTAGAGACAAGGAAACTGAAAATAAATTAAAAATCTGGATTGCTAAATGAAAATTTGGCAATCAAGTATTATCCAGCATAAATTAAAAGTTAAAATGTAGCCATGTATTTGAGATTTCAACTAAAAAATAAGAAAAATCTACAATGGGTTAGAATCAAAGTACATGTAAAAATTTAATAACAATATGAAACACGTTTCTAATATGACAGAAAAAACAAACACAATTAATTCTTCAGAAAGAACAGTGAAACACTCATATTTTTACAAAACTAATTTTAAATAATAAAATAAAACATTTTATTTATTTGTGTGCCTTTTCTACTTACAACTACAAATTAAAACAGCCTGGATGTTCATCATCTGATGAATGGATTAAAAAAAAGTGGGGTACATTCACACACCTGAATGTTATTCATTGTTGAGAAAAATGAAGTTTGAAACTTATAGGTAAATGGAGAGAGTGGAACAACTGTTTGTTGTGGTAACACAGATCCAGAAAAACAAAAAAAATGCATGTATTCTTTCATTGGTACATGCTACATTTGAATTTACAGAAGGGTATGGTTCAACTGGAATATACATGGAGGTCAGGGAATGAAGAACTGGTCATATGGAAAGGTATGCTTTTAAGGAAGTTGAGATAGAATTCACTGAAATAAAACTTCAAAGTTAATAATATAGTAGGAAGTCCTAAATTAGATGGGCAAGGCAGAGGGCCATATACAGGAGGGAGATCTTTTGAAAAAGACAAAAGTAATTCTAACATTGTAAAATATTTCATATATATGTGTGTATTTATATGTATATGTTTGTGTGTGTGTGTGTACGTGTGTGTGTGAATGTGTGTCTCTGTGTGTATCCCTGATATATTTGGGTATTTCTGATAGTATATATACAGATATAAAATTACATATGGATGTAGATATATATAGATATAGTCAGAAATATGAGATAGCAAAGCCTTAAAATGTAATTATACTAATAGGGCAACAATGGATTTAGTAGACACCTTAAGCTAACAAATAAATAGAAATTGCAATAGTTTATTTTTGTTTTAGAGTTGATAGACATAAGATTCCATATACCTCTACATATTACAGGCTACTGTCAGTGTTCTTCATTGCTCTCTAATACATGACAATAAGATCAGTAAGATCCTAATGCTGAAAACACACACACACACACACACACACACACACACACACACACACACATGAGTCATAGAACATGAAGAAATAAAGCTGATATTGACACAGAAGCTTTACATTGAATAGCTGCCCACTGCTTGAATGTCCATACACCACCAAAGAAGAAAAGTAATCATCCATAATAACATTGCAAGATGCAACAGTGATTGATTGGCCTGTCAATACATGTCCAATAGTACAACAGTGACACAAATGTAGTGACAGAAAACAATGCATTTCAGAAAATATTTAAGTCCTGTCCCAAAACATAAAAGCCATGACATTCGCTGTCAATGGGACAAAAAACACCTGTAGCTAGAGAGGTCTTGGGGAAGAACATAAATGTTTTTTGTCTAAATGTACAAAGTATTAAATTCTTAATAACTTCTAGTGATGCTGACAGGTTAATGCATCTCTTAACCCTCATTATAAAAGATACAATTGGTGATAAATAGTGATTATCAGAAAGGGCTGCAACTTTCCACATGCAGAGAATAAGAAATTGTGGATGCTCTGGCCTAGGTATACTACATATTCTCTCAACTTCAAGGATCATTGCAAAACAAGAGAAAGAAGCAATCTAAAAGCTAGATGAGTTGAAAGACTATAAGAAAATAATGTCTTCTCAACAGAACAGGACAGCTCCAGATAGTAAATTATGGAAATTATGACAACATACATAAGAGATGTGTGGTGATATATTGTGTACCCCAATAAAGCTTACCTGGGGATCAGAGGACAGATTCAGCCACTAAATTAGACATAGAGGTCAGGCAGTGGTGGCACATGCCTTTAACCCTATCACTTGTGAGGCAGAGATCCATCTGGATCTCTGTGACTTCAAGGCCACACTCCGATACATGAGAGAAACAGAACTAGGCAGTGGTGACACATACCTTTAATCCCACAAAGTAATTTTGCAGGACATAGAAAGGTATAAAGCATGAGGAAACAGGAACTTGCTCCCTTGAGGCTGAGGATTACATAGAGATAAGCTAGTGGCTGGCTATTCTGCTTCTCTGATCTTTAAGCTTTCACCTCAATATGTGGCTCTGGGTTTTTATTACAAGTTCTTTTAAGATTTGTGTTAGATCTGGCACAAATTCATGAAAAAGCTGCTTGCCTGTGGCCTTGCAGGCCCCAGCTCAATCTTGAGCTGCACGTGGCCAGAGTCCCTAACCAGCTAAATCTTCTTCTCTCCTGGTGGTTTGTGGGATCTCCCTGGATCCTCATCAGGGGCTACTACCACACTAGGTAGCTGCTTTGAAACCCACTTGAACGTCTACTGTTCTACACAGTTGGCAGAGTTGGTGAGTCAATTAAGTTTTTTTTTTTTGTTTTTTTTTTGTTTTTTTGAGACAGGGTTTCTCTGTGTAGCTTTTCGCCTTTCCTGGAACTCACTTGGTAGCCCAGGCTGGCCTCGAACTCACAGAGATCCACCTGGCTCTGCCTCACGAGTGCTGGGATTAAAGGCATGCGCCACCACTGCCCGGCCAATTAAGATTTCTTAAAGGGAGAAATTAGTTAAAAGAGATTTGTTTCCCACATTATAAAATGGGAAACATGTTTACAATGGGGGATGTTTGGTCTCTATTTTAGACCAAATTGCCTAATGTGTTATTAGGCAGTCTGAAAATGGCACAACTAAATGAGAGGATAACTAATGCTGATGGGATAGATGTACTGTCAATTATAAATATTATTTGTTTGATCATCTCTGTTTTATCATTTAAAAAGTTGGTTAATGTAAGTGCCAAGATAAAAAGTTAGAAAAACTTGTTAAAACAGATCATAGAGAAATCAGACCCAGTCAGAGGAATTTAAAGGTGAACCAATCTCAATGTTGCATTATTCTGTCACAGAGAAACAGCCTAAGGCTTTCAAACAATCAACCTTGATCTATGCAAAAATTGCCAAATGCTCAAGGCTGTGTATGAGCTGATTGGACTCCTGTGGAAATGTTAGATTTGAGGAGCTTCAAAGAAGCTATAGTGTCATATGGTATGCATTTTCCATTCATGATGCAAATGTTAAACTTGTGGTCTATTTGTAATAGAATAATCCCTCAAGACTGGAAAGATTTGATTACAACAGTCTTAGAGGCTGGTCCCCAGTTACAGTGGAGAATCTGATGGAAAGATGAAGCTAGAACTATGGAATACCTATGTAGGGCTAGAAGGCAATTATGCTAATATACAAAGATGATCTTTATATGATTACCATACCCTAGTTTTATACCACATGGTAGCCTTGAGTGCTTGGGACAGAACTGAAGAAGTAGGAAAGAAAATTGAGTCATTTACAAAAATTATACAGGGCCCTAAAGAAACCTCAGCAGTAAATAGAATAATATGAAACTCAGAAGCTAGACAGATAATAATCGAATCTCTGGCATTTAAAAATGCTAATGCACAATGAAAAAGAATAATTAGCTTGTTAAAGGCAAGAAGAGCACCTTTAGAGGAATGGATTTGAGATGCAATTAATATTGAATCTCATGACCATGATGAGGATTGGATAGGAGAGGCGATCTCCAGAGGTTTGAAGAAAACTATTATTGTCAGATGTTTCAAATGTGGTAAACAAGGTCACTTAAAAAGGGACTGAAACAGGGCATTCCTAGAAACAATGTTTTTTCAAGAAACAATGGCAACAGAATGCCCCTCCCTTGTGGATTATGCAGAAGATATGGTAAAGGCAAACATTGGACTAAGAAATGTAGGTCAGCAAGTGACAGAAAAGGTAATCCTTTGCCTTCTGGAAACTCCCTGTGGGGCCTCTCAGAAGCCTCCATGACAAATTTGGTTCAGTCCTTTACTACCATGTAGAAGAAATGACTTCTGGGAGCAGTTAAAGAACCTAATGCCTATTTTAAAAACCATACTGCTCAGGGCGATAGAACATCTATAGAAGAGAGAACAAAAATTTTGGAAGAGCAAAGAGGTGAGAGTTCATTAACCAGCATGACCATTCAATTTAAACTAACTTATAACACTAAAAAATGCTTTTCATTTAATCAGATATAACTTGCCAAAAGGGAACCTCCCCAAAGTTAAGGTTGGGGAAGGTTTTTTGGTTTTTGTTTGTTTGGTTGGTTGTTTTTGGTTTTTGTTGTTGTTGTTGTTTGTTTTTGTTTTTGTTTTGTCTTTCACAAGAATGAAGGCTAAGGAGTCTGAAGAACACTGAACAAATGAGACATCTGAAGGAAAAGAACAAACCATCCAGAAAAAATGTCCCCAAAAAAAGAGTAAATTGGCCTCTTGGTATATCACATGTCTAACAGGATAAAATTTCCTAAGTCTTCCTAAACGTTTGTTTCTGCTGTTCTCTACAGACATATAATGTAAATGATCTTTATGTAGTCCCAGTTCAATTAAAAATTAAAGCTGGCTTTGGAGTTGGAGTGTGGATCTCTCCCTCTCTAAACCCAAGCATGCTTGTTAAAAAAAAATGCAAATCTCTGTATCATGTCAGAAGAGCCACCTGATATGGGACAGAAGAAAAGCCAAAATTAAGGGACTATATCTATTGCTATTCATCTCATAATTCTTTGGTTTTATTTTTACTCTTTAAAACTTTTCTTAGGGTATAAGTTTTATATCAAAATTTATAAGATATACATATTAAACATTCATCATGATGTTAATGGTCATATAGAATACTAACTAATTCTAGAAAAAAAATGTTTCATCTAGCTTCCTGTACACGATTTTGGGTTTGAGTCTTTATCAGTTTTCTGCAGGGAATTATGACCATGCCTACTGGTGACTTTGAAGTCTCCAAAAAGATGATGGGACTCCACAATGATGATTCCATCAGGATGAAGATAATATCACGAAGATGACAAACACTACCCAAAGATCAGTTTTGGACTACAAACTGCTCAGAACAATTTTGAGATGGCTAGCTGACATGATCCAGCCTCAAAGACTACTCTGATCCATCCTCACAGACTACTTGAGCAAGCACTTGAGACAAGCCTGCACTTTCTCATTAGGCAGAGACTGGACAAATGATACAGCTAACTCTCCTAGGACTTGACTTTTGAGCCCAAAATTTTTCTTTTTGGGATCCCCTAAAGATATCATTGCCCCCAGACAGCAGGAAGTATTTTTAAGAAACTGATGCCCATATTTGCAAGAGGTGGGGTGGGTGGTTTTTGTTCACTCAATGGGTTATGAATAATTGTCATTGTTCAGAATGGTTGATTACAAGTTGTTAATTGATAATAGTAAGGAAAAAAACCCTAAACAAGGAGATTTGATTCAGGGTTCTTGTTTGAAAAAAAAAGGAAAGAGATGATATAGATAAGAGGTAAATTATTAAATCTACTCTTTAAAAAGGAGATATAGGAATGAGGATAAAAGGATAGATTATTGAATCTATTCTGAAAAGAAAAAAGGGAGAATTTAGATACAAGATAAAAAGGTAGATTATTGAATCTACTTTTAAAAAGCAACTACTAGTTTTAAATATTTTACATTGGATTGGATTTTTGTATATTGTATACAAATTATGTATATTGATACAAATTTGAGATTTATTTGTTAGAAAATACTGTACATATATATTATAATTTAACAATGTAATACAAATTTCTAGTCCTTGAAACTTATTATTACCAACTAATTAGGATATAAAAATGCAAGTTAATAATTAATCATTTCAATCAAACTTGTAGTCATATTAGGTATATTTTCAAGTTAAACAGAAATATATTTTAGATAGATAGGTCATCTTCAAACACTTCAGAGATCTTCAGAATATGGCATTTAAGATGTTTCAATAACACAGATTTTTTTTCTCTTTTTATGGCTAGGAGACATGTCTGATTCTGGCCGCATCAATCTACTTCAGGGAAAATGATGGGTACTGAAGAAACTCCATGTGGAGTTTACTTTCATTGTGGTAAAAGTTAGTCAATGGGCAAGAAAATTCCCTTACAGCAACTGCCGACAGTATGCTGTCCAAAATGGACAAACAGAACACAAAAGAAAGGATAACTAGTCCTTGCCAAGACAATGTAGGAAGGCCCTTTAGAAAATCCTGCTTCACAGATGAATCTGTCTGGTATGTTAGGCCTGTAGGCCAAAGATGGATGTCCCAACATTGCAGAGGAACCTTGAGTGACTGTCCATGCAGCCAGTTGTTTCTCACATTTTTGGAAGTCCCTTGTTTGCATTTCCTACTTACTCAGTTAAAAATTGAGGTCTGAAGAATACAGAAGGCTGTGAGGAATGTATTACTTTGTAGAAAATGAGACTGCTTACCTGGGATGTCAACGGGAACTATGGAGTTGTGATATGGCCAATAACATAATAGAATTGCCAAGGAATTGTTCATTGTCAAGTCCTCCTAATAGTTTCTCAATAATCTAACAAACAACAATAAAAATTTTAACTGTTATCAAAAGTATTAAATGTTATTGCAGTGCATATTTTGAGAAAAACATATAGAGAAATATAGAAACCAAGAAATAATATTACATATAATATCCATTATTATTTGTAAACTAACTTTGTTGCTTAAGTTCCTCCTTCCCTTTCACATTCTCTCTCCATCCTCTCCCAATTCCACTTTGCTTGTAGCTATATCCACCATATAGAAGCCTCATTAAGTATATTTGACCTTTGAACTCACTTAGTTCAAGAGACACAAGTGACTGGTGAGAAGGTTTTTTTTTTTTTCTTCCGTATCCTTCCCTCTACCTCCTGCCATCTCTTAAAAAACAGGCCCAGCTCCAGACCCACATTTTGGGTGCCATTTTTGCCCAATCCAATTAAACAGATCACCTACACCAGCCTTAACTAGACCATTTCAGTTCACAGATCTGAACTGCTCCAATATAAGAAAACAATATTCTCACATCAGACACACAAGCAAAGAAGTGTGTATGCCAATGTCAAAAAAGAAAAGGAGGAAGAGGAGGGGGAGAAGGAGGAGGAGGAGGAGGAGGAGAGGAAGAAGAAGAAATAATTGCTAAGAACCATTAAACTATCAAGTATTATGGAAGTGTTCTCTTGTGAGAAGTACCTAAATGAACCACAAGGCAAAGATTTTAAAGTAGCAGTAATACACTGTTAAAAGAATTTAAAAAGGATACTAACATACATTTCATTGAACTCCAAGAGCATAATAATACTGGCTGAGTAACATTCAAGAAGATATAAATACATTAATAAATAAATGAATGAATAAAATGACAGAGATAATTTAGGATATAAGAACTGATATATACATACATTGAAGAATGTATATATATATATATATATATATATATATATATATATATATTCAATATACATATTGAAGAGAACATTAGCTGAAATGAAGATGGAATTGAAAAACTCAGTATCCTAGTGTAAAAGCTGACAGGATTGTAGCTAGAGTTTTTCTGGTCCTGCCTGGCCCACAGTCAGGACAAATCTCTCTCACCCAACAGTCCCGCAGCCACTCAGACCCAACCAAGTAAACACACAGAGACTTATATTGCTTACAAACTGTATGGCCATGGCAGGCTTCTTGCTAACTGTTCTTATATCTTAACCCATTTCTATTAATCTATAAGTTGCCACTTAGCTCGTGGCTTACCAGTATTTTAACATCTGCTTCTCATCTTGGCAGCTGACAGCGTCTCTCTCCCTCAGCCTTCCACTTCCCAGAATTCTCCTCTTTCCTTGTCCCTCCTATACTTCTTACCTGGCTACTGGCCAATCAGTTTTATTTATCAAACAATCATCCACAGCACAGGACAGCCATGCAATTAGAATGACTCAATCAGAAGACAGAACATTAGTGCTCATATACAGAATAATGGATCCAGACCTAACTGAGATGAGAACAGTAGCTCAGTAGACCAGGTAGGCTGCCCACAGACCTCTTCTCTCTGTGTTTTAGAATCCAGTCTTGTTCCTAGCACAGCAACAGAACACCAGTTTCAGCCTTCCTTCCAAATTTCCCAAATCTCTGGATTCCACAAACTCCCATTCTATCATCCCTCCCCACAACAGATACAGACCCCAACTCTGGTAGACATTGCCTACTAACCCAAGGGGTGCTCTGTCCAGGGCAATAAGTAGGATAAAGGTAGGACCCATACCTTTCCTACTTTTTCTGTGATCCAATGCCCCAGTCTCATATGCAGTTCTGTAGCAGAAACCCTAATGTCCTTTCACTTTTCTCTCTGATCACATCCCCATTGTGATCTTCTCCAAACATACTTTCTCCAACTCAGTATCCCAGCCTGCAATGCCAGCAGCCATCCTTGTGAACCCACCAGCAGAATAGGCCAGGAAAATGGACAAGAAACAATCAACACACTCTCAAACACCAGACAGTAAACAGAAACCAAGGGACAAATCACCCACTCAACAAAGACAAATCCAGGTTCAGCACCTAGACCTAAAAATTATTCCAAACCCAGACACTGAGATGCCAGTGTAAAAACACAATCAATAACAGTCTCCACTAGAACCCAGCTACCCTCCAAAAAGCAGGCCCTGAATACATCAACATAGCTGAATGCAAGGAAAAGACCTTAAAACAGCCTTTATGAATATTATAAAAATCCATATAGAGCAAATTTAATAAATCCTTTACAGAAATTCAGGGAAAAATCAGAGTAAGGAAATAAATAAAATGATTCAAGACCTGAAATCGTAAATAGGATTAGCAAAGAAAATCCAGACTGAGGGGATTCTGGAACTGAACAATTTAGGAATTCAAACAGGAACTACAAACACAAGCTTCAACGGTAGAATACAAAAGTTGGAGGTGAGAATATCAGACATTGAAGATACAATAGAAGAATGATACTGGAGATAATACATACTATAAACCAAATGGACCTAATTAATGATACTTACAGAAAATTTCATAAAACACAAAAGAATATATCTTGTTCTCATCACCTAACGGAGCTTGCACCAAATTTACCAACATGCTCAGTAACAAAGCATATCTCAACAGATGCAAGAAAATTGAAATAACTCCCTGAATCCTATCTGACCACCATGGATTAAAGGTGAATACCAACAACAGAAACAAAAAAAATGCTTATGAACTCATGAAAACTGAATATCTCTCTACTAAATGAAAAATGAGTCGAGACAGAAATAAAGAAAGAAATTAAGGGCATTCTAGAATTCAATGAAAGTGAATACAAAATGCAGCCACACTTATTGAACACACTGAAAGTGGGGTTAAGAGGAATGTTCTCAGCACTAAGTGCCTACATAAAACAAACAAAAAAAATACTAAGATCTCATACCAGCAACTTAAGAGAACATCTGACCGCCGGGCGGTGGTGGCGCATGCCTTTAATCCCAGCACTCGGGAGGCAGAGCCAGGCGGATCTCTGTGAGTTCGAGGCCAGCCTGGGCTACCAAGTGAGTTCCAGGAAAGGCGCAAAGCTACACAGAGAAACCCTGTCTTGAAAAAACCAAAAAAAAAAAAAAAAAGAGAGAGAGAGAACATCTGACAGCTCTAAAAGAATAAGAGATAATCACATCCAAGAGGAGTGGACTGCAAAAAGTGAGTAAACTAAGAGCTAAAATCAATGAACACAAATATCAATGAAAAAAAGATTTGGTTCTTTTGGAAAATAAAAAAGATAGGCAACCATTATCCACACTAAGTAAAAGGCCAAGAAAGTACATCTAAATTTTAAAAAAGCAGAAGGAAAGGAGGGACACAACAATAGACACTGAGAAAATTGTGAGAATCATAAGTACATATTTTAAAAACCTAAACTCCACAAAATTTGAAAACCTAACAGAAATGGATAATGTTCTCAGTAGATATTACATACCAAAGCTGAATCAAGATCAGATAAAAATTTCAATAGACCTATAACCCCTCAGGAAAAAGAACCAGTAAATATAAGTCTCAAAACAAAACAAACAAACAAACAAAAAACCCAGGGCCAGAAGGGTTTAGTACAGAATTCTACCAGAATTTCAAAGAAGAGTTAATGCCAATACTTCTCAAATGACTCCACACAATAGAAACAGAAGGAACATTGCCCAAATCATTCATTGCCAATTCTTCACAGTTACTCTAATACCCAAACGCCGTAAACATTTGACAAAAAATTAGAATTACAGACCAATTTCTCTTATGAACACGGATTCAAAAAATATGCAAGCTGAATATGAGAACACATAAAAAAGATCATCTATCATGATCAAGTATGCTTCATCCTAGAGATACAGGGATGGTTCAATATATGAAAATCAAATGTAATCCACTATATAATCAAAGTGAAACCAATAACATACAATAATTGCACTGCATTTAGAAAAGGCCTCTGACATTTGTCAACACAAATTCATTATAAAAGTCCTAGAAAGAGTAGGGATACAGGGGATATATCTAAACATAACAAAGGCCATTTAAATCAAGCCAGTAACCAACATCAAATTAAATGGAGAGAAACACAAAGCACTTCCAGTAAAATCATTAATGAGACAAAGTTGTCTACTCTCTCTGTATCTATTCAATATAGTACTTCAATTTTTAGGTAGAGCAATAAGACAACTGGAGGAGATTAAAGGGAAAAGGAAGATGTCAAAGCATCATTATTTGCAGATGATATGATCATATACACAAATGACTTAAAAATTCACCAAGAAATTCCCATAGCTGATAAACACTTTCAGAAAAGTGGCTGAGTACAAGATCAATGAAAATAAATAAATAGCCTCCTATACACAAATGGCAAAAATGGACATATAAAGAAATTAGTGAAATAACACATTTCATAATGGCCTCAAATAATATAAAATATCATGGTCAAAGCCTAACTGCCAAGGGCCATGGGAATATATAGCAGATGATAACTAGTGTTCAACATGTCGATCTACCAGATGAATAATTCTCTGATGGGGAGACCCACTTGGCAAAGCCATGGAGTTACTGACTGTAAATGACTGGTTGCTTATGTCTGTAATTTCACTCCTGTGCCACTACATTTCTTCCATAATAACTGTCATGGGTATTCTCCCCACTGGTTTGTGTATTTATCTCATGAAAATATTCCATGTTGGGTACACATATAGCTGTGGGTGGTCAGGAAGATGACTTCTGCTTAAACTGTATAATTCTGATGAAGAGAAATAATACTAGAATATTTTTATTGCTGATACAGGAAAGTAACAGTATTTTCAGTCTCAAGTACAGCTAATTTTAGACTTCAGATCAAATTCAAAACAGACTAGCTGCCCCTGAAGAGAATACACAAAGACAAATTCCTAGGTACTTTTTGCTGAATCAAGGTCAGACATGAAGCAACTTTGGTAGATATAATCCCACACATTAACTGACTTTCTGCATATACCCCTACCACTCAAGGTTCAGCCAACTAACTGTTGTTGTTTTTGTTTTTTGTTTTTTTCAAAGCTACACAGGGTTTCTCTGCGTAGCTTTGGAGCCTGTCCTGGAACTCACTCTATAGACCATCCTGGCCTCAAACTCAGAGATCCACCTGCCTCTGCCTCCCGAGTGCTGGGAATAAAGGCATGCACCACCACAACTGGCTCTGTTATTGTTAAGTCCTGAATTTCAATGGCACTTTTTGCCTGGGTAAGAGCTACATGCACAGACAAGTATCACCTATTGGTTATTCAATGTCACCTCCCTAGCCTGAGTAAAACTGGGTGACTTATCATGTATTATAAGAATGGGTCAGACCCTGAAAATGTAATATACAATTGTCCAGAGTTTGGCTCTAGTGAGTGTGTGTGTGTGTGTTGGTTGGGGGAGTTCTGGGTAGAGCTATGTAGAGAGTTTCTGTGTAAAAAGCTGAGCAGAGTAAGTGAGTGTGTGGGAGTCTGTGGAAGTGTGTGTGTGTGTGTGTGTGTGTGTGTGTGTGTGTGTGTGTGTGTATAGGGAGCTGAGGAGAGCAGATGAGTAGCTAGGCAGGAGAGAGAGCAAGAAAGATTTTCAGAGAGGATTTTTTAAGATGAAGTAAAAGAGAAAGTTACCATCAGAATGCATGAGTGCTTTTCTCATATTACTGCTCAGATAGAAAAAGTCTAACCCCCACTGCATTCATGGATGCTTTTGCATATGCTGCTTCTGCCTATATGGTGGCCCTCCAGATAGCAATATCTAACCAAGCAAGGGAAAGATGTATGATAAAAAAAAAACTTCAAGACATTGAAGAAAGTAGTTGAATAAGATATTAGAAGATAAAAAAGATAAAAAAATTCTACTCATGGATCAGTAGAATTAATGTAGTAAAAATGGCCACCATACCAAAAGGAATATACATATCTTCAATAAAATCTCCAATAAAATGCCAATGCAACTCTGCACAGATCTTGAAATGACAATTCACAACTTCATATAAAAAACAGGGTAAATAAAACAATCTTGAACATTAATGTATGGTCTACCATTTATAATTTCAAGTTGTATTACAGAACTATATAGCATTCCGTATGGCATGCAATTGGCACAAAAAAATGACACACTGTTTAATGGAATTGAATTAAAGCCTGAGATATAAATCCACACATATAGACACATGATTTTTGATACAGAAGTCAAAAATACACATTTTAAAAAAGACAGCATCTGGAACCAATGTTTCTGGTCAAACTACATGTCTCCATGTAGATAAATATAAATAGATTACCATCCATTACCCTGTACAAAAGTCAATCCCAAGTTGATCAAATACTTCAACATAAAACCATGTACACTGAACCTGATCAAAGGGAAAATAGAGAATATTTATGAATGCATTGGCACTGGACATGATCTTCTGAATAGAAGAACATTAATAGTTCTGGAACTAAGATTAACATTTAATAAATGAGAACTCATGAGACTGAAAAACTTCTATAAGTCAAAGGACACAGTCAATCAGACAAAACAGCAGCCTACAGATTGGAAAAATATTTTTACCAACTCCACATCCAATAGTGGAATAATATAGTAAATATATAAATAACACAACAAAGTAAAGTTCAAAAAAACAAATAATCCAGTCATAAAATGAGGTGTGATCTAAACAGAGAATCTCAATAGAAAAATCTCAAATTGATGAGAAATACTTAAAGGTTCAACATCCTTAGCCATCAGGGAAATGCAAATCAAAACTACTTTGAGATTCCATCCTACACCATTGAATGGTTAAGTTCAAAAACACAAGTCACAGTTCATGCTGGAAAGGATGGAACAAGAGAAATACTCCTCCACTACTGGTGGAAGTGTAAACTCATATAGCCACTATGGAAACTAATGGCGTGATTTCTCAGATAACTGGGAACTTTTCTACCTCAAGATCCAGCTATACTATTCTTGAACATAAACAAAAAGGACACTCCATCCTATTACCAGGACAATTGCTCATCTATGTTCATTGTGGCTTTATTCACAATAGCCAGAAACTAGAAACAACCTAGATGACCCTTACCCAAAGAATAGATAAAGAAAATGCTGTTTATTTACACAATGAGTATTACTCAGGAGCTAGAGAGATGTATTAATGGTTAAAAGCACTGGCTCCTCTTCCAGAGGACATGGATTCTACTTCCAGCACCACATGGCGGTTCACAGCCATCTATAACACTAGGGAATTCCAACATCTTCTGGTTTCCAAGGCCATTATACAGACATGCATCTAAACACATAAAAGAGTAAAGTTTAAAAGGTTCAGCTGGAGAGATGACTCAGCAGTTAAAGGGTATGTTCACAACAAAAATTGTAAGAGTATTACTCAGGTATTTTTTAAAAAGATATCAAAGATGGGTGGTGGTAATACAAGCTTTTAGTCCCAGCACTCAGGATGCAGAAGCAGGCAGATCTCTGAGTTAAAGCCCAGCCTAATCTAAAGAGTAAATTCTAGGAGAGCCATGGCTACACAGAGAAACCCTGTCTGGAAAATAAAAACAAAGAAAAAGAAAAGGAAAAAGAAAAATTACATCATGGATTTACAGGCAAGTGGGTGGAACTAGAAAATATCATTCTAAATGAGGTAACCCAAACCTAGAAAGACAAATATAATGTGTATTCACTTATAAATGGATATTATCTGTTAAGAAAATTATAATGAAACTGTAATAGATAGACCCTGAGAAGTTTGAAGAGATTAAGGGGGTGGAGGGATTTTCCTGGGAGGGAGAAATAAATTTTATGGGTAGACTGGATGTGGGTGGGGATAAGTGTGGGGTGATCAGTTTGGGAGGAGATGAGGTAAACGGAGATAGTGTGGGGAGAGAAAGCTTGAATTGGAAAGATATTTGTGGGTAATATGGAAACCAAGTGCAGTGGAAACTTCATGTAATCTATGAAGGTAATCCTAATGAGGACTCCTGGTAATGGAGGATACTGACTCTCAACTGGCCATCTCTTGTAGACAGCTAAGGTTTCCAGGGGTGGGACTGTGCTTGTGTTTGCCAATTGAGTTGTGGGACAAAAACATCCTATGGAAATCACGAAATATAATCCAGGCTGATGCTAAGATAAAAGGATGATATCCACAAATTGACAGTAAGGCTCCTTTGCCAAGGACAACACCATACAACTCATTGAACAGGCAGAAACCAAGCTCACACTTACATGCAGTCCTTACCACTATGTTCCAGTCTCTGATATATAAAGGTACTCTGGAGGCTACCAACAGAGATATGTGGATATCAACCCAGCTTCAAGACCTTTTACCTACAATCTATTCTCTCTGCAAAATATGTTAAGGCAATGGTGGCACTGATCTTGTGAGAGTTATCAAGCAATGTATGGTTTGACTTAAGGCCCACTGAGAAGGAACCCAGACAGGACACTGCTTGTATAACCAAGAACTAGATACTGGAAAGCCCAGAGGCCTGGGGGAAAAAAATTGGTCAAAAAAATCAATATGGTAATTCCTAATGATAGTCTGTTAAACTTGTAGATTAGTGCCTTATCCAATCATCATCAGAGAGGCTTCCTCCAGCAGTAGATGGGAACTGATGCAGAGACCCACAGTTAGATGTTATGTGGAGAGAGAGTCTAAATTGGAGGTCTCCATCAAATCCCTCCCATCAGATCTCAGGGATCCTGTGGAAGAGGAAGCAGAAAGTTTCTAAGAGTCAGAGGGTATGTGTGTGAGACACCAGGAGAGCAAAGACCCTCTGAATCAACAAAGCTAAGGATCATTTGGATTCACAGAGACTGAAGTAGTAAGCACAGGGCCTAGATTGCTTGCACCAGGCCCTCAGCATATATATTATTGCTATTGGCTTAGTATTTGTATGGGAATCCTAACTATGAAAACAAGTGGGTCTCTGATGCTTGTACCTGCTCTTAGGATTCTTTTCCTCCTGTTGGGTTGTCCTGTCCACTGTACATATGCTGATTTTGCTTCATCTTATTTTGTTATGTTTGGTTGCTACCTCTTAGAATCTTGATCTTTTCTAGTGAGAAACAGAAAGGGAGTAGATCTGGACTTGAGAAGAGATGTTGACAACCTGGGAGGAGTAGAGGAAGGGGAAAGTATAATCAGGATATATTTTATGAGAAAAGAATCCATTTTCTCCTTCTTTAGAAGAATTATTTATTTACTTTTATTTTTAAGTGCATTGGTGTTTGGCCTGAATATATGTCTGTGTGAATGTGTTGGATCCTCTGGAACTGGAGTTAAAACAGCTGTGAGCCACCATGTGGGTGTTGGGAATTGAACTTGGGTCCTCTGGAAGAGCTGCCAGTACTCTTAACTGATGAGCCATCTATTTTCAATAAAAGAAAAAAATTATATAACTTAATTTTAAAAAGACAGAAAGAGTAATAAAAATCCTTTAACTGAAAATAAACAAAAACAAAAATCTAAAAACAACATGTACAAAACCCACATTCAAGCATATATGGATTGACAGCAGAATTATAGCACACTTTCAAAGAAGAATTACAGCTAATACTTCTCAATGTGTTTTTACAAAATAGAAACAATAATACTCAAAGTCATTCTGTGGAGCCCAAATTACTTTAATATCAAAGCAAATAAAGACACAACAACAGCAATAGAAAAATAAACACAGACCAACATCCCTGATGAACATAAATGTAAAAATTCTCAATAAAATACTAGCAAACCATGTACAGGAACATATCAAGGTCATTCTCCATAATCAAGTTAGCTTTGTTCCAGAATGCAGCATCAGTTCAACATACATAAGTCAATTTAAAAAAAAAACGCATAAATGGATATAAATGTGAAAATTAGATGATCTTCTCAACAGATGAGGAAAAAGCCTTTGGCAAAAATCTAACCATTTCATGATAAAGTCTTAAATGAAGTAGGGCTTGAAGATATAAACAATTTATTTTCTAAAAAAGAAACCATTATCAGAATATGTTGTGTGAAAAAATCTATTTTCAATATAAGATAAATTCAATTGACTACTAAATTAATGCCAGCAATTACTCAAATTCATTACCTGTCAGGAATGTGCAAATAAAAACCACTTATCATCATCAGCCAGCTTTTAAAGCAAGTATAAAACTGAGAAAAAAATTGGAAGAATGTTGAGGATCAGAAAATGCTATATCCTGTTTTTGAGACCATAAATTGCAACAATGCCTCTCCCCCAATGAATAAATATAATTTAAAAGTAAACATGTAAACATTGATGTCCTTCTTTCCACTTCTCCAGATTCTCTACAGTAAATTATATATATCAACAGCATAGGCAGAAGTCAAACTACATGATAGGATCATACTGATTTTAAAAAGCTACAAAGTCTAACGAACACAAATTGGACATTGTATTAGGAGTAAACAGTTTTTGCTTTCTACAGAATACACTTTTGTGTAAACCAGAAAGTATAGTATATAAATTGTTGAAAAGGAAATATTTATTTTTAAAACAATGCAAGATAAATGGAAGAGTGTAAGAGAAATCCACAAGAGTTTAAGGGGTTTCAGGAAATTATTAGGATATGAAATGGGTTAATACACTCATGAATACAGGATATGGTAAATCCTGTTTCAGAGTCCTTGGAAAACTGGGAACCGATCACAAGCTGCTTCATGCTGCCTGACCCATTCTTTACCATCCAAGAGAGAGCATGATCCCCCTGTCTCTTCCCTTCTATGAGGTCACGTAGGCAGACAAAACGCACCACCTCTATCAGGCCAGGTAGCCCAAGGTCAGTGGTGGAGCAAATACCCACTACAGAAGAGTATAAGACAATTTTTTAAATGGATTTCCACATGCATACAATGTGAATGTTGTTAGCAATTAACAATACATGGAATAATTTCATTGTCCAGAGGTTTCCATGCACTTTCCTGCCACATCTAACATTGCAAATTATGCTTTGAAAATGTACTATTCTACTGAATAAAACATTCAATAACGATTTATACTTAATAAATTATTGGAAAATTGGAAGTGGATCCTTTTCTATCTTAGATTCAACTATGCATTTGGGGAGAAAGCAAACAGCTGGGTCACACTGGTGTATGGGGTAGTGAGACTGAAAAGCAAAATGAAAACACCCAAGTACATTCTCTGCTACCAAGATAAATGAACTTTCCCTCTAACAATTGTGCCTAGAGATCTTGAAAAGAGTTTATTTCTGAGAATATTTAATGTCTCCCAGGACTGTACTAGAGCTACAATTTTGTATCTCAGTGGATGTATTGGAAATTTCCTGTTCTGACCAATTGTCTTAGATTAAAATATACTCCATATAGAATTTTATTTCTAGTTATTTCACTCAGCTATCTTTCACAAAGTGCTAAGCTGTAACAAACTGGCTTTTAGAAGAATGTTCTAATTTTAGTTAAGACAGAATAACTCCTGTCTATTCTTTTAAAAAATTTACTACTACTGACAGCAGAATCATCATGGAATACAGATTCTAACCATCCATTCCATACCAGAGTATATTTTCTCTTTCTCCATGAAAAACACCTTTATAAGTGTTTAAATATCCACATACGCCCTCAATGAAATAAATTATTCGTCACTATAGCTATCATGAACCACAGGTCTCTGAAATCTATCTAATCTGTCTTACAAGAATTACCCCAGAAATCTCTGATAACCTTACTAATTTGTCAGTAGTTATAATAATTTTCGGTAATAGCTACCAGAAATAAAAGTGCTACAAGTAAACATTAATAATATGAAATTCAACCTCAGAAAATGTTGAAATCAACTTAGCATGGAACCTTAGGGAAGTGTTAAACTGAATAAAGTTAAGCATACAAATACCTTATCACTTAAATATGAGGAAGAAAAGTCTTCTAAAACTGGAAAGATGCTCCAGTTTATAACCGTGTTCCATGCTAACAAATATTGGGCTATAACTGTCAGTCTAGCATCTAATCAGGGATTTCAGTGATTGCTGCTTCCAATAATACTCTATTCATGCACAGACAAAAACAGAATGCTGTGATTCTAGTGAATTTACTCTTAAGCATCTACAAATCAGACTTTCTGTTGCAAAACTGCACTGAGTGTCTTTATTACCTACAGAAATGAATGTGTCCAAGTAAAACAAATAAATTTCAGAAATAAAAATATCTCACAACTGCCTGCTCTCTTTCTCCTTCTGAGATTGCTGTTCCAGATGCTTAAACTATTGCATAGCATGAAGTAAAAGTATAAATTTCATAGAAATGTATAAGTAGACCCTACAGAATTAAGCCTGCTGTTATATATGAACAGAAGTAGCAGTGGTTTCTCAGATGAAAATGGGGCATGTGATTAAAAGGACATAATCATCTACTGGACATCTGAGGACAGAAATTTTGCTGTAAACTCTCATAACAAATCTTAGAAAATTAGCTATTATGCTTTAGTATATGTCACATGATCCTATGCAATTACATCCCATACTAGGGAAGGATGGGCATGCTAGAGTAAGTTGAGAGCATTAATCCTTGAAAAGCAATTGGTGAAAGGAAGGAATGTCAAAAAAATCTGTCCTTCATTAATTTATAAAACTAATAAATAGTGAAAGAAATGCATTAAGAACTGTTCTATGGAATTGGGAAAGAATTCAGAAGAAAGGCTACAACAGGCGTTGATGAATTCATCATCATATCCTTGATACCTAGTACAAAAAATGAGTAAATATAAGAAGGTACTCACATTCTGACATTCTGATAATGACCTGTGGCTTTGATTTGTCTTTGCCAAGAATAAAAAGGGAGCAGTGCAGCAATCATGACATCCCCCTCTTGGAATAGATTTGATTTCTTCATCAAAGCACATGAAATAGGGTCATAAGAATACATAAGCTGAGGAAATAGCAAGATAAGGCAGATAAAAACCATAAGAAACATTATTAATAAGTATTAAAAGACCTAAGCCTTTGTGGAGGTTAAGTTGGTGGCTGCAATTTTGGAATGTTTGAATACCTGGTAAGTTTGTATGTATATGTGAGAATATTTTATCTTGACTGGGATGCCCAATTGAAAGCCACCCCCTGGAAATTGTGTCTCTACTTAGATTGCTAAAATCCTCTAGAGAAGTGTGGAACACTTTCCACCCTGGGGCTCTGCAACTGAGGAACTTGTTCAAAACAGAATCAGAAGTTGAAAAATATGATTGAGGATTGTTATTCTCATTCCCAGGTGTCATGTTATATTCAAGACCACATAGAATAAGGCTGAAGAAAATATCTCTCTTCATTAGGGCAGTTTTTCTAAAACCAGTCCAAAGAAACAATAGCATGAAAATATTTCAAGATGATTTTAAGTGATGATGCCTTTTAGATAGTAGATGAAAGAATGAAAGTAGGCCCTTGCACATTAGGGCTCAATCAAAGTTATTAGTGTATCACATCTATCCAGATCATTCAGTCATGCATAAAGTGGAGCAGCTACACTCAATCAGTGTCCAGTGGAGTCAAGGAACTTTTTTTATAACACATTCAAATCTGAGTACCAAACTCATCTAAAAATATCAATAGACATGTATGTGTTTTGTCTTGTTTGGGAAGTTCATATTGATTAGAAATTTCAAGTCAGTTACCCCAGGTCAATATGTAAGTCAACTCTCCTGTTTGTTTCCTGAAATTTGGCTTTTTGATTGTGGTTGCAATGTGTACTTCTCCTTCATGAATCCAAGGATCAATATTTGTCATGATCATTCTCTACAGCCACATCACAGTGGTTAAGTATGTATTATTTTCTTTTCTTCTTATATTAAAAATAGATTTTTATACAATATATCTAGATTACAATTTACTCTACCTGACCTACTCCAAGATTTGCCACACCTCTCTATCCATCTAAACCCATACTTTATCTTTCTCCTCTCTCACATTAGAAAATACACACATATCTGGGGAATAATGATAAAAATAAAAGAAAGTAGAGTAAGACTTAACAAAACTGAACTAATTAGAATTTGACAATACAAACAGAAGTTAAAAAACAACCCATATAGATGCAGAGATGCACTAGTTCCCATATTTAAGAAGCCCAGGAAAACACAAAACTGAATACCATAATACATACCTAACATACCTGTAGGGTAAAAAGAAAGAAAAAAGAAAAAGAGTTAAGTTGTCTGCCACAACATTATGAAACAATGACCCTCCAAAGATGCCACTGAGTTCTTTATGTGTTGAGCATCCACAAATGGGCATGGAGCCTGCCCTTAAGAGTGGTTTGTTCCCATTGCAGATCAAAGGGTTTGTAGCCAGGTTGATGATGTAGCTTTCTCCTATGGTAACAGGAAAATGCCTTCCAAGTACCATGAATACTAGTCATAAAATTTGAAGGCTCTGTGGAGGAACCAGCCCAGCTTCTCCATATTCAGTGGATTATCCAGGCATTGTTCTCAGCAACTGGGCGTTATATGAGTCTGTGGAAAGCAACCAATAGCCTGCACTATGTTGGTGTTTCCTTATTGCCCAATTGGCCAATAAATCAAGCATAATAAGGCATTACTGGCACTGGAAGTTTCATTTCCTGGTGGAAGACATCTAGCTGGGCTTTCTCTCCCCCATTATTTATGATTCCATTGAGATTTATTTCAGATTTGTACATATTTTAAGAAGCTTCTACTGTAGTAGGTTTCCACATGTCCCCTAAAGTGGCCCTTAGTTTTAGCTGTCCTTCCCTGTATTCCCTATTTTATCCTTCTCTATTCTCTCCCTCCCCTTTTGGTCCCCCTATTACATTTTCCCTCCCAGTCTTTCTATAACTATCTATTCTATTTTCTGTTCTGAAGAAGATTCTCCCCTCTCCCCAGTCATTTACTCTAAAATGAAAACCTATGTGGTTATATGGATTGCATCTGGTTTATCAAGTATTTCACAGCTAGCATCCATAAATAAGTGAAAATATACAATATTGTCTATTGGAGTCTATGTTACCTCACTCTGGATTTTTTTTTCTAGCTACATCAGTTTACCTGAAGATTTCATGATTTTTTAAACAGGCAAGTAATAGTCCATTATGTAAATGTACCACATTCTATTTATCCATTAACCCACTGCTGGACAAGTAAACTATTTCCACTTTTTGGCTATTGCTAATAAAGAGATCATGAATGTACATAGTTGATCAAGTGTTGCTACAGTAGCATGTAGGGGCCTTTGGATATATACCCAAAAGTGAGATAGCTGCATCTTGAGGTAAAATTAGTCTCACCGTTGTGCTGATATATTGTGTACCCCAGTAAAGCTTACCTGGGGATCAGAGGACAAAGCCAGCCACTCTATTAAACATAGAGGTCAGGCGGTGGCAGCACATGCCTTTAATCCTAGCATTCTGGAGGCAGAGATGCATCGGGATCTCTGTGAGTTCAAGGCCACACTGAGAACAGAGCCAGGCATGGTGGCACACACCTTTAATCCCAGCACTTGAGATTTTGTCTTTGTTTGGGAAGGACACATGCCTTTAATCCCAGGAGGTAATATGGCAGGAAACAGAAAGGTATATAAGGCATGAGGAAACAGGAACTTGCTCTCTTGGGACTGGGGATTTCATAGAGGTAAGAACTTGTTGCTCGCTTGCTCTATTTCTCTGATCTTTCAACTTTTACCCCAATGTCTGGCTCTGGGTTTTTTATTAATAAGACCATTTAGCAATTCGTGTTACACACCCTCCTGAGGAACCACCACACTCATTTCCATAGTGGTTATTTGCACACCATCTAGCAGTGGATGAGTGTTCCATATACCCCTTATCTGTATCTGAATGAGTTGTCATTTGTTTTCTTGAACTTTTCCATTTTGACTGGTTTAACATAAAACCACAAAATAGTTTTGATTTATATTTCCCCGATGAGTAAGGATGATGAACAATTTTTTAATGTTTCCCAACTATTTGTTTTTCATCATTTGAGAACTCTTGTTTATACATGTATACAATTTTCTAATTTAGTTATTTGTTCCTTGATGATCACTTTTTTTTTAAAGTTTTTACACAACTTAGTTATTATCCAACTATTAGATGTGGAGTTGATAAAACTTTTTACACTGTAGATTGCCACTTTGTCTGAAACATACTGCCCTTTGCCATGCAGGTTTTCAGTTTCATGGGGTGACATTTATTTATTGTTGATCTTAGTGCCTGTGTTCTGTTCAGAAAATTTTTTTCCTTCACTAGTAAGTTCAAGACTATTCTCCTCTTTCTTTACTACAGATTCAGTATCTCTACACTCATGTTAATGTCTTGATCCATTTGGAGGTGAGTTTTGTGCAAGATGATAAATACAGATTTATTTACATTCTTCCTCATGCAGCCAGCCAGTTTGACTGAATATGTTGTCTTTTTCCCAATGTGTATTCATGGCTCCTTTATAAAAAAAAAATCAGTCTTCCCTAGGTTTGTGGATTATGTCTGGTTCTTTAACTCATTTCCATTGATCAACAGGTCTATTTTTATGACAATGCCATGATGATTATTATTACTAGAGTTCTGCAGTATAATTTGAATTTGGGGATGGTGATCCCTCCAACAGTTCTTTTATTATTCATGAGAGTTTTTAGCTATCCTGGGTTTTTTGTGTTTCCATAAGAAGTGGAAAAGTATCCTCCCAATTTCTGTGAAGAATTGTGTTGGAAGTTGAATGCGAATTGCATTGAATATGTAGTTGCTTCTGATAGGATGGCCATTTTTACTTTACTAATCTTACTGATCCACAAGCTTGGGAGATCTTTATATCTTCTGATATATCTTCAATTTCTTTCTTCAATATCTTCAAGTTTTTTATTATGCACGTCTTTGACTTATTTTGGTTTGGGTTACCAGGAATTTTATGAGTATTTGTAAGAAACTAGTTCCCTGATTGCTTACTCTGTCTATTTTATACTTTTATACAGAAATGTTACTAACATTGTATGTTAATTTTGGATACTGCTACTTAGCTGAAAGCATTTATCGGGTGTAGAATTTTCTCAAGAGAATTTTTGGGGTCATTCATGTATACAATCATATCATCTGAAAATAAAGATACTTTGACTTATTCTTTACTATTTGTGTTCCCTTGATCAGCTTCAGTTCTCTTATTACCCTAGCACCCTAACTAAAACTACAAGTACTATATTTAATTTTTCTCTTCATTTTGGTTGAAGTTGGCTGTGGGCTTGTTATAAATAACCTTTATTATGTTGAGGTATGTCCTTTGTATCTCTAGTTTCTCCAGGATTTTGTCATGGAGTGTGGTAGTTTGAATATAATTGGCCACCATATGCTCATAGAAGGTGGCACTATTAGAAAGTGTGGCTTTGTTAGAAGAGTTTTGGCCTTGTTGAAGGAAGTATGTCACTTTGGGTGGAGTTTGAGGTTTCCTACGTGTTGGTTTTAAATAATAAGTGGTGCTGTTGCCATGAAAGATAGGAAATAAGGCATGACAAAATCCAATATCAGAGCTTTATTAGGAGGAGGGGCCAGAAGAAAGCATGGCCAGGCCTGTGGAAGAGACACATGAGGAGAAGGGAGAAAGAGGGGAGGAAGAGAGAGCAGAAGAGAGGGGAGGAGTCTGTGTCCAGCTTTTTAAGAATTTCCCTGCACATGTGCATGTGGGCTTATGGAGATATGCCACACATGAGCAGATTGCATGACCATGCCGTGTGCATGACGTAATCATGGAGCACATGGATGACATAAGACATAAGACCCCTTACTTAGCTACTGAACTGCGCATGTGCGGTCATATAGGAGTGGCTGGAATCCTACCATTCCTGACTTTTTGCTTATTATAAAAAAGTGGGTGAACAGGAATAGGGATGTCATTTCTCCTAGAAGACTGCTTCCAGCTGATTTGATAGGCATTGGTTGACTCTTGGCAAGGGTAGGGAAGGGGGCTTCTGAGGTAGACAGTCATCCTGGTGTTGTCTGCTGCTTTGGGAATTGTCTGACAAAGTGCTGTCCAGGTGGATTCAAGCTGGTTCCAGAAGTCACTAACCTGTCCAGGTGGAGTCTCTCAAAATTGGAAAATTTTTGAACATATTAAGAAGCAGCAATGAGAAAATTAAAGTCAATAAGCCCACCCTTCACTGATTGGGAACAGTAAGGCCTTATCTCAGGGATGGACAGACCAGGTTCCTAGCCCCTAGGCCCCCGGTGCACATTCTGTGGCCCTCCCTCAATCTATTGGAGTCCCAGGGATTAGCCAGCTGCCTCTTCCCTTGCCCCCTCACCAAGAAAACAGGCCCCTGTGACACCAGCAACCACCAGAGTCATAAGCTCATCCTGCACTGACTAGTAACAGGTAAGACCCCATCTCCAGACCGGGCAGATGAAATCCCTAGCTCCTAGGCCCCAGGGGCACATTCTCTTCCCCCAACCCCTCACAAAGAAAATATGTCCCACCCTGTACAGATTGAGAATAGCTGCTCCCTGAGACAGAGCCCACTGGTGCCCATTGGACTAAGGTCTGTTCCCTGAGACACAGAATCCATCAGCATTGATTGGACCAAGAGCCCAGATTAGACCAAGAACTCCCATTATACCAAGAATATCAATCAGACCAAAAGAAGCTCCCTCAGACAAAGACACCACTTGCATGGAGTGAAGGAAGAGATGTGTAGACACCAGTGCAAAAATACAGTCAACAACATAAAGACCAATATGGCACCATAAGAACCTAGTGGTGCTACATCAGCAGGACCTGAACATCCCAAAGCAGAAGAAGCAGAAGAAATAGACCTTGAAATGACTTTAAGAAGATCATAGAGGTCTTTAAAGAGGAAATGAAAATTTCCCTTAAAGAAATTGAAGAAAAGACAAACAAATATTGGAAGAGATCAATAAATCCCTTAAAGAAAGCCAAGAGAAAGCAATTAAACAGATGAATGAAACAGTCCAAGATTTGAAAACTGAAATAGAGGCAATAAGGAAGACACAAACTGAGGGAATGCTGGAAATGGAAGATCTAAGTAAACAAACAGGAACTACAGATGCAAGCATAACCAACAGAATGCAAGAGATGAAAGGGAGAATTTCTGGCATTGAAGATATAATAGAGGAAATAGATTCATCAGTCAAGGAAAACACTAAAGCCATAAAAGTCATAACACAAAATGCCCAGGGAACTTGGGACACCATGAAAAGACCAAACCTAAGAATAATAGGGATAGAAGAAAGAGAAGTGTAGCTGGAAGTTTTTCTGTGTCCTGCCAGATCCTGCAGCCACTCAAACCTAATTAAACGTACAGAGGCTTATATTACTTACAAACTGTACAGTCTATGGGCAGCCTCTTGCTAGCTAGTTCTTATATCTTAAATTAACCCATTTCTATAAATCTATACTTTGCCACATGGCTTGTGGCTTACCAATACCATTACATCTTGCTTTTCCTGGTGGTGGCTCACAGCATCTGCCTTGCCTCTCCTTTCTCTTCCTGTTTATCTGTGTGGATTTCCCAACTGCCTCTAAGCTTCCTTGCCATAGGCCAAATGACTTTATTTATCAAACAATCAGAGCAACACATATTCACAGCATACAAAAAGATATCCACAGCAGAGGAGAATATCAACTCAAAGGCACAGAAAATATATTCAGCAAAATCATAGAAGAAAACTTTCCCAACCTAAAGAAGGAAACTACTATGAAGGTACAAGAAGCTTCCAGAACACCAAATAGACTAGATCCCAAAAAAAGTCTCCTTGCCACATAATAATCAAACCACTAAACATACAGGATAAATGCTATGGGATGTTCTCTATGCTGTGAATGTGTTGCTCTGATTGGTTAATAACTAAAATGCTGATTAGCCAGTAGCCAGGCAGAAAGTACAGGTGGGACAAGCAGAAGAGAATTCTGGAAAAAGGAAGGCTGAGTCAGAAAGATGATGCCAGCCACTGCCATGAGAAGATGTTAAGATACCAGTAAGCCATGAACCACATGGCAACTTATAGATTAATAAAAAGGGGTTTATTTAAGATATAAGAACAGTTAGCAAGAAGCCTGCCGTGGCCATACAGTTTATAAGTAATATAAGTGTCTGTGTTTTCACTTGGTTGGGTTTGAGCCTGCGGAACTGGTGGGTAAGAGAGATTTGTCCTGACCCTGGGCCAGGCAGGACCAGGAAAATGTTAGCAACAGATAAAGAAAAAAATATTAAGAGATGCAAAGGAAAAAGGCCAAGTAACATATACAGGAAAACCCATCAGAATAACACCTGACTTCTCAATGGAGAGTCTGAAAGCCAGAAGGTTCTGGACAGATGTTATACAGACATTAAGAGACCATGGATGCCAACCCAAACTATTATACCCAGCAAAACTCT
The DNA here is from genome assembly GCF_949786415.1 of Peromyscus eremicus. Taxonomy (NCBI): domain Eukaryota; kingdom Metazoa; phylum Chordata; class Mammalia; order Rodentia; family Cricetidae; genus Peromyscus; species Peromyscus eremicus. Next base: position 57,096,990 of record NC_081433.1, read on the forward strand.
CAATCACCATGGACAGAGTAAACAAAATATTCCATGATAAAACCAGATTTAAATAATACCTATCCACAAATCCAGCCCTACAGAAAGCACTAGAAGGAAAAATCCAAACAAAGGAAGTTAGATACAACCAGGAAAATACAGGCAATTGATAATCCCACACCAACAAATAGCAAAGAAGAGAAATACACAACACTACCAACAAAAAATAACAGGAATTAACAATCACTGGTCATTAATATCCATTAATATCAATGGTCTCAATTCACCTATAAAAAGACACAGGCTGACAGAATACAAAAACAGGACCCATCCTTCTCCTGCATACAAGAAACACACCTCAACTCTAAAGACAGACACTACCTCAGAGTAAGAGTCTGGGAAATGACTTTCCAATCAAATGGACTTAAGGAGCAAGCTAGTGTAGCTATCTTAGTATCTAATAAAATAGACTTCAAATTAAAATCAATCGAAAGAGATTGAGAAGGACATTGTATACTTATAACAGGGAAAATCCACCAAGATAAACTCTCAATTTTGAACATTTAAGCCTCAAATACAAGGGCACCCACATTTGCAAAAGAAACATTACTAAAGTTTAAATCACACATCAAACCCCACACAATAGTAGTGGGAGATTTCAACACCCCACTCTCACCACTGGATATATCTGCCAGACTGAAGCTTAAGAGAGAAATAAAGGACCTAACAAAAGTTATAACTCAAATGGACTTAATATCTACAGAACATTCCATCCTAACAAAAAAGAATATACCTTCTTCTCAGAACCCCATGGAACTTTCTCCAAAAATTAAGCACATGCTTGGTCACAACGCAAATCTCAACAGACACAGAAAAAAAAATAGAATAACCTTTTGTATTTTATCAGACCACCATGGATTAAAGTTAGATTTCAACAACAACAACAAAAATTACAGAAAGCCTACAATCTCATGGAAACTGAATAATGCCCAAAAGAATCACCACTGGGTCAAGGGAGAAATAAAGAAAGAAATTAAAGACATCCTAAAGTTCAATGAAAATGAATGTACTACATACTCAAACTTATGGGACACTATGAAAGCAGTGCTAAGAGGGAAATTCATAGCATTAAGTGCTCACATAAAGAAGTTGGAGAAATCTCACACTAGTGACTTAACAGCATACCTGAAAGCTCTAGAACAAAAAGAAGCAAACTTAATCAGGAGGAATCGATGCTAGGAAATAATCAAATTGAGGGCAGAAATCAATGAAATAGAAAACAATACAAAGAATCAATGAAACAAAAAGTTGTTTCTGAGAAAATCAAGAAGATAGACAAGCCCTTATCCAGACTAACCAAAAGGCAGAGAGAGAGCATCCAAATCAACAAAATCAGAAATGAAAAGTGAGATATAACAACAAACAATGATGAAATTTAGAGAATCATCAGGTCACACTTCAAAAACCTGTACTCCACAAAATTAAAAAATCTAAAAAGAAATGGATGACTCTCTAGATAGGTACCACATACCAAAGTTAAATCAAGACCAGATAAACAATACAAAGAGACCAATAACCCCTAAGGAAATAGAAACAGTCATTAAAAGTCTCCCAACCAAAAAAAGCCCAGGACCAGATGATTTTAGCAAAGAATTCTACCAGATTTTTAAAAAAGAGTTAATGCCAATACTCTTCAAATTCTTCCACACAATAGAAACAGAAGGAACATTACCAAACTCCTTTTATGAGGCTACAGTTAGTCTGATTCCCAAGCCACACAAAGATGCAACAAAGAAAGAGAATTACCAACCTAGCTCCCTCATGAACATTGATGCAAAAATACTCAATAAAATATTGGCAAACAGAATCTAAGAACACATCAAAAACATTATCTACCATGATCAAGGAGGCTTTATCCCAGAGATGCAAGGATGGTTCAACATACAAAACTCTGTCAATGTAATAAATACATCATAAAAGCAAACTGAAAGAAAAAAAATCACATGATGATTTCATTAGATGCTGAAAGGGCCTTGACAAAATCCAACACCCCTTCATGATAAAGGTCTTGGAGAGATAAGGAATATAGGGAACTTACCTATATGTAATTAGGCAATTTACAGCAAGCCAACAGCCAACATCAAATTAAATGGAGAGAAACTCAAAGCAATTCCACTAAAACCAGGAACAAGACAAGGCTATCCACTCTCCCCATATTTATTCAATATAGTACTTGAAGTTCTAGATAGAGCAATAAGACAGCAAAAGGAGATCACAAATTGGAAAGGAAGAAATCAAACTTTCACTATTTGCGGATGATACAATAGTATACATAAGTGACCCCAAAAATTCTACCAGGGAACTCCTCCAGCTGATAAACATTTTCAGTAATGTGGCAGGATACAAGATTAACTCAAAAAATCAGTAGCTCTCCTATATACAAATGATAAATGGGCTGAGAAAGAAATCAGAGAAACATCACCCTTTACAATAGCCACAAATAATATAAAATACCTTGAGGTAACTCTAACTAAGCAAGTAAAAGATCTGTATGACAAGAACTTTCTGAAGAAAGAAATTGAAGATGTCAGAAAATGGAAAGATCTTCCATGCTCATGGATAGGGAGGATTAACATAGTAAAAATGGCAATCTTACTAAAAGCAATCTACAGATTTAATGCAATCCCCATAAAAATCCCAACACAATTCTTCACAGGCCTGGAAAGAATAATACTCAACTTTATATGGAAAAACAAAAAACCCAGGAGAGCTAAAAAGAATCATGTAAAACAAAACCACCTATGGAGGCATCACCATCCCTGACCTCAAGCTCTACTATAGAGCTACAGTAATAAAAACAGCTTGGTATTGATATTAAAAACTGACATGTGGACCAATGAAATCAAATTGAACACCTACGAACACCTAATTTTTGACAAAGAAGCCAAAACTGCACAATGGAAAAAAGAAAGCATCTTAAACAAATGGTTCTGGCATAACTGAACGTCCACATGTAGAAGATTGCAAATAAATCCATATCTATCACCATGCACAAAACTCAAGTCCAAGTGGATCAAAGACTTCAATATAAAACCAGTTACACTGAACCTAATAGAAGAGAAAGTAGGAAGTAGTCTTGAATGCATTGTCACAGGAGACCACTTCCTAAATATAACACCAGTAGCACAGACACTGTGAACAACAATTAATAAATGGGACCTCTTGAAACTGAGAAGCTTCTGTAAGGCAAAGAACACAGTAAATAAGACAAAACGACAGCCTACAGAATGGGAAAAGATTTTCACCAACCCCACATCTGACAGAAGGCTGATCTCCAAAATATATAAAGAACTCAAGAAACTGGACAAATAACAAAAAATCCAATTAAAAAAATGGGCTATAGAGCTAAACAAAGAATTCTCAAAGGAAGAATTTCAAATGACCAAAAAGCATTTAAAGAACTGCTCTGCATCCTTAATTATCAGGGAGATGCAAATCAAAATGACTCTGAGATACCATCTTACACCTGTCAGAAAGGCTAAGATCAAAAGCATCACAGACAGCTTATTTTGGAAAGGATGTGGAGCAAGGGGACTACTCCTCCACTGTTGGTGGGTGTGCAAACTGGTACAGCCACTTTGGAAATCAGTATGGTGGTTCCTCAAAAAATTGGGAATCCATCTACCTCAAGACCCAGCTATACCACTCTTGGGCATATACCCAAGGAATGCTCAGTCATACCACAAGGACACATGCCCAACTCTGTTCATAGCAGCAGCATTTGTAATAGGCAGAACCTAGAAACAACTAGATGCACCTCAACTGAAGAATGGATTAATAAAATGTGGTACATATACACAATGGTGTACTACTCAGCAATAAGAAACAATGACATCCTGAAATTTGCAGGCAAATGGATGGAACTAGAAAATATCATCTTGAGTGAGGTAACTCAGACTCAGAAGGACAAACATGGTAATGTACCCACTCATAAGTGGATACTAGATGTAAAGCAAAGGATAACCAGACTACAACCCACAGCTCCAGAGAAACTAGGAAACAAGGAGGACCCTAGGAAGGACACATGGATCACCCTGAGAAGCAGAAATAGATGAGATCTCCATGAGTAAACTGGGGATGAATGGTGGGCAATGGAGGGTAGGGGATAGGGGATGAGAGCATAAGGGAATGGGATGGTTGAACTGGAACAGGGAGGGAGGGGGAATGCAATGAAAGAGATACCATGATAGAGGGAGACATCATGGAGATAGAGAAAAACCTGGTGCTAGGGAAGTTGCCAAGAATCACCAAGGATGACCCCAGCCTGGGCTACTAGCAATAGTGGAGAGGGTGCCTGAACTGAACTGGCTTGCCAAGAGATCAGACCAGTGAATACCCTAACTGTCATCACATAACTTGTCTCCAATGACTGATGGGAGCAGATGCAGAGATCCACAGCCAATCACTAGACAGAGCTCCAGGAATCCAGTCAAAGGGAGCTGAGGGATTCTAGGAGCAAGTGCATCAGGATTATGATGGAGAAATATGCAGGGATGACCAAACCAAACTAGAGGGCACTCATGAAAGTTGCATTAATGGCTATGGAGCCTGCATGGGACTGGACTATGCCCTTTGCATGGTGAGACAGTTGTGTAGCTTGATCTGCTTGGGAGGCCCCCTGGCGGTGGGATCAGAATCCATCCCTGGTGCATGAGCAGGCTTTGTGAGACACCTATGATGGGACACCCCATGCAGTCTTAAGGCTGGGGGAAGGGCTTGGACTTACCTCTACAGAATGTGGGGAATGGGTTGGGAGGGGAGGCTGGAGAGGTGAGAGCAGGGAAGAGGGGGATCTTTGTTGTGTAAAATGAATGAAAAATTTTTCTTAATAAAAAAAGGGGAAAAGGAGAAAAAAGAAAAGTAAAAAAATGAATAAATAATAACAATTTTTTAAAAATACAAGCTAGCAAAATGGCTTAGCATTGATTAGCATTGCTTTAGTTGTTTCTTATGTGATATAGTGTTACCATCTATAATGGAAAAGTTGTTTGATTAATTGATTTCTGCACTTGAGACAGGTTCTTAATATGTACATCTAGATGTCCTGAGACATACAACATAGACCATCCGGGCGATGGTGGTGCACGCCTTTAATCCCAGCACTCGGGAGGCAGAGCCAGGCGGATCTCTGTGAGTTCAAGGCCAGCCTGGGCTGCCAAGTGAGTTCCATGAAAGGCGCAAAGCTACACAGAGAAACCCTGTCTCGAAAAAAAAAAAAACAAAAAACCATAGACCAGGATGGCATTTAACTCAATTAAATTCACCTGTCTCTGCCTCCCAAGTGCTGGATTAAAGTCATGCACCATGACATCCAGTATGCCCATCTTTTTTCTACTTGGTAATATTTCATACAATTTCTCTGATGTGTACTCAGTACATTGATTTGTTTGTTTGTCTCTCATTATGTCTGTTAATTCACATTTTTCTTTCAAGGCTATATCCTATTCATATGGTGCCGAAATGCAGAGATGAACCTCTTTTTCTGCTTTTTTCTAAAGTGAGTGATTAGATTAAAACTTCTGTGTCATGGAATAAGTGTGGGGAGGACCAAAAATCTATGGCTATATTGTCAAAGAAGTATACATTTGCAACACTGTCAGTATCACACTTTCTTTGTACACATTTTTGGGATATTTTAGAATCTATGATGATGTGCATGTTGACTTTACTCAGGAAGAGTGGGCTTTGCTGGAACATTTCCAGAAGATTCTCTACAAAGAGGTGATGCTGGAGACCTCATGCTATAGGTAAGACTGTGAATTTTCATTTGCATTTAAAAATAAGGGGCCAGGCAGTGGTGATGCATGCCTTTAATCCCAGCACTTGGGAGGCAGAGCCAGGTGGATCTCTGTGAGTTCAAGGCCAGCCTGGTCTACAGAGCAAGATCCAGGACAGCACCAAAGCTACACAGAGAAACCCTGTCTCAAAAAAAACAAAAGGGAGTGGGATGACTGTTTCTTGGTTAATGATGCTCTTCTATAATTATGATTGATAAAGAGGAAGAATGAGGTGAATAAATCAGGCATGATTCTAAGGTTCACTGAAGATAGTTACTTAAATATTGCACAATTTCCAATAATATATCATACATTTTCTGGTACTATATTTTAAGCCACAATTGGGATGACCATAATATTGAAGAATGTTTTTGAAGTTCTAGAAGACATGGAAGGTAATTTTCAAGTGCAAGTTGATACAAATGTGCCTCAGAAGAAATTTTAATGTGAACCTGGGAGTTTTAAAAAAAAGCAACAGTGTAAATAAGCATAGCTTAAAGTGTATTGATGATTATTAAATTCTCACAAAACCATGTACCTCAATGTCAGATTGCTAATCTGGGTTTGCAAGACACTCTAAGAAAGAAAACAAGGAAACAATGCATTAATTGATATTATAATTTGAATCATAGCTCCATGAGAGCTATGCTGTAAAAGTGCCAATCTGTTTAGTTTCATACCACTCAAGGTATACACTTTGAATAGTTGATAAGTATATGTCGAAAACCTTCTAATAATCAAATGGTCCATAGTAAAGCTAGTGTTACACATGTACTTGTGAGCTTGCTAAGTTTAGTGAGAGGGACAGTTTATGTTCGTCAAGAAGGTTGTTGTGGAGAAACCTTAATTCCTATGCCAAGTGTCTTTCAGGAACCAAAAGACAAGCTGTGTGGATGCAATGTGGAAATGTTTTATTTGTTATTTTTCCTTTAATAGGCCTACCACGTGTCACTCTGGATACAAACCATATGAGTATAGGGAGATGGAAAGAAGCAACATACCTTTCTCTCCCCCAGAACAATTAGAAGTTATGTAGTCATTCTCACTTTGAGTAAACTTGGTCAATGTGATACAAATTTACAATTATTTGGTTTTGCAACTTCATTGGCAATAAATATATTAACAAACTCACACTGTAGAAGAGAGAAATGAGAGAGGGGGGGATCTGGAACATGCTTTTTTAATTATTATCAATTAGGCTTTTTATCTTCACCACGTTAAAGAACCTGTTTCCTTTATTATTTTATCATTCAGGAGACACAGGTGATTGATTGCTGAGGGTATTTAACAGTAATAGATTGTATTAAAGTCTGTTTTTTGCAGAGTTCAAACACTTTTGAGTCTTGGGGTGTTAATACTTCTGGACTGTTATTGCTTCTTACTGTCTGGGTATATTAGATGGTCCTTGGGCCTCCAGCTCTATGGCTGATGGTGGTCCTGTAACAATTAGCTGAGTACTAATTAGAAATTTGAATATGCTATTAGAGACACAGAGGGAAACTGATGAAGCAGAACATGGTCGGTGGAAACAGGAGAACTCGGAGTGGGAATCAGGAAGAAAAAGCATATGGGGTTCCCAATCCAGTGGATTGAGTACGGTTGTGGGTTGAAACCTCATTCTTCTGGTGTCCTCTGGAATTTAACAGAGCAGGGCCCTGTTTGCACCACTGTGTATGAGGAGGAATTCCCCTGAGGTGAAGGTAGGACAAAAGGCTTCAGGTGAGACAGATGAATCCAGTGGGGAAAGCCCTTGAGCTTAGCAGCTGTGGGGGTTACAAGAATTACCTTGAAAGGTCCCTGCCATTTAGGGGAAAGGGGTGAGGGGCACTGGCCTGGAGGGGAAAGAAGAGCCTGATACCCAATGTGGATTGGGGGTGGGCATGGATTATTGATGGGAGCCACAAGCCTAAATGACCCTTGATACACATGCCGCCATATTTGGGCTTCTCTCTTCTTTTCCTAGATCTAGGCCTTGCTTAAGTGTTCATAGCGCCAGAACCTCTTCTCAGAAATCAGGTGACCGTGCTGCAGTTAGGCAAGAATAGATAATCCTCATAGCAACATTCCCTGCTGGCTCAACAACCCACAGTTAAAGTCCTCTCTCTGCTTGCACTCCCCTTTGCCCCCCGCCTATATATGCCTTGAGAGGAAAATAAAATTTTGGAGCTTGGTCAGACATCCTGTCTTGCTCTCATTCTTTGTGTCTCTTATCCCTCTTATTCGCCGGCCCTCTCCCTTCAGGTCCCCATTGAAAACCCCGCTGGCTGGGGCAGATTATAATGTGGCTGGGGTAAAGAATGGTCAGTGCAATTCCATAGGACACAACAGAGGTGATAGAGCATGAGAGTGAGCAGGTGATCAGGGAGAGGTGACACAAAGGAATACTACTCAGCAATAAGAAACAACGACATCATGAAATCTGCAGGCAAATGGATAGAACTAGAAAATATCATCCTGAGTGAGGCAACCCAGACTCAGAATGACAAAAAAATGGTATGTACTCACTCATAAGTGGATACTAGATGTAAAGTAAAGGATAACCAGACTACAACTCACAGCTCCAGAGAAACTAGCTAACAAGGGATGCTTAGATCACCCTGTGAAGGAGAAATAGATGAGATCTGCATTAGCAAAGTGGGGGTGAGGAAGGGCAATGGAAGGTAGGTGATGGGGAATGGGAACATAAGGGAATGGGATGGTAGAGCTGGAACAGAGACAGAGTGGGAGAGCAAGGAAAGAGATACCATGATAGAGGGAGACATCATGGGGACAGGGAGAAACAGGGTTCTAGGGAAGTTCCCAGGAATCCACAAGGATGACCCCAGCTTAGACTACCAGCAATAGTCGAGAGGGTACCTAAACTGGCCTACTCTGGTAATCAGATTGATAAATATTATGGTGGTATTGTGTTCCCCAAAATATTGTGTATCCTAATAAACTTATCTGGGGTCAGAGAACAGAAAAGCCACAATATTAAACATAGAGGTTAGGCAGTGGTAGCACACACCTTTAATCCTAGCATTCCAGAGACAGAAATCCCTCTGGATCTCTGTGAGTTCAAGGCCGCACTGGAAACAGCCAGGCATGGTGACACATGCCTTTAATCCCAGGGAGTGGTGGTAAAAAGCAGAAAGGTTTATAAGGCATTGAGGACCAGAAACTAGAAGCATTTGGCTGGTTAAGCTTTCAGGCTTACGAGAAGCACAGTTCAGCTGAGAGCCATTCGGATATGAGGACACAGAGGCTTCCAGTCTGAGGAAACAAGATCAGCTGAGAAGTTTGCCAGGTGAGGTTAGCTGTGGTTTGTTCTGTCTCTCTGATCTTCCAGTTCACCCCAATACTTGGCTCAGGTTTGATTTTATTAATAAGACTCTCTAAGACTCATGCTACAGAATATCCTGTCATCATAGAGCCTTCATCCAGTAACTGATGAAAGCAGATACAGAGATCCATAGCCAGGCACCAGGCCGAGCTCCAGGAGTCCGATTGATGAAAGAAAGGAGGGATTCTATGAGCAAGGGGCATCGAGATCATGGTGGGGAAAAGTACAGAGATGGCCAGGCCAAACTAGTGGAAATGCATGAACAATAGCTGTGGAGCCCCCATGGGACTGGACAAGGCCCCCTGGATAGGCAAGACAGTTTAGCTTGAACTGTTTAGATTCCCCTGGCAGTGGGATCAAGATCCACCCCTGGTGCATGAGTGGGCTTTTTAGAGCTCAGTGCCTATGGTGGAACACCTTATGCAGCCTTGGTGCAGGAGGGAGGGGCTTGGACCTGCCCCAACTGAATGTACCAGGTTCTGCTGACTTCCCATGGGAGGCCTTGCCTTGGAGTAAGTGGAAATGGAGGATGGTTTGGGGAGGAAGGCTGGGGGGTAGAAGGAGGGGAGAGAGGGGGATCTGTGGTTGGTATGTAAAATGAATAGAAATTTTCTTTTAAATAAATAAAGACAGAAAAATTTATTGTATGGCTTCATTAGATTACTTAGTTTTGCATATCTTCAGCCTTCTATTTAAACCTGTTAGGACCCCAAAGATGAATAAGTTACCTTATATTTATATCACTTTTCTGAATTTGTCAAACAAAATAAATACAATATTTTCAGTCTTTATTAATAATTTGCTTTTTTCTTTTCTATTTTTTCTCTTCTTTCTCTTTTAAAGAATATTCTTACTATGACTCCCTGGCTGGCCTGGTACTCAGTCTATAGACTAGGCTGTCCTAGGACAGAGAGATCTACCCACCTTGCCTCTAGAGTGCCTGCATTATAGGTGGGCAGGTCACAACTGGATAACTTAGTTCTTTTGATTGGCTTACTGAGGATGAGTGGCTGAGTCTGGCTGGTTAGGGCAGCCAGGACACAGGTTCTGGCCCTTACTCCGGTAACAGAAGGAGCTCCCATCAAATTCAGCCCTCCTGCCTTAAAGTTCACTATCTTCCAATTATGAATAGTATTGTTTTTCTTTCTCAATGAATTTGTTATAACTCATCAAAGGACCTTGACAGAGTTCTGTCCTCATTCTACAGACGACAAAACCCAGACCCACAAAGACGAATGGTTTTTTAATATAGTTAAGTGTAACTGCTCATCTCACTCAGCCTGTCATTCTAACACTTCACTAAGTGATGCTGAAGCCACCTATACCAGGCGTAGTGGCACAGGCCCTTAAACATAGTACTTAGAAAGTGGAGGCAGGAATTTCAGGATATCAGAGTGACAATGGTCAGCGGAGTGGGAGGCCCATGAAACCCATAGAGACTCTGATTGGTTCAGGACAATGTCCATAGTCTTCGCTGCAGCTCCAGAAGTTCAGGGCCATGACACCAGCAAGTGTTAGCTCAGGTATTTACCACTCTAAGTTTTCTATCCTTGATAATGTTTCCTGTCCAAGGCAGCCTAGATCATCTAGAAGTCAAACTCATCTTGCTCATTAAGGAGTGGAATTCTCTTGTAGGTAGGAGAATTTGCCTCTGGAAGTTTCCTGTTCAATGTAATATGCTCAGCAATGAAACCCTATACATACAACCAACAGATATAGAATTAGCAGGTTTTATTCCTATATTTGTACATACATATCCTCATATTTTATAAGAAAGAAGTTGGAAGGAAAAAATTGGGGAAGGGATGGAGAGAGGGTAGGAATGGGGAAAGTGAAGTAATATATTTTAATCATAATATATAAAAACAAATTTTAAATAAAAAAGCAGCTAGAGAAGTGGCTTAACACTTAAGAGCAATGGATGTTGTTACAGAGGACACACACTCTAATTCAAGCAACCACTGTAAGTAACCATCTCCTGTAACTGCTGTCCCAAAGGATGTGATGTCTCTACAGGAACTGAGCACAGACACTAACTGGCAAACGCCTGTAGATATAAAACAAAATTAAAGCTTAAAAATGGAGTTCTCTATAGTGATGTCACAGCCCTGAGACACACAGCAGGCAGGGTGAGTTAAAATGAGCTCCTCTGGTCCTTCATGGAAGCAAGTATGACCTTCCTCTGATCCAGCATGCTCAGAGGCAAAAAGCGGCCTTCTTCCAAGATTAAAATAGCTCAGCAGGAATCTTGATCTAAGAACATCATCTACAATGCTGATAGGTTACTTTCTCTTATGTTTTCTGTATTTGTGTTCTCAACTCTTTTTATGTATGAGAATTAAAGGTAATGATGCATCTTAAATGTATTGATACATCTTTTAAATGTACATCATTGTGTACAATCTAAAAGATAGATTTTCTCTGTAAATCTTCATCTGTGTAAGTGGCTACACTTGCAGCCTCCTGTCCCTATTTAAATTGCCAAAGCATAACCTGGGGACTGATCCTAAAGGAGACTTAAGGATGATATATATGGAATGTAAAATCTGTCCTAGGCTGGCTCCTCTTTTAACAATAGTAAGAGGTGGATGCACATTGTTATTAAAGATTTTTTTGTTTATTAATCTTTTAAGTGTGTGGAATAATTTCTCCCTGGGAAAGCATATTAATTCTAGAACAGCTGTACCTCCAGCATTTTAGAAAATGTTTCTAAGACAAGCTCTCTTATATTGACTCAAGTGGCCTTGATCCCAGTCTGTTGCTCCCCAAAGCAGTGGCTGTACTGTCCTCTTGATTAAACCAACTAAATTCTTCAATTAAGGAGCCGCACCACCACTGATTTTAAAAGTAGCCATTTGAGTCATGCAGTCAATTGTCCATTGTAGTAACAAGAAAAGGATTTGCTTATGGACCATGGCTTGACCTTTCAGACTAGACTAGGAGGAATAGTTTCTTGTGTACACTCTAGGGGGAAACAGGATAAGCAATCAACTGATGAAGGAAAAAAGGATCTAATTGTGGTAGTGTTAACGATTTTGTAATTTCTCAGCATATATTAATTCATATCATGTGAATGAAGGCGGGCTAGATTGGTAGGTTTATAGTTTGGAGAGATTAGCTTGAGCCAATGAATATTGAATTTCGAACTAGGGGCTCTCCTTAGCAAATATAATTCTGTTTGCCACAGTTAAGGCAGCTCGGAGTGTTAAAACACAAGCTATTGGCTGTAGCTGTGTGTGTCAGGTTACAGACCTTAACAGCTAACAATGCATATAAGGACAAGGTCAAGCAGTATTTTATTAATGCCGTTCCTTATACCAGGTAATGGTCTGCTCTTTTTAAAAGTCAGGATAGCTATGTGGTTTTTCTTTCAATTATATTTTTCTTTTTAAAAAGTCAAATATTGGTTACACTTTTTTAAATTTGAGTTTCTTTAAATGCATCATTGCTTTAATCTCATATTTGTCTTATTCTCTAATGTTTCCCAGTCATTAAATATTTATTTCCATTTTTCTCAGGTGCTGTTGATTAATTTCTGTTTAGAGCAATTTCTCTTGTAGTTCAGGCTTGCCTCACACTATGCAATTGAGAATTTCTTCAAACATTTAATCCTGCCTCTGTTTCCCAGGGCTGGGAATACAATCCTGACACTTCTTCTAGTCTGGGCTTTGAATGGTCAGTGAGAAGTCAAAATAGACCAGTGCATGAGTATCTTCCCATCTCTCTTGCTTTTACTTGGAACTTACAAATTCAGAGGGACCTGTGCAATAGTTGAGGTCATTGATCAACCTTAAAGCACGTGTAGTCACAGCACAGAAAGGGATTTATAAGATCGAGGGTGAAAGCTTTCCTGCTGTGACAGTAGTTGACATTAGCCATGAGTAGTAAATTAGTCAATCTTAGATAATCAATAAGTGTCCTGACTGGCCAGAGTCCAGGCAATCAAGAATCTGGTTAAAAAACTAAAGTTGTGTGAAACCAAATTATTCCAGTTACTCTAGTTCAACCAAAATAGAAGATCTGGGTAAAATGTGTGGCCCTGCCTAACAGGACTGTTATTTTCCAAGTGTAAGATGTTTAGCCTGAGAGAAAAGATGTGAGTAATCTTTGGTGTGCTCTCATGCAAATCCCTAGTCTCTGGAGCACATGGCCATAAAGACAGTTTTAACATTTTAAAATAATTTTTGAGATTATAATTACATCATTTAAACATATCTTTCCTGCATCCATTCCCAAATGTGTCAGTCATTCCAGGCTGGGCCTTGACTGGTCAGTGAGAAGGAAAAAGAGATGGGGGAATGAGTGTCCTAATGCAGCCCAGGCTTTTATTGGGTCATGGCAATACAGAAGCACTTTTGTAAGAATGGGAATTCACTGTCCACACATTACAAGTTATTACGATCACAGTACAGAAAGAGGCAGGAAGGAGCTTGGAAGTTTTCCAGTTATGTCTGCAGTTCAGATTACCAATGTATAATCAGTTAATCAATTATAGGTGATGTATGAATGTCTTGAGTGGCCATTTCTTGGCTACAAAAGATCAAGTTTCTTGGCCAAAAGATTGACCTTTCTCTATTGAAACGTTAGGTCTGCACTCAGGACAGAGATACTATTCTCTTGAACAAGAGCCTTTTACTCTTAACAGGCTTTCCTTATCACCTTTAACATTCCTCCTTCCTAAGGCCCCCAGAATCACTTAGCCGCATCAGAGATCAGAGCTCCCAAAACACTTTGGCATCTTTGGCCTCTGGTAAGGATGAAACTGCTAAGAGTCTCAATGACATTTCTGGCTTTTAGTCAAGAAAGCAACTTGTTACTTTGAGGTCTTTTTACCCTAAACTGCCTAGTCAATTTCTACCTCCAGTTCTTATCCCACCTCCCTTTGAAAAGGTAACCCTAACTGCCATTATAGGATTGGGGCGATGAACAATCTGATCTGACTTTTTCCAGCTGAATTGGGGATATCAAGTGGCAGTATTGGGATACCCTTCCACGGGGCCTCTCATAAAGACTGAACTCTCAGATACAGACAAAAAAGGAATTCCCTTACTGGTGTCTGGAAAGGACTGAAATGTCCAAAGTCCATAAGACATTCTTGATGGGCTCACAATAGTCCCCATCTATTAGATGTTTCCCTTTGACTTCTACAGTTGGTCACCAGAGTGATGAATCCACAATTAACTTTTACACCCTTCCATAGCTGTTTCATCAGCCAAAAGTCAGCGTGATGCCTTTCCCATGTGTCTTCTGGATAGGGAGAGAAGATAATCATGGGCCTGTCTTCCTTAGCTGTGGGCAGTTGCTCAGTGAGCCAAGGCGCGGTGATATTTTATGTATGCTCTAACAAATAAAGCTTGCCTGAAAATCAGAAAGCAAAATCAGCCACTAGTTAGGCATAGTGGCCAGGCAGTGGTGGCACACACCTTTAATCCCAGCACTTAGGATCTTACACCTTTGCTCACAGTACTTGGGAGGCACACACACCGTTAATCCAGCACTGGGGGTGGGGGTGGGGATTGAAACAGGAAGTGATATGGCTGGGTGGAGAAAAGAAATATAAGGAAGTAGGAGACAGGAACTCAGTCTTTTTCAGGCTGAGGATTCAGTAGAGGTAAGAACTCTATTGGCTAGCTGTTCTGCTTTCTGACCTTTCAGCTTTCACCCTGATATCTGACTCTAGGTTTTTATTATTAAGACCAGTTAGAATTTATGCTACACTAAGGTCCTATGACTCACATTTACATAGTATCTTTTTGTAAAGAAGAAAATATTAGTGAGATTGGTTGTCTAAATAACATCTCATGTGGCCTTATGTCTAATTTCTGTCGGAGTGTGATCCCAATTCTCTTAGTCTTTAGTTAAACTTCCCTGCTGATGATGAAGACCATGCTGGTGGCTAAAATTAATCTTTCTTTTTGTGCTGTCAAGACCAGTGCAGCAACTAGTCCTAGGGGTCACTTGGGCTTTAGAGGAACCTCAGACTCTTCTAGTCTTTCTTTTACCAGTTGTCCACCAATGTGAGGTTAAGTCAAAGGCTTCGCTTTATGTACTGTGGCTTCTTTTGAAGCCTCGAGGAAATCTTCCCCACCTTGACCCTCCTTTTGTAGACTGGACAGTGTTTCAAATTCATTGAGTGGGGTCTCCATGGCCTCCATTAACAAGACAAGTGATCAATGGCCTTAGTCCCCAGCTAGAGACCTCATTAACCTCATAGGGAAAGGGGAGAAATACTCTCTGTTTTAGTCTCTCTAACCACATTAGAATTGCCTCCTAGAATGATTATGAAACACCCAGATCATTTTACACCAGTTTGATAATTTCAACTACTATATGCTATTTCAATAGCCAGACATAACTCAATACACTTTTGTTTGACATATATTTTAGCCAGTCCTTGAAACAGCTGTTATCTGACCTTGCCAACTTTAATACAATATGTGATCTCTACATCTCATCCTTTATGTACCTGAGTCAACTTAGTCCTTCATAACTTCCAAAAACTTTCTAGTCTTTTTTTATTCTGTAGCTGTCCAGTCATTATCAAGTTCATTTATCTAAGTCCTTCTTTACAAAGATCATTTCCATATTTACATTCTTCTAACATGTTCTTTTATGTATCACTTCCTTTTTCTAATACCATGAGACATAGGAACATTAAGAAATAAATTTATGATCTGTTGTGAGAAGTTTCTCCCCAGTGTAAGGGGACAAGGCAATATCTATCCCATCCCCATAAGTCCCAATGACAATGCAAAGTACAATTTGACCAAGTCCATCCTGGGGAACCAATGAGTTTTACTAAGCTTACTTACTGAACGTGGTGGAGGAGATACTTACAGGAGTTTGGATACTGTGGTAGTTGAAGTTAAAATGCTCCACATAGACCCATAGGCAGTGGCACTATTAGGAGGTGTGGATTTGTGTGAGTGAGTATGGCCTTTTTGCAGGAAGTATGTCACAGTCATTTTCTGCTGCCTGATGATCTGGATGTAGAACTCTCAGCTCTTTTTCCAACACGATGTTTGTCTGCATGTAACTATGCTCCATGCCCTGATGATAATAGACTAAGCTCTCTGAAACTGTAAGCCAGCCCTGATGAAATGTTGTCCTTTATAGGAGTTGCTGTAGTCATGGTGTCTCTTTACAGCAATAGAAACTATAACTAAGACAAATACCCAAAAGCAGCCACACAGGCATGTCTCCACCTAGTGTGTACAATGGCTCTCCCATAGTTGCAGATGTGGAGCTCACCTTCTCTCTATACTTCCACTGCCTATGTACTTATCATTACACTACATTTCTCAGTGTACATAGGTGGTAAGTCTGATGTTACTCAAGGTAAATTTCCACTTTTACAATGGCTTTATCATAGCTGCATATGCAGAATCCACCTCCTCACAAGTCTTTCCCAGGCTATGTACTCTAGCTCCTCCCCAAAACCACAAGGCCACATGTCATTAGGACTGAGTTGGAAAAGAGGCTGTATACTCATAAGGAGGGGATTTCTCCTTCTATGATGGAATACCAACAGTCAGCAAACCTGGTGGTGATCATCCTTTGTAAGCAGGCACAGCTGATCATCGGAAAGGTGCAATTGCTTTTCCTAATATAGTGCTGAGCAATAAGAATTAAATAAAAGAAAGTTGAATAGAAACTGTATATAAGATAATATAATAAATTAATATTTCCTAGGTACAACCTGTTAAAGTAAACCTTAGAGAAGACCCAAGACAGTCTTAATATAGTGTATGGAATCACTACTATAACCATGCTTTGGGATTTTAATGGGTGTATATAGATGATACAGAGAAACAACAAATACATAACAAAACATCATCAAATTGATGTGTATAGCATCTAGTACAACACAACTAAGAAATCCCTCTTAAAACTATGATGCCCCAGCTTACTATGGAAAGAATTTTGCACAGGTGGTCTCTCTATCCTCTTTGTGGATGAGCATCCCATTAGCTGTTTTTACCACAGACATGTGACCAATAACAGTATATATAAAAGGTGAACAAATATTTACATCCTAACATCCTAATATCTAACAGGCCTGGTTATCATACTCTTT
Source organism: Peromyscus eremicus (assembly GCF_949786415.1). Lineage (NCBI taxonomy): Eukaryota > Metazoa > Chordata > Mammalia > Rodentia > Cricetidae > Peromyscus > Peromyscus eremicus. The sequence continues at coordinate 57,114,205 of NC_081433.1, forward strand.
ATCTGTGGGGTATTTTAGAGGCAGTCCTCCCTTAGCTAAATTCTACTTTGCAAGATTTACTACCTCCTAATCATTGGTAAATCCTTTATACCAACAATTCTATTTTTCTACATCGCAGCTTAGTAGTGGAGTGCTACCCAGTACATGAGAGGCTATTTATAATCTCCACAAAATTAACTCCAAATGGATCTTACACCTAAATTTAAATGCAAAGTGCTGAATTTCTAGATCATCCTTGAGAAACGGGCTTGTTGAGTTTGGCAACCTGCCTAGGCCTTGGTAGTTTTCTCTAAGGCCCTGGTGGAAAGAGAAGCGAACAGAGCTTCTTCTCTCAAATCAGGAATATGCTTGGGAGAGTTGGTGGAGGTCTGTGGCCAGGGCGTTTGGTTCAGATCCTGAGAACTCAACTCTTTCCACACATGGGGCTGTGGTTATCAGTCCTAATGCCATTGTGGACTTTGTTTTTAATTTTCTTGAGTTACGCTGTGTTCCTCTTGTGCAAAGTTGTCTGATTAGCATCCTTCAGAATTTGCATACTTCCTTTTAAAATTGAACCCATTGGTTTATATTAACAAAAGACTTGCTGTTAAATTGGGCACAAATCTCTAGCCAATCTGGGACAGACAGGTCTGTGCCTTACTGTGGAAGCCGGGGCTGAGAATCCCTGTGCTTTGCTCATGCCACTCACCGGTCCTGTCACTCAGGCTTCACTAGCCAATCAGAGCTCCCAGTCCGTCAGATGGGCGGGTTCTTCCGGGTGCCAGGCTCTAGTGGTCGGCGGAGGAAGTCGGAAGTTGGTTTGTGTATATCACTGCGTGCTCCGTCTTAGGGAAAGCGTGGGTGAGCTCTGCAGGCATGCCATGGTGAGCGACAGGTAGCTGTCCCCAGAGGAGGAGTGACCGGCCATGGTGAGCGTGGGTGCATTATCTCCAGACTCGGTGGAGGCCGGTGGTGTTAGTCCATCCTTGGCTGGGTAGGAGTGAGTAGCCAGACAGTTTGGCTTGTTCCTGCTGGTCCTGTGTGGTTCTTGCAACTGCCCAGGCTTGGGCGGCAGCCTCTGAAAAACTTCACTCCGTGGGCTGCATCTGCGAAGAGCTTTGGGAATGGGACTGTACTTAGAAATATCCTTTTGTTGACATCACTGTGAAATGTTGGCGCCTGTAGAGCTTATATTGTTACCATGGAAGGCAGATTTGCCAAACTCAGAGAGCTCTGATCTATCTAGTATTGTACAGAAGTTCTGCACTTTTAACGTTCCACATTTAGGTTTGGGATCTGTCTTCAGTTAATTTTGTGGCGGTTGTAAATGATATCACACGTGTATATAGCACTCCAGTACTAAACTGTGATGTAGACAAGTAGAATTGATGGTATAAGGAGTTACCAATTCTTAGGAGACATTAAGTCACACAAACTAGAATTTAGGTAAGGGAGGACTGCCTCCCAAATACCCCAAAGATGAGTGGTATGCAAACCATGCCTGTTAGAGATGTAAATGTTTGTTCGCCAGGATTAACATTAAACTTCATTGCCAAAACAAAGGAGACATCCCTGACTTACAACTACTGGAAAGCCCCTCATCAAAGAAAAAGCCTCTAACATGCTGCTCAAGGGGCCATCAGAGGGTTACAAGAAACATGTAGTCCTGGTGTGCCAGAAAGATTTATTAATTCTAGAACAGTGGCATCTCCAGCCTTTTGAAAAGTAGTTTTGAGTTAGGGTTTCCTATGTTGATTGAGGTGGACTTGAACCCTGTCTCTTAGCCCTACAGGGCATTCATTGCCCTTGCTATCCCCCTGACTAACCACCCTAAATTCTTGGATTACAGGTCTGTAGCACCAAATAGTTGAAATATTTAAGTTGAGTCATATAGTGGATTGTCCATTGCGTTAAAAGGAAAAGGATTTGTTTGGGGCATGGCTTCTCCCTTCAGACCAGAAGAGGAGGAACAGTGTACTGTGTACACTGCAGGGGAATCAGACTAGACAATAGGCAGATCATAGACTGAAGTTTAAGGCAGTTAGCTGCAGGGGTCTCCATTTTAAAGGACCTGCTGGGGCAGGGTGACTGTCCGTGTAATTTCCCAGTGTCTATTAATTCCTTCCATGTGAGTGGAGACAGACAGAGTTGGTGGGTGTACAATTTAGGGAGGGTAGCTACTGAGTATTCAGCTTTCAGTTAAGGAACTCTCCTATGCAGATATGTGCAGTTAACTGTGTGGTTGACACAGTTAAGTCAGCTCAGAGGTTTGAGCCCCCGGCCATTGGCTGTATGTAAATCTGTGTCAGCTTACAGCACCCAGCAGCTAACATTTTACAGTGGACAAAGTCATACAATGTCTTATTAATGGCATTCTCTCTACTAGAGAAATGCCTGTTCTGTTTCAAAGTCAGTATAACTAAGTGTTCTTGTAATTATGTTTATCACTTTAAAAAGTCAATTATTGGTATGACTTTTTAAAGTTCATTTTCTTTAAATGCATTACTGCTCTAATCTTTGTTTCTATTTTCCAATGTTTCCTGGCCATGAAGAATTTCATTACAGTTTTTTCTTAAGTGCTATTTGTTTATTTATTTTTTATTTATTTATATCAGTTTAGAGCAGTAGTTCTCAACCTGTGGGATTGTGACTCCCTTTGAGGGATCAAATGACGCTATCACAGGAGTGGCCTAAGAACATTGGAAAACACAGATATTTATATTACAACTCATAACAGTCACAAAATTATAGTTATGAAGTAGCAATGATAATTTTATAGTTGGGGGGGTCACCACAACCTAAGGAAATGTATTAAAGGGTCACGGCATTAAGAAGGTTGAGAACCACTAATTTAGATCAATGTCTCCTGTAGCTCAGGCTTGCCTCACACTATGCATTTGAGAATTGCTTTGAATGTTTAATCCTGCCTCTGCTGCCCAGGGATGGGAAGACAGTCCTGCAATTCCTTCCAGGCTGGGCCTTGACTGGTCTGTGAGAAGGAAAAATATACCAGTTAATGAGTGTCCTCCAATCTCTCAGATTTTTATTAGGACTTACAGATGAAGAGGGAACTGTGTAAGAACTGAGTTCACTGACCAGCTGTAAAGCAGGTGTAGTCACAGCACAGAAAGGGAGGAGCAAGAAGAAACTTTTCCTGCTATGACAGTAGTTGACATTAGCAATGAATAGTGAGGTAATCAATCTTAGATGATATGTAAGTGTCCTGACTGGCCAATTCTTGGGTTCACAGACCAGACAATGAAGAATATGGACAAAGAATTGAACTTTCACAAAACCAAATTACTGTAGTCACACTAGTTGAACCAAAATAGAAGTGTATAAAATGGTGTGGCCCTATCTAATATGACTGTACTTTCCAGGTTTAAGATGTACAACCTGAAATAGATGCCATGAATAGTACTTGGTGTGTGCTAATAGAAATCCCTCATCTCTGGGGCATGTGGGCGTAAAGCCTGTTTCAACTTTTGAGCATAATTTTTTAGGATTATAATTTCATCATTTTCAGTATCTCTTTCTTGCCTCTAAGCCCTCCCATAGACCCTTCACTGTTTTCTAATTCATGGCCTCTTTTTGCTTTAACAACAGTTACTGTTTGAATGTGAACTGTGTTTGGCTGTAGATCCTCCCAGCTATGAAGCAAAGGGTTGGCTGCATGGGACATTGAGTGTGTAATGGAGTGTGCACACAAAGGACCCTGTGCCTTGGAAGAGGAACAGGAAGTGCTCTGGGAATGGAAGATTCTATTAAACTACAAATTTCCCAGACTAGGGCCTTGTCTGACCCTAGCTAGGGTGGAAGCCAGAGCTGGGAAGGCCTGTGCTGCCAGTTATTTATCTAATGTTGATCTCTGCTTACCCAGTGGGGGAGCTGCAAATGTCCTGAGGCCCAGCTTGGTAGTCCTAGCTAATGAGGAACTCTGGAAGGTTGAGTAATCAGGAGCACCAATGGGAGGTAGTTTACAGCTTCTTTCTAGGATTCTTCTCTGGTTCTTCTGTAAAGAGCTATAAGGAAGACCACAAGCCATGCCATGGTGAGTGAGGGGGCCACTGTCCCCAGACCAGGAAGAGCAAGTTGGCTTAGCTGTCAGAATCCGAGCTGCTGGGATTGGATGGACTGTGAACCAGATAGTGGGTCTTTTGGTCCCTGTAGTGACGTGGGCAATGGCACTTGGCCTCTGAGCCTCAGTGAGTATGGATCCCCTGGGTAGGGGGAGGCGCTGCCGCCCTGGCATGGGAGGCTATGCTGCTTGTAATATCACTGTCCAGTGTGCACACAGAGGCATTGTTGTTGGTGTGCAGTGAGAAGCCAGGTTGGAAAACTGAAGGCCTGGTTTCTGGAAGTTCTGAACATTGCATTCCACATTCAGGTTTGTCTTATAAATGTTACAGATAGTTTAGAAAATGGTAGAAATGAGGTGATGGGGATCACCCTTCAGCAATACATAATGAGGATGCTTTTACCTTTCTGCTACTGCCAGCCACCATGGTGAGAATCAGGGAAGTTCAGTTCAGGGTACAAAAGGTGTTTCTGAGCTCTGGAGGTATCTCAGGTTAGCATGGTGTTAAGGAGGTGGATAGGGCGGACTCCACATCTTCTGCTATAATTCATGTGGCAGGAAGTAGATCTTAAATTATTTTTCTACTTGTGTTTTGGTTGGGCGTGATTAGGGCTGGGTTTGCCTGAAACCACAAGGGAGCATGAGTGGGTGTAGAGCCATAGTTGGCTCTGCAGGGAATCACCTCCATTTGCAGAGAGAGCTCTAGAGTATGGAGCCTCTCCGGAAGAAATATCAGTAGCTGAAGGGTCAGAAACAGAACAGTTTAAGGGTTAAGGGTCTCTTTGAGTTAACTTTGTGGGAGTTGTGAAGTCTGTGTTTATTTAATTTCTATACACATAGATACACATTGGTCAAGATCAAACTTTTCCCTGCTTTTGTTCTTGGCTTTTTCTCTCTGTCTCCTTTATTCTTTCACAAATATTGTACATATTCTTGATTATTGTAGATTTTGTGCTAAATATAGCACAGTCACATTGTGTCAGTCTGTGTCCTAATTTTTAATAATCCCATTGAGCCTTCTGAGTATTTCCACTTTCATGTAGATTTAGAATCAGCTTTTCTGTTGTAAATGGTTGGGCACTTTTGCCTGATTGTATTAAATTTTTCATGCAAATTGACCATATACAACATCTTCATATTGACACATCCTCTTCCCAAGGATCATTTATTTACTTATTTATTTATTTAGGTTTTGTTGTTGTTGTTAACCTGTGAAAGAGTTTTAATTTATTGAATAAAAAATACTATGAGGCTTGGTAGGTCGCTCAGTGCATGTTCTTCTTAGGGATGACTTCAGATCTCAGCACCCAAGTTGGGAGCCTCATAACCACCTGCTACTCCAGGTCCAGGGGATCTGATGTCCTCTTTTCTGGTGTGTCACCTGTACACACATGGAAGACATTCACTTGAACACATAAAAATACACATAAAAATGGGGATATATTTGTTTTCAAAAGTGCTTGTATCTTATAAAGCAGTTACAGTAAAACAAGTTGCTTTGGGTATAATACAAGTCATGCAATGTTTCCTTGAAAATCTGTTATCTTGTATTTGGTTTGGAGAAGTTTCCCTTTCCTCACACTGATGCAGACTTACATCTAATCATTCATCATAGAAAAGTGATCCTAACTTTCCTGAGCAAGAAGGTAGATATGTGTCATTAGTGTAACAAAAGTTATATTTTATTATGCTGGTGGTCATCACACTAGATTCATACTCTGAATTCCAAACTAAGATCCTAAGGCTGTATCTCAAAGGCTGCTCACGTGTGTCATGTAAATTTAGCTGAAGGTCAGCTTCAATCTCAATTCAGCTTCAATTCAATCAGATTGAATCTCTGATTCAAGGGTCAGGACCCTCGGAGAAATGTTCTAGCTGCAGAACAGATCAAAGTGATGCCTTTCTAGATATGCAGAGCAGAGCATTGCTCTTGGTCTCTGCTTATATACTGTCCAATGGGCGGGCATCAGTATTCTAGGGCTGTGTCTAGTTATCTTGAGTGAGTGGTAACACTGGTCTTTTGTTATCAGGTACAGCCTTAGGTGCAGTGGGGTTCTTGACTAATCTATTTTTATATAACTAAAAGACTTTTTTTCCTATGCTCATTACATTCCTTCCCATGATCCTTGAGGCATACACAGTGACAATGGGGACCACACATAAGAATTATTAGGAATTTGCAAATTTGGGCCACAGCAGGAAAAGAAGAAAGCATATTCCTAATAGACAAATAAATGCAAGAAAGTAAATTGCAGGCACTAAAACGATAATTAAGCCAAATGGTCAAATCAATGTAGATTATAGGATATTGCTGTGATCCTGCTGGCATATATGTATTTTTCCAAATTTATATTTTTCTAGGTTTGGTATGCACCAATTTGAAGATACTTTCAGAAATAAAAGGAAATGCAATTACTTTCAAACAAAAACATTGTAAAGGGGGGCATGGCAGGGTTTGGGCTGTAGGACTCAGAGCTAAGGAAATCATAGTAGAGTATCATCTTAACTTCAACAGTGTCGGGTAGAAGCATGTGGGCTATAGCTGTGGGACAGGTATTTCTTCTTTTATTAAGGAAAAGAGCAACTAAGAGTCCAGTAAGCTTCATAATTAGCTTCCAGTGTTGTTTCTGGTTTTTTTATATGTTAATATTATGAGAAAGAAAATGATGAAAAATATAAAGCACCAGGCAGACTGGTGAGTTTCCAGAGGCATCTGTCTACTGTCTATGAACAATGTATATACACCCCATCTTTTGCCAAAAATGATAATAATGTAATAAGGCAGAGCCAAGAATCTAGACTACAATATTTCTGGCCTGGGATGTCATAATGGAGATGAAACATTTCCTGAATGAGTTTATTTATCAAAGTTTGCACAGATGTGTCTGCTAGAATCAGCAATTGCTGTTTTTTTCCTTCTGGGGTGATAGTAGTCTCTGGAGCTCGTTGTCATAATTGCTCCTAAAATGTTTACTAAAAAAGCTCAAAATAATAAGGAATTTATATTCCAAAGGGGCCAATATGATGTATTAAAAAAAAAGCCAAAAGCTCTCCTTTAGCTAGTCAAATAATCTATGAGGGGAACCAAGTATAGTCAAAGCTAAATGTCCTACCAATCACATCAAATAAAGAGCATATTTTAAGCTTAATACATTTATGGGGATAAGCAATAGTGTCTGCTTTGAGTACAGCTGATAAATATTGGACTTAGTTTATCTGTCTTCCTGTAGTCTCAGTATCCGTAGTAATCTGATAATCCATTGACTGTAATTGTGGCATATTAAAGGAAAGAACAGTGAAAATGTCATAATGGCTTTCCTAGCATTTCCTAGCAAGTCATCTTTGTGTTCATTATTAGAATAGGGTACCTGAGTCAAAAACATGTCTTTGTTCAAACATTAGGCTAGAGAACTTAGATATATTTACCTGTCCTTAGGAAAAAAAGCTCTAGTAGCATTTTATATAGTCAGACAGCCAAGTTCTTCAGAATAAAAAGTGGAGTCCAATATATCCCTGGTGATGTTATAGATGTCAACTGTGAGGTTGAAGCCCTTCATGGAGCATGCAGTAAAGACTCCATTGCCAAGGTCTGTAAGTTGATTTACAAAGATCTAAGTGGTCAGTTCTGACATATGAAGCTCATTAGACAGAGGATGGGTGGCCCCAAAGATGTTGGCCCTAAATGAGATGGTATATTCTGAGTAGTAGATAACCTCTGTATTAGTCCACCTAGTCTATAGGGAAGAATCAGTGAGTATAACAAACCCATCCCCAGGTTTCCTAGGCAATGGGTGTTTGTGCTAAGCTAATACTGCATCATTTATATAGACTAAGATTAAGTAAATGTATTTTGTAGAATCCATAATAACATGAAGAAATTTGCCTTGGGTCCAGTAGAGACTTACAGATCACTGATTTTGTTCCAAATCCTTTTCAGAAATTCAGAGATAGATCTCTGTGCTCATGGAAAAGTGAGTCTTGCTTGATACATTGCTTGGATACATTCTTCTCTGTCTGTTCCTCTAAATAAGTTGTAGCAGATAATTTTGAGAGATCTGGTTGGCTACAGCTAGTCTCTTCAAACTTTTAGCTGTATATTTGTTAGACTCTGCCAATGATTGCTTTAATACATTTAGTTGCAGATAAGTTGCATGTAATCAGTTTGTGAGAAGTAGCTAGTCCATCAGACAAGGAGTTAATAGCCCATAGTTGTTATTCATTAAGATGATGATTGCTGTATCTGCATTGATGTCCAAAAGAACTAAAGATGCTATGCCAGCTCCATATAAGGAGCCGACCAGCCTAGCTCCAGCAACCATCAATTGTAAAGGTTTTCTTGCAGCAAATCTATTTCCTGGGGAATAAGAGAAGATTGGTAGTTTCCTGAATTCGGGCTCTGGGCAGATTTCTTCAGGTGGGAGCCATGATTTGGAGTTGAAAGATCTTCTGGACCCTAGGTATAATTATAAGTCCTACAGTTATGCTAAGATCAGGCATCACCATGGTCCCCCAAGTAACAATTGGTGGGGAAATAAAGGGATTGACAAATGCCAGCTTGTAGTGGGCTGTGAAAATTTTGTTATTATCCCATCTTCCTCTATCAGTGATGCATGGTATTAGGCTACCTTCTTTGATTTCTCAGGATTTCTATCTCATGGTGAAGACATATCCCTCATCAAATTGAGGTCCTTTCTTCAGAGTTCCTGCATGTGATATATTGAGTATAGGCTTATGGGCCACAAAGTCTCCAATGCCCCATGTCTTGACCTGTGGTAGTGGAAGAATCATGTAGAAATAATAGGAAAGTCCTGGGTGTGTATGTTTCCAGGGTTCCAGTTTGGAAAGATCCATACCTGCTGTTTTCCACCAATGTAAGTTTCTGTTGTCTGCCTTTTTTGGTTTTTCAAGACAGGGTTTCTCTATGTAGCTTTGTGCCTTTCCTGGACCTCACTCTGTAGCCCAGGTTGGCCTTGAACTCACAGAGATCCTCCTGCCTCTGCCTCCCGAGTGCTGGAATTAAAGGCATGCGCCACCACTGCCGGGCCGTTGTCTGCCTTTTTTATGTGATACTTTGGTACAAAATCATGGGATCTAGGGCATCCTCTGGTTGCCAATTGTAACATGTCCACTCTTGAGCTAATGGAATCAATTTGTTAGCGAGTATAATAAGTTCAGGCTGGAATTTCAACAGGCTGGGAACTAATGTTCCATATTCTAGGAGGAATGAACAGTTCATTGTTCCTGGCATGTATATCCAGAGGAATTGGGAAGTCTATTGCTTCATTGTTATAGAGTGTATACATGATGTCACAGGTACAAAAAATTCTTTCTCATTTGGCAAGCAGATTTTTTTCTTTTTTTGGTTATAAAGATGGTTCCCAGTGTCATTGATAATTAGTGGAGTCCATTGTTCCTTTGGTTTCATCATTTTCTTAAAAATATGTCAGTAAATGTAGTTGTCAAGTTGTAAATCTTCTGACAGTGATGTAAGAAAAAGACTGGTAGGTCAGCTAGGTTACTCCATTGTCTCTTCCTCCAGTAGGTTTGTTGTTTCATTGGTGGTGTATTAAATCTTGTGTAGTGGTGGTCCAGTTGATGTTAGAGCATTGATGGACTGCAAGGCAATTTGGTCAGACTTGCCCTCACAAGTCCAGTGATAGTGGGTGATTGCATTGAGATAATCCCAGTATGCAAGAGGTGACAGTAGACAGTAGTCTTGTTTACCATGGTTGGTAACCATCCCAGAGATTCTCTTATGAAGGTTGAGGCCTTTTGCATTAAAAACTGGTGGTATATAGGCCATGTCTGTACAAAATATGGCTGGTTGTGCTAAGGTATTATCTGAGTCCCATAGAACACCATGTAGGCACAAAGTGTCTGGGTATCTGCATGAGTTCTCCTCAGGAGGTGGGGCTTCATTGTCATAAGATGTGAAGGATTGTGGTAGCATGTCAGTCAAGATCATGGAAATCTATAATGCTGTGACCCCAGTGATGTAATTTCTAGTCAGTTATTAATAGATAGAAATGAATCATTTTCTGCCTTCCCTATCATGTGGTTATTTCATATGTTCATCCTAACATAGTAGGGTAGGTTGGGAAATTTGGCCATAAACACTACAGTCACATTTGGCCTATTCAATTGTTGGTATAGTTTAAAAAGTGAATTTGGGCATTTGAATCCATGTGGTTGTGGTATTCTGTTTCAAAAGAGAAAATGCTTCTATGGTATTCTCCTATCAGTGTCTGGGTCAAAGGTACATACAATTCTGCCAAATCATGTGTTCACATGGATTTGTTGTGATTGATGTTGATGTCTCCTCAGTCAAGTAACCTGCCTCCTTATTCTGGTCCCAATCCAGATAATTGTATACTTTTTTTTGGTTTTTCAAGACAGGGTTTCTCTGTGTAGTTTTGTTGCCTATCCTGGATCTCGCTCTGTAGACCAGGCTGGCCTCAACTCACAGAGATTCGCCTGGCTCTGCCTCCTGAGTGCTGGGATTAAAGGCATGCACCACTGTTGCCCAACAATTGTATACATTTTAATTTGCAATCCTGGTAGTTTTATTGTACTGGGGGCCAAACACAGGGTTCCTCTTCAGAATTTTGTGTTTGCTGCTGTTTCAATGTCTGATAATCTCAAATCTTACTCTCCCTTGTAAGGTGTAAGGGTGATTTAAGAGCTATTTCTCTCAGTGGAAGTTGTAGATAGCTGATGCTGCCCTGATATTTCTCCCAATCTGTGTTAAATGGCCTTTCAATGTGTTTCTTTCTTTAAAACTGGTGTTTTCAGCATCCTCTTGGTCATTGGTGGCAATGGTTCTCAAACTTAGGGCAGTATGGACCTTAGCCTTTCTCACTCATCACAGTAACTACAACCAATTGTATTTCCGAAAGCTTCACAATGAGCATATTGAACATAGAATGCATTCCTAGTGTATGTGAGGTTTAGGATGAACTGTTCATGGTCTCAGTCTTACAGTAGGAATCCATCCAAGATGCAGTAGCGTAGGTCACAATATCACACTTTACTCTTGGTTTATTTATATTGTAGCAGTTGGTATAGTGGCTATTTCATTCATTGTTGCTGATGCTGTAGATATGGTTGTTGATCAAGGTGATGATATTCTGACTTTGACCATCTCCGTGGTCGTGGTGACAGTAAAGTGAACAATGGTGTTGTCAAAGATCCTGAGCTTGGCTCATTGGGTAATGTTAAACCTACAGAATTTAACAAGAGGAGTCCCAGGAACAGTGTCCTGGGTTCTTTGGCCCAGGAGATGGATACTAGGACATTGTTCCATCTTGTGTTATCTTTTATTTTCTTGTTAAAGTTTCTATGAGACATAGGGTGTAATTTGTTATGGCCTTGCTTTGTTCTATTTCCCTCTCTGGGCAGAAGGTATAATGCCCAGTTAGCACCAGTGCTAAGTAAATTAATTCTAAGACTTACTATCCTTATGAAAGTGCAAATCATATATATTGGGTTTGGTCCTAGACACGTTATGTTTGTACGTCATCTAATTTTCTAGGGTCCACATTTCCCTTTTTATCTGTGGTCCAGATTGTATTGCCTACTACTGGTATCATGGCTTGTCTCTTTTAAGTCTTGGTATTTCTGTCTTGGTAAACATGTTTATGGGGAATTATTCTGCACAGTCAGGAAATGCCTGGTTGTTATTCTATCTCTAAGTCTGACTTAAGTGTCTTCAAATGGAGAAGCTCTATTCAATCTTTGTCTACTATTTAACTCATAGCATGTAACTTCAATAGCATCTTCCAAGGGGAAATCTTTGAGTTGTAATAAGTTGATTTTAAGCAGTCCATTCCATCTTTCTATATTGCCAACTGCAGTTGGGTTATATGCTAAATGGAAGACCCACTGTGTGTCCATAGTCTGCAACCCCCTCTGGCCTTTAAAACCTGTAAAGTGTGTTCCTTGATGTATATCAGTAATTATTGAGGAGCTATATCTGGCTATGCAACACCAGAGTGTGTATTTTGTTGCCATTTGGTTTGGTCTATGACTTTCTCTAGCTAATCCAAGCTCTGTGCTTACATCTTCAAGAGTGCAGGCATATAGGCCCCTGTGAGTACTCAAGAGTTCAATGAAATCTATTTGTAGTTCATAATTAAATTGTTTAGGAGACCATGTTACAGCTGGTACTCGATGTCTGAATCCAGCTTTAAGTGCTGGACAAAGGAGGCAGTGTCTAATGGCTTCTTTACAAGCCTGCCAGGATACTTAACGATACTTTTATAAAACTATTGGAACAAAGCATGTGTGACTATATGTCTCAATGTTTTATGTGATCTTAGAATTTCTTCTTTACTAATTATGCTAACATTCTCGGGTTTCTTAATTTTCCAGTCTGGGTTCCTTTTAATAGTCGTTCTCATAGATCTGTCTGGATTTAATTTGGTTCTCCCTTTCCCCTCAGTTTTTAGTGTTAGGAGTAAACTTTCAAGTTTACCAACTGTGCGATCTATCATCCTTGATAATTTATTCTGAACTTGCTCCCCAGGAAGTTTTGATAATCTAATCTTAATTGAACATTATGCCAATTTTTCTGCTATTTTATTATTTTTGGATGTCTTGTCTGTGTTGCCTATGTATGGGTTACATAAATTTTGATGTCTTTGCTATGTTCTGCCATTTCCATCCATGCCTCCCTTAACCAAATGTTTTGTCATTTATCTGCCAGTTAGTGGTTTTCCATTTTGATGACCAGTAGCTCTACCATTGCACACTCACCATGAACCGGAGAAGATACAGATTTTCCTTTTCCCTTCCTTAGCTGTTTGTCTTATAGCTAGTGTTGCTATTCAGCATGTTGTGCTGATTTGGTGGTTCCTTCCTCAGTAATAACCATTCCACCTTCCCATTCCTAACCCCTACCTCCCCCTTCCCCACCGCTGCTGCTTTCCATTCAGTTTTGGTTCCTTGAGTGGTTCACGAGCCATCAGTAAACCATTTGCTGGCCAAATGCTGTGACCATTCTGTTGGTTCCCACAGTCCAATAGGTGCTTCTTTTGGGTGAGGGGTGAGTGACTTAGGGATGAGGACTACTGGCACCTGAGCTATTTCCTTAGTGCCTGAAGGCTTAGACTCCTTTGTTACCACATCCTGGTCACCATGGAATTCAGATAGGTACCATTTCCACTGTGATAACTTTCCTTCCATAGCTAAGCCTGCAAAGGACTCTGCCTTTGAGCAGATCCAATCCATTAGTGAGCAAATATCTAAATTCTTATTATTCTCAAAGGTTCAGTAACTCCACCAGGCACCTTCTTAGATCAATGGAAGGGCCACAAGTTCCTCATGCCAGAGCTAAGGAGAATGACTGCTTTTATCAAGCAGATAGTTTCCTTAAGCCCTTGAGGGAATGGAGGTCCTTAACCAAATACCTGACCTTGGGAAGAGGACCTCCTTGGGGACCAGACATTATACTACAATTTAAAAGCAATATTTATTCCTCAGGGGGCATGATGCAGCATTGGCACTGAGCTGTTCACTAATGCATTCCTCTGTGTCCTAGTCTTACAATATGGGCATATTCCCCTCATGTGCTCTCAAATGAGAAGGTCCTGATGTCTTACTCCTTTTTAATTATACCATACCATTCTGATTTCTCTATACTTACTAACTGAACTCTTGTTCTTAATGTCCTTGGGCTCTGGATCTTGATTGTATGCTTTAAATCTCTAACTTTCCTGTTCTTGGTGTAATCAGGAGGGCACAATGGGGATTCCTGTGTGCAGTCATCACACAGAATATGTTTGCACTGTAATGGGGATTTTTTCCAAAGAATTATTTTGCTTAGAGGGACTGCCATTGTATACATTTTCATCCTTCAAAGCCTACACAAAATATCTCAAAGGAAAAAGCATAAGAGAACTCCCAAACACAGTGCATATCATTAAAAATGAAAGTAATAAGGTGCTGGAGAATTGTGGTCTGCAAAGTGGAAATGCCGGAACTTTGTCAAGCAGCAGTGGTAGCCATGTGGTCCATGACACCCATTAGCATTCTACCTAAATGTTCACTTAGGAAAACATCTATAAATTATTCCATCATTTATAGTGAGGCAGTGAATTCCTTTACAGTTGAAATTATTCCTCACTAAATTCTGTTGCTTAATCATTCAACAAATGTTGGACATATATCCTGTACCAAGAGTCATGTCATCCTCTTAAAAGTCAAACTACGATGTGATCTTTTACTTGGAAGCTTTCCTTAGAATTTTTGACTGGACATCTTATCTATTTCCCCTTCCCAGGGTGATCCATGCATCTATCTCCCTTAGGGTCCTCCTTGTTACCTACCTTCTCTGGAGCTGTGGGTTGTAGTCTGGTTATCCTTTGCTTTACCTCTAGTATCCACTTAGGAGTGAGTACATACAATGTTTGTCCTTCTGTGTCTGGGTTACTGCACTCAGGATGATATTTTCTAGTTCCGTCCATTTGCCTGCAAATTTCATAATGTCATTGTTTTTTACTGCTGAATAGTACTCCATTGTGTATATGTACCACATTTTCTTTATCTGTTCTTTGGTTGAGGGGTATTTAGGTTGTTTCCAGGTTCTAGCTATTATGAACAATGCTGTTACAAACAATAGTTGAGCATGTGTCCTTATGGTGTGATTGTGCATTTCTTGGGTATATGTCCAAGAGTAGTATAGCTGTGTCTTGAGGTAGACTGATTTCCAACTTTCTGAGAAACCGCCATACTAATTTCCAAAGTGGCTGTACAAGTTTGCATTACCACCAACGGTGGAGGAGTGTTTCTCTTGCTCCACATCCTCTCCAACATAAGTTGTCATTGATATTTTTGATCTTAGCCATTCTGACAGGTGTAAGATGGTATCTCAGAGTCATTTTAATATGCATTTTTCTGTGATGACTAAGGATATTGAACAATTCCTTCAATGTACATAGAAGCAGACACACAAACACACATACATCCACAAACTTTAAAAAAGCAATATTAGTATTTAAAGAAAACTTTGGATATGTGTGGTGAATAAATTTACATAGCCTTTTAGGAGAGCTTGGTGTTTGCTGTGAATGTAGGGGCCCTGGGTTAAGAATGAGGTGAGCAAGAGACTGACCATAGCCAGGATCCAAGAGTGTTCTTATTCAGCTGAGCAACGCTATGTATGCAATCTTGGTGCTTATTTGTATGCTATTGCCTCTTTATGCTTATAGCACAAACCCTTGTGTAGCCACTCCTGCCCCACTTCTTTCTTGGCAAATTTCTTTATTTGAAACTTCCTATGTTTGTACTTCACCTACATTACTCCTGTGTACCACTAATATTTGTGGTACCTAGGGAGGTCAGAAGTAGATGTCAGATTCTCTGCAACTGGAATTAAAGTTGGTTGAGAGCTGCTATGTGGGTGTTGGGAATCAAACGCAGGTCCCCCAAAAAGTAACCAGTGCTTTTAATTGCTGATCATTTGCTCTAGTCACCCAGTTTTCACTCCCATTGTAGGAAACCTGTTTGATCGTGTCTCTTTTTGACGTTATAGCAGGTTTTTGGGGTTTTTTTTGTTGTTGTTAGTTTTTGTTTTGTTTTGTTTAAGACAGGGTTTCTCTGTGTAACAGCCCTGGCTATCCAGGTACTCACTTTGTAGACCAGGCTGGCCTTGAACTCACAGAGACCCACCTGCCTGTCCCTCCCAAGGGCTGGACCCACTGTCTCTCAGATAGCGCATACTGACCTTGACTTCACTGTGAAACCTTGAACTTCTGATCCTTCTTCTATGTTGCAAGAAGTGCTGGGATTATAAGTATGCACCACTACCACAGCTGTTACACATGTGGATGGTAACATGAATGCTAAACAAATACTCTACCAAGTAGGTGAGCTATATTCCCAGCCCCTATTATAGTGCCTTAATAGAAATTTGTGATTTATGTGTGTGGTTTATATACTACACTATAGGCTTCTAGTAATCATAGAATATTACTGTATTTTATCCATCCCTAAAAATGCTAACACATTATGCTCTATAATCTTCATTCTTGAGAATGGCTCTTCTAATTTGAGGTGTGACATATTGTGTTGGGATGTTATTCCTGAAGTGATTAATGTTAACTGATAGTCCTTTTGAATCAGAAAAAGATGAGAATGCCAATACTACATGAGAAACGTCTTGCACATTTTTACAATAAATTTACTATTGAAAGTAAACTCATTGAAAGCATAAAAGCTATCCTCATTCAGTAATGGCTCATGTTTAAATGTCTTTGAGACTGATTTGACTAATGAATGTTGCAAAGCCATTTGGTAGATAACTCAATGTCTCTTCAATCACAATTGATTTTCACATGAAACACAGAAAACCAAGCTGTGTATTTCACAATTTTTTCATTAATTTCCCTTGTTAGGCCTGTCATTACTGATAAAGGAATTAGGTTATATTTGAGTGAATGTTAGAGGCTCTGAAATGATTTCTTTTGAAGGAATAATAAATATTTTAAGAACTGGTGTCAACATTCTTACTATCATGTGTTTGTATTTTTTCACTCCTGTTTTGAATCTTAATGCTGTAATAATACTTACTTTTGAAAAATCAGCACCCTCACCTTTCCAGTACTTTCCTGTGCAGCTTTTTTGTTTTAAATTAAAAAGCTCTTTTCTGTGTTTAAGAAGCATTCATTTAGTCTATAGGTGCTCAGGTGGTATAGCATACATATTGTGAAAGGGAGAAATTAGTAGCCATCTTAAAAGATTTTCCTTCTCCTTTCCCCTTCTCCCTCCAAAAGTATTTGCTGACCAGCATTTTTTTTTTTTTTTGAATTGGCCAAAAGTTGAACCTGTGGGAAAGATAAGGCTGGGACAATAAATCTGTATATCCTAGACTTGGCAAATTTATTAATTTCCCTTGTTAGGCCTGTCATTACTGATAAAGGAATTAGGTTATATTTGAGTGGATGTTAGAGGCTCTGAAATGATTTCTTTTGAAAGAATAATAAATATTTTAAGAACTGGTGTCAACATTCTTACTATCATGTGTTTGTATTTTTTCACTCCTGTTTTGAATCTTAATGCTCTGGGTGGAGGTGGAAGCCATAACCAATACCCATTGTGCTGTGTCCATTCAGCACACTCTAACCCTGTGAGAGGTGCTCTTGTCACTCAGGCCTCACTAACTGATCAGGGCATCCAGGCCAATCTGTCAATCAGAAGTGATACAAGGTCCTTCTGGCAGCCGGGCTGCAGTCTTGGCCTTGCAGCTGAGCAGGCACAAGTGGTTTTATGTGTATACTGTGAGTGCCTCTGCAGGGAGGGAAGCTGCGAAGGGAGTATGGGGGAGATTGGAAGCCATAACATGAGTGAGCATCTGCTGTCTCCAAATGGGTAGGATAGGTGAGCCCCTGGGGTAACATTAAAGGTGGGGGGCAAATGCACCATCTTTAGTACACCTCACATGAATGTAGTGGCCCTATAAGGCAAGCAGATTATGAGGGTCACTGAAGTTTTACTAAATGCATTTTCATTTCTTTGGTTTGTTTGTTTTTCTTTTTATTTATTCTCTCATACAATACATCCTTACCACAGCTTCCCCTCCCTCTACTCCTCCCAGCCCCTCCTCCTTCCCACTCTCCCAGATCCACTGCTCCTCTTGGTATATCATCAACCAAACACATCATAAGATGCAATAGACTAGACACAAGTCCTTATATCCAGGCTGGATTAGGCAACCCAGTAGGAGGAAACGGGTCTGAAGAGCAGGCAAAAGAGTCAGTGATACCTCCAACTCCTACTGTTAGGAGTTCCACAAAAAAAAAAAAAACCAAGCTAACAAACCACAGCATGTATGCAGAGGACCTGGTACAGTCACATGGGATCAATGATTGCTGCTTCAGTCCTTGTGAGCCCATATAGTCCCTGCTTAGTTGATTTTGTGGTCCATGTTCTCCTAGTGTTCTCTACCCTCTGGCTCCTACAATCCCCTCCACCAATCTTCTGTAGAGTTCTCAGAAACCCAGCTAGTGTTAGATGAGGATATCCACATCTGTTCCTGTCAGCTGCTGGAGGAAGCCCCTCTGATGACAATTGGACTAAGCATAAGTCTTCAATTATAGTAGAATATAGTTAGGAATCATTTCATTGATTTTGTTTTGGACCAGCTGTACTTGATTCTACCCTAGTTCTAAGCCATCTGATTTCTGGTTCCTATTCATCCAGGCAGTGTTGGGCAAGGGTTTCCTCTTGGCTTGGGCCACAACCTCATTGGTTGGCCACTACACAAGCTCTGAGCCACTATTGCCCAGCATATCTTAAAAATAGGACATGTGGGTCAGATATTTTGTGGTTGGGTTGGTGTCCCAATCCCACCACTGGGAGCCTTATATGGCTCCATATTCTTGATTACTTGGAGTCCTTACTAGGGTCACCCTCATAGCTTCCAGGAAGTTTCCACTGCACTAGGTAGGTTTCTACATCACCTCCTAAAAGCTCCCCTATTCTAGTCATCTCTCCTTGCATTCTCTTCCTCTGTCTCTCCCTTACTCACCTGATCCTTCATTTCCTATCACCAATCCACCTACAAAATCTATTTTCTCTTTCTCTTGTGTTTGGTTTTCTACTTCTGTGAAGAAACACAATGACCACAGCAACTCTTATAAAAGAAAATATCTAATTGGGGTGGCTTACTTACAGTTCAGAGGTTCAGTCTGTTATCATCATAGTGGGACATGGTAGCATACAGGCAGACATGGTGCTAGAGAAGTAGCTGATAGTCATACGTCTTGCAGGCAATAAGATGTGAAGTGAGAAACTGGGTGTGGCTTGAGCATATGTGAGAACTCAAAGCTTGCCTCCATAGTGACACATGTCCTCCAACAAGGCCACACCAACTCCAACAAAGTCACACCCTCTACTAGTGTCACTCCTTTTGGGGAGTCATTTTCTTTCAAACCACCACATTCCACTTCCATGACCCCAAAGACTTATAGCCATATCATGATGCAAACATGGATTTAATCTAACTTCAAAAGTCCCCATAGTGTATCACAGTCTCAACAATGTTTAAAAGTCCAAAGTTTGAAGTCTTTTCTGAGATTCATGCACTCTCTTAACTATAATCTCCTGTAGTATCAAGATTCAAAAAGCAGATCCCATACTTCCAACATGTGGTGGCACAGGATATACATTACCATTCCAAAACATAGAGAAGGGAGCATAGTGAGGAAATACTAGACCAAAGCAACACTGAAAACCAGTTGGGCAAACACTGCATTTCCATATCTGATGTCAAAACACTCTTCAGATCTCCAACTCCTTTCAGCTTCATGACTGTAACATACTTCTTTCTCTTGGGCTGGTTCCTTTCTCTGTTAGCAGCTCCCCTTGACAGGTATCCCAAGGCTCTAGCATCTCTAACATATTGGGGTATCCAAGGCAATCCAGACTTCAATTTCACAGCTCATGCAATGGCCACTTTGGGCCTCCATCCATGGTTTTCACTGACAAATGCCTGGCCTCAGTGGATTTCCTTAGTCTCAGGGGCAAATTTCATAGGCCCTTTCTTCTATCCTTAATTCAGAACCATGTGGCCAAAGCTACCAAGTTTTGCTCCTTGCTGGAGCTGGAACATGGCCACCTCATTTACTTACATCTTCAGCCTCTTTCTAATTTCCTCACTGCCTAAACTTGGTTGTCCTTGAACTTGCTCTGTAGATCAGGCTGTCCTCAAACTCAGAGATCCCCCCAAGACTCTGCCTTCCTGAGTGCTGGTGTTAAAGGTATGCACCATCACACCTGGCTCTAAGCTTTTCTTTAATTCCTTTTCACAGATTGGAAATCTAGCTGAGTGGGATCTTGCCCTGAAGTCATCACTCCATTTATTCTATTTCTTAACTTGTTTATCTCCTTAAATACAGGATTTAGCTCCATTTCACTTTCTGGTGCTCCCTTTCTCCTCAAATATTTTTTTCTTGCTCAGCTTGCTCCTTTGCATTATATATCTTCATTACAGTTAACACTAGTAATCATACAAGAGAGTCTATACTAGGCTGTTTAGATTTCCTCTGCCAAAACTCTTCATTTTAGCCTCAGGCAAACTTTTTGGACAAGGGCAAAAAGCAGTTACTTTCTTCACCAGTATATCACAAGAAAAATCTCTTGGCAACATACTAAAATTCTTCATATCTAAAATCTCTTGATCTAGGCATCTATGGTTCAAATCACACTCAGCACCACTGTCTTCCATGCTTTCACTAGCATGGCCCATTAAGCAGCACTTAAAACATTCCACTACTTTCCTAATCCAAAGTACCAAAGTCCAAATTCCTCCAAACTAAAACATGGTCAGGCATATCACAACAATACCCCAGTCCCTGGTACCCATTTGTCTTAACTAGGGATTTTATTACTGTATCGAAATACTGTGGCCAAAAGCAAGCCAATGAGCAACTCCTCTCCATGGATTCTACATCATCTCCTGCTCCAGGTTCCTGCCCTACTTGAGTTCCTTTCCAGACTTCCTCCAA
The DNA here is from genome assembly GCF_949786415.1 of Peromyscus eremicus. Lineage (NCBI taxonomy): Eukaryota > Metazoa > Chordata > Mammalia > Rodentia > Cricetidae > Peromyscus > Peromyscus eremicus. Next base: position 57,134,764 of record NC_081433.1, read on the forward strand.
TGAAGGACTGTGATCTGGAAGTGTAACTCAAATAAACCCTTTCCTAACCATCTTGCTTTTTGATCATGGTGTTCTGGCACAGCAATAGAAACCCTAAGTAACATACAGGGAAATACATGCATGCCCCCTACAGCCCTCCTTGTTACTTAGCCTCTCTGGATCTGTGGATTTTGCTGTGATTATTCTTTACTTGACAGCTAATATCCACTTATAATGAGTACATATCATGTCTGTCTATGTGGTTTGAGTTGCATCACTTGAGTTAATAACTCATAAAACAAGACATTAACAAACCAAATAATTCAATAAAAAATTGGGTATATATCTAAACAGAACTCCAACAGAGAAATCTAAAATGGCTGATAAACACTTAAAGAAATATTCAACATTCTTTGTCATCAAGGAAATGGAAATCCAAACTACTTTGAGATTTTATCTTATAGCTGTCAGAATGACTAAAAGAAATGACAGAAGTGACGGCTCCTGCTGGCAGGGATGTGGAGCAAGGGGAACACTCCTTAATTCTTAGTTGGAGTGCAAACTTGTATACCCATTATGGAAATCAGTATGGCAGTTCTTCAGATAATTGGGAATCTATCTACATCAAGACTCAGCTATACCACTCTTGGGCATATACCCAAAAGATGCTCTGCCTTCCTACCACAAGGACACTTGCACAACCATGTTCATAGCAACTTTATTCATACTAGCCAGAAACTACTATGTCTATCAGAGAGTGTGTTGATTTATGATTGATGGGGGAAGGCTCTTCCACTGAGGAATATTCCTCAGCAAGTGGGCCTCAGGTGGATAAGAGAGCTAGTTGAATATGAGACAGTGACCAAGCCAGTGAGACAGCCAGAAAACAATGTTTGTCCATGGTTTTTGCCTTCAGTTGCTAGCTTGAGTTTCTATCCTAAGCTCACAAAGTGATGGACTGTAATCTGATAAGAATCAGCCCCCCTAAAAAATTTCATTATCTGGTTAAAGAATTTAATGACAGCAACAAAGAAGCAAGTTAGAATAAAAAAAAAAATGGAACAAAAAAGTGATGTTGTTACTGGTCAGAACCTGGGAATATTGTCTTTTGGAGGAAAATGGAAGATATCCAGACTTTAGTTGGCAAAATGTATACAAAGCATACACAGAGCTTAACTGGCTCTTCTTATAGAACCCAGAAGATGGGAGTGTTGAGAGCAATGCAGACAGTGGAAGTTGAGGTCATAGGATTTCTGTTGGAAATAGAGTCCGTGAAAAATTAAGTTAAAGGTCATTTGTGTGATATTTTGACGAGAAATCTTTATTATTTTGCCTATGCCCGGAGAAATTGAGTAAGTTAACATTAAAATGTAATGGGCTGATTTCTTAGATGGAATATTGAATCTGTTGGATGGCTCTTAATGATGACTCATTTAGGACTACAATGAAAAGTATCAACAAGTGGGGCAGAAATAAATGAAAATGAAAATGTGGTTTCAGATGGCAATCAAGTACTGAAACAGAGACAGGAATTTTCAAGGAGATTTTCACCATTAAAGAAAATGCCCTTGCTCTACAATGGAAGCCTAGGAAGGTACTCTAAGGGTAATACTCCATCAATTAATGGAAGGATTAGTCAAAGTGATTCCTAGTCCCAGAAAGCAGCTTCATACAGAACCAATTGCAGTTGTGATCCAAGTGAGGAATTGTCCATCCTAATTAAGAAGCTGAACTTGGAAGGATCACTTATGTTGTGCTGGTGCTAGAAACAAAAGGTAATCAAAATTTCAGGTTATGAGTCTGTGGTTTCAGTTCAGCACTGTTGCACGTATCTATGTTTGGCAGTCAGAGATCCAGTGTTGAGAGTTCATTGCATGAAGCTGTGAGAATGAAGCCTGGGTTGCATTTTGAGACCACAAGATGTTGATATATCTAAGCTATGAGACATCTGCCGTGGATTGCTGCATATAGGGAGTAGAAGTAGCCAAATGGAGAGATATATAAGTTGCAGGAAAAAATGAGCCATCTAAGGCCTTTGAAACAGAAGTGTCTGAGACAGAGCTAAAAGATTTGATGTTTACCCTGCTATCTTTTAGTCTTGCCTTGGTCCAGTCTTCCCTCACTATGTCTCCATTATTCTCTTTTGGAATGGGAATGGGTATTCTATGCCGTTGTAACTTGTTTTCTGAATTCACAAGATGTCACCATCAAACTATTGTCTTGAATATCAGAAGAGACTGGACATTGAAACATATATGGCCTATTGCAGACTATGATAATCATTAAAGTTATAGTAAATACATTTTTATCACGAGATGACCCTAAACCTATAATGAGTTGGGTCAGAATGTAGCCAGTTGAATGAAAAGCTCCTAGATAGGATGATTTAAATTCTTGTTTCCCTTTGGTGGCTATCTTTGTGGAACCTTTAGTAGGAGGAGTCTTTGTGTATGAAATTCCTCATTGGGGATAGGATTTGCATGTCTATGGCCTCAGCCCATTTCTTGTGTCCTGCTGTCATGACTTCACCACTGTTATACATGATATCACTAAGGCACATAAGATACAGTTTAAACAACTGCTATTCAGTGGTAAGCCATTTTGCTAGCCTGATTTTTTTATTGTTGTTGTTCTAATTTTAGTTTTGAACACAAGGTTTCTCTGTGTAGCCCTGGTTGTCCTGAAAGTAGCTCAGTAGACCAGGCTGGCCTCAAATCAGAGATCCAATTGATTCTGGACCCTGGAGTGCTGGGTTTTAAAGGTGGGCCAACATTCCTGAAATATGTATAAAGGTAGGCCTGGAATATAGGCCTATTTTGTACATGTCAAGCATATGCTGTTGTGCTGAGTTCCACCCACCCACATCTTGAATTTTGAAATTTGGCAGAGGGTATTCCCTTTCCCATGTTGATGATACTCATGACATTAATACTGCCTGAGCCTTCTGAGTCATTGGATTGCAGACGTGTGACATTCTTCTTGCCTATGTGTTTATTTTGAATTCATATGAACAAATATGAATATTTTGCCTGTATGCATGGATATGCACCACATGTGTGCTTGGTTTTCACAATAGTCAGAAAATGGCCTCAGAAACCCCTGCATTTGGAGTAATGGACAGTTGTTAACCCCCATGTAAGTACTGGCCATTGAACCTCCTATCTGTAAGAGCAGTAAGAGATCTTAACTGCTGAACCATCTATCCTTCTGTATGTTGTATATTAATGACCAACATTTACATTATTAATATTTTCACCTGTTCATGTGTAACTACACTCCCTTTTAGTAAGATCTTAACATCACAGTTTAAACTGAGGCACTTCAGGTTTCTGGAAGAATAATACAGAACTAGAGTGAATGCATACCTCTTTGTAAGAACTTTAATAAAAACCTCTCAGTTCTTTCTACCTTTTTTTGTTTGATTGATTTTTTTTTTCACCTACCTCTGCCTCCAGAGTCCTGGGATTAAAGGCATGAGTGAAGACACCCAGCTTGCCCACCTTTTTTATGCTTTGTAATCGTTCACTCAATTACTCTGATGTGTTCTCAGTATTGTTCACCTGTTTGCTTCCCTCTCTATGTCTGTTAATAGGCATTTCTCTTACAAGAATATATCCTATTCAAAGGGTGCAAAAAGGACAGAGGTGAACCTTTTGTTCAGTTTCCTTCTAAAATGACTTAGTGATTACATTTGAAGTTCTATGTCGTGGAATAAGTGTGGGGAGCACCAGAATTTTATAAATATATTGTCAAAGAAGTATAAATTTATAATTTTTCCAGCATGATGCTTTTTTTTTTTTCTACACATGTATGGGATATTTTAGAATGGAGTGACCTATGATGATGTACATATTCACTTCTCTTGGGAAGAGTGGGCTTTGCTGGATCCTTCCCAGAAGAGTCTCTACAAATATGTGATGCGGGAGACCTACAGGAACCTCACTGCTATAGGTAATACTGAATTTTCCTTCACATTTTAAAATAAGAGAAGAACTGTTTCTTGGTTGTTGATACACTTCTATAATTTTGATCGAGAAAATGGAAGTATGAGGTGAATAAATCAGGTATGGTTTTAAGGTTCACTGGAGATCGTGACTTAAATATTGCACAATTTCCAATAATATATCATACGTTTTCTCATACATTATTTTAGGCTGCAGTTGGGAAGACTGTAATATTGGAGAAGGTTGTCAAAGTTCTAGAAGACATGAAAGGTAATTTGCATGTACAAGCATGATGCAAATGTGTCTCTGAAGAAAATTTAATGTGTCCTGCAAGTTGTAAAAGCAACAGTATAAATAAACACAGCTTAAAGTGTATTGATGATTATTAAATTCTCACAAAGCCATATACCTCCATGTCAGGTAGCTGATCTGTGTTTGCAAGACATTCCTCTAAGAAAGAAGAAAAGGAAACAATGCCTTAACTGATATCACCATTTGAATCATAGTCCCATGAGAACTATACTGTAGAACTGCCAATCCATTTAGTTTCATACTACTCAGATATTGCAAAAGGTATAGACATTGAGTAGGTCATAAGTATATGTCTCAAACCTTCTAATAAGCAATCTTCCATAGTAAGGCTAGTGTTACTCATGTACTTGTTACTTTACTAAGTTTATTCAGAGGGGCAGTTTATGAGAGTCAAGAAGGTTGTTGTGGAGAAACCTTAATCCCTGTACCACAGAAAGTCAAACTGTATATACAATGTGGAAACCTTTTCTTTAATAGATTTCCCATATGTCACTCTGAATAGAAGCCATGTGCACATAGGGTTATGGAAAGAAGAAGTTTTTCTCTCTGTCTCCCAGAACAATTAGAAGATATGTAGCAGTCCCCACTTTGAGTAGACTTGTTAAATGTGATACAATTCAGAATTTACAAGTTTACAATTAATTGGTTTTCCAACTTTATTGGGAATACATCAACCACCTCATACTGCAGAAAATCTCTATGAGTATTGGGATATATGAATATGTCTGTTTGTCATGATTCACTTTGCAAATGCTATATGACTCACACTATAGGAAAATTTATGAATGCAATAAGTATGATCAAGCTCTGAGTTTTTCCAGTTCTTTTCAAATATGTGAAAAATCTCATATAGAAAAAAGATGGTATAAATGTGGGCCATGTAAAAACAGCTCTTACTATCACAGGTATCTTCAAAGACACAAAACAGCCCTTACTGAAATGGAACACCAAAAGTATAAACCTTAATATCTGATTGATCTCTACAACTAGGCCAAATTGTAAAATTAATTTATAGAGATATGAAGATTCAACTGTGTAATGTATTAAAGCTTTTACATATGCCACTTATCTTCACAGGCATGAAAGAAGTCATACTGGAGAGGAACACTATGAATGTAATCAGTGTGGTAAAACCTTTGGAAGTCATGGTCATCTTGAAATACATAAAAGAACACACACTGGAGAGAAACCCTTTGATTGTAATCAGTGTGGCAAAGCCTTTGCACAACACAGTTATCTCCAAAAACATAAAAGAATACATACTGGAGAGAAACCTTACAAATGTAATCAATGTAGCAAAGCCTTTGCACGTCATAGTCATCTTCAAAGGCATAAAACAACACATACTGGCGAGAAACCCCATGAATGTAATCAATGTGGCAAAGCCTTTTCCCGGCACAGTTATCTCCAAATACATAAAAGAACACATATTGGAGAGAAACCTTACAAATGTAATCAATGTGGTGAAGCCTTTGCATGTTACAGTCATCTTCAGATGCATAAAATAACACATACAGGAGAGAATTATGAGTGTAATCAGTGTGGTAAAGCCTTTGCATGTCATAGTACTCTCAGGATGCATAAAAGAATACATACTGGGGAGAAACCTTACAAATGCGATCAATGTAGTAAAGCCTTTGCTTGTCACACTCATCTTCAAATACATAAAACAACACATACTGGAGAGAAACCCCATAAATGTCATCAATGTGGTAAAGGCTTTTCCCGGCACAGTTATCTCCAAATACATAAAAGAACACATTCTGGAGAGAAACCCTACAAATGTAATGAATGTGACAAAGCCTTTGCATGTCATGGTCATCTTCAAATGCATAAAACAATGCATACTGGAGAAAAACCTTATGAATGTAATCAGTGTGATAAAGCCTTTGGACGTCACAATCATCTTCAAAGGCATAAAAGAATACATACTGGAGAGAAGCCTTATGAATGCAATCAATGTGGTAAAACATTTGCACATCACAGTTATCTCCAAATACATGAAAGAACACATACTGGAGAGAAACCCTATGAATGTAATCAATGTGGTAAAGCCTTTGCATGTCAGAGTAGTCTCAGAATACATAAAAGAAGACATACTGGAGAGAAACCTTATGAATGTACTCAATGTGATAAAGCCTTTGCACATCTTAGCAGTCTCCAGAGACATAAAAGAACACATACTGAGGAGAAACCATACAAATGTAATAAATATGATAAAGTCTTTGCATATATCTACAGCCTTTGAAATCACGAGAAAGAATCATCACAGAAAAACTATAAATGTAGTGAGTGTGGCAGTTTTGTACTTCATGGTAGTCTGTACAAGAATAAAACTTTTAGTGTTTAATTGGTCTGTTAAAGACTTTGCATATCACAATAATCTTTGAGAAGCTGAAAGACCTTGTACTAAGGTACTCTGACTATAAGGATTTGTTAAGATATGTAGCCAGCACACTTACATTCAATTACAGATTATTTATTGTGGAGAAAAAAAATCTGACAATTGTCAACAATATGTTCAAGCATTATGATGTCTCTATTTTGTTTGTACCTGCAAACTTATGTGGACAAAAGCCCTGTGAACTTAAATGATAAGGTAACCCCTTTTAGATTTCACACTTCAATTATGTGAAATAACTCATTCATGTGTATGAATGAATATTTATGGATGTATAATAGTGCCTTCTCTGTTGCTGGGATAAAACATAATGTCTAAGTCACCCTATGAAAGAGTTGGCCCTTGGTTGCAGAGGGATAAATGATCACCATGAAAGTGGCAATGCAACAAGTACCAGATATGGCAGCTAAAGCAGGAAGCTAAGAACTTACATCTTCAATCTGCAGCATGAAACACACAGGAGGAACTGAAAATGATGTGTGGGTGTAAACTCTCAGATCCAACCCCCACTGATATTTCTTCCAGCAGGGTAGCATTTCCTAAATCTTCCCAAATGATACCACCAACTAAGAAGGATTGATTTTTCTGATTTCTTTCCTACTTGCTTATTTGTTTTAATTTTAATTATGTGATGTCAGTGTGTCTTTGTGTGTATATGGGCATGTGCATGCTGGTTCCCAAGTAGGTTTAGACCATTGGATTTTCTTGTAGCAGGAATTACAGGATGTTGTCCAAAACCTGACCTTGGTCCTAGGATTAAACTTGTCATAACTTCTTGGCTCTGTCTCTAGCCCTGTAAATACTTTAAGGCCTTTTAAAATCATCTTTATATCAGGAAATAGGGAAGAAAAACTCTGTTCATGTAAATGATTTGTTAAAGAGTTTATACATCACAATTGTCTTTAGTTTCAAGAAAAAAAATCTTTTATCTTCTCTTTTTCATCATAGTCTTGAAGGGAGTAAATTATTTACCATGTTCACTCAAGACTAATGGTGGAGACCACTGTATTGTGTTTTATATTTTGTAACATTTGAGCTAGATATTAAGCATGATATGTGTGTGGCAAATCCATTTACTGAAGTATATATTATGGTTTCTATAATCCATCTGTGGCTTTTATTCGTCTTCTAATGTGCTTTTATTTAGTGATAGGTATTTTCCAGCTGTAATGTATAGAATGACATACCCATCATCTAAGTGGTCTATTTTTTATTAAATATCAGGCAGTGTGACTGTAAAAGGGTGGTGGGTTGTTACTCCTAGCTTTGTTTTTCATATTTACAAATTCCTTTGAAATGTTGTTTGTTATCCAGTATGGCTTGTATGTCAGTAATTAGTCAGGGGATACATTTGAACTCATGACAGTATGTGTCAGCCTCCTGAGTACAAGTCCAAGCATAGATGATGTACCACCAATGTTTGCTATTTTGTCAACATGTTTTTTGTTAAAATGCTTAATAGAAGAGAATATAAGAAACATTAAATACCTCATATGTGTATCCAAAGCAGCATTTTTATCTGTCTGGTAGAGATGTAATAATGTAGGATAATCAGCAATCAATTGTATATTTCACAACATAGCTTGATGTGCTATGGATATGTATATATCATTTGACGTTCCATGCATTCTTATGTCGCAATTAGTTGTCTGTTTGGCCCTTCATCTTGAAGTACTGCCTTCTAAGGAAATTATCCAGAGATTCCAGATAATGTAGTGGTAATGAGATTTATTTTTTTAAAAACCATTTTGCCACCCACCCGTGCCACCCATCGTGGCCTGTGGTGGTTGGGAGAGCCTGCCCTGAAGTTCTGAGAGGAGAGCTGCTTCTGCCCCTCACCAGCTATAGCACTGCAAATCCTGCACCTCACCTGGGCAGCACAATAGAGCCAACCCTGTTGTTGGGAGTGCAGGTGAGCCAGCCCCAAAGTTGTAAGGATGGGAGAGCTGGCCCCACTATCCATCTCTCATGCCATGGCATGGTTGGAGAGATGCCCCCCTTCCCCCTCACCCCTTGCTGTCTTTGGCAGACAGAACTGACCCCCTCGTCCTTACCAGCTGTGACATTCAGGAAATTGTTCCCTGCTTCTCTACTGGGCAGCACAGTGGAGCTGAAACTGTTGGTGGAGGTGTGGGTGAGCTGGACCTGAGAGTGGGATAGTTGGCCATGCCACCCACATCTGACATGTAGTAGGGAGGGCAAAAGAAAGATGCCATCCCCCACTCATGCTGGCACCTGTGGTGGGTGAGGGATCTGGAACTCTCCCCCTTACTAGCTGCAGCACTTGGAAAAGCAGGTCCTGCACCTCACCTTGACAGCACAGTATAGCTGAGCCTATTGACATGGGTGAGAATAAACCAACCCCAAGAATGTGAGCTTAGGAGATTGGGTCCCATCTCTTGTCTGCAATATGGTAATGTGGGCAGGGAAGAGATGCCCCTTGATACCTGTGGTAGGTGGGAGAACTTGTCCTGAGGTCAAGAAAATGGAAGAGTTATCCCTGCCCATCACCATTTGCAGCACTTGGAAGAGTGGCTCCTGTACCTTGCAAGACAGTAAAGCTGACCCTGCTGGTGTAGTTGTGGGAGTGCTGACCCTGAGGGCATGAAAGCAGGTAGACTGGCCACACCCCTTGCCCATTCCTGCAAGGGATGAACTGGCCAGGACAATGACAGAGAGCTCACTGTGGTCTTGAGGATGAAGGAGAGCTGGTAGGCTGACCAACCCTGCAGCTACTCAAACTCAGAACTAGGGTTATGAGTTAGCACACCCCAAAGTCCACCGTTTTTTTATCTCCTGGAGTACATGAAGGGGTCAATCCTGCAGACCCAAAGCTGCAGGATCTCCATGACACAGGTCAACAACAGGATATCCAAGAGGAGTCCCAATAAGGGCCCAGTATTGGTAGTGTAGCAGAAACCAGAGGTGTCTCTACAATGAACACTTGTAAGTAAAGATATATGGATAAAAGGGTAAATTATGTGACTCACTGTTGTCACACTACAGGTTCCATGAAAAGATTTTTCTTTGTTTTCATTTTTTTTCTCTTAAATTTTATTTTGTGGGGCAGGTTGCAAAGGCAAAGTGTGGATACAAAGGAATGGGTAGTTAAATGGGATTGAGATACATGATGTGAAAAACACAGAATAAATAAAAAACAAAGTTAAAAAATATTTCTGTTGCGTGTGTGTGTGTGTGTGTGTGTGTGTTATTAGGCCATGACAGATATGTGGAGACTGGAAGATAATTTTGTGGGGTCTACTTCTCATCTTCATATGGTGATCAAGATGAGGTTACCTTCCTTGCCTACCAGACATTTCCCATTGAGCTGTCTCAGTGACGCTCAAATAAAATTAGTTGTAACATTACATCAGTAAAATATTATCTTTTCAGATTGTAAATATATCTTCATCCAAGGATGGAATAAAATAGGATAGTTTGAATAATAAATCTGATTTGCAAGTGATAATGATATTACTTCTGTATATTTCTTTTCCCTTTTTTGGAATGTATTAGTTTATTTGAGGCGCTAAACACTTGCTCATCACACTTTCTCAGACCCACAAATGAATGCCAGAGAATTGTCTCAGAGGGTAAAATTGGTTGCTACTAAACCTGATTACTTGAGTTTAATCTCTGGGAGACCCATATTATTCCTACAAAATTTATCTTATTTCTCCACTTGGGCTATTGTATATGCACACTTCCATACTAGCACATACACAAATAAATTTTAAACCCAAATAAGTGAAATTGAGGTCACTTGCAGCCTAAAGACTCCCTGGTTTTATCTCTAGAACTCACATAGGGGAAGTAGATAATAGACATCGGTAATTTGTCCTGCTTCTGCCACATATACATCATGGCACAGGTATATACATGCAAACATAGTTCAAACATATTTGAATGGATTAAATTAACAAAGAAAATAGACCAATTATTGAGAACATATGAAATCATCTGCCAGTTTAAATTATTATAGAATTTCAAAAAGTATTACTGTTCATCAAAACATTGATGGCTCCTTTTTAAATCTTATTTTATTATTTAATTCTCTGATTCAAGGATAGGTCAATTTTAAAACATCTCAGCTGGGTTTACAGGTACATGCCTATAATCCCAGATCTTGGGAGAGATTGGCAGGCTGATGTGTTTGAATTTGAGGTCAGCTTGATTCACATAGAGAGTTCCAGGACAGCCATAGCTATGTAGTGATATCCTGTCTCAAAAAAAATCCCAAAAGAAAAAGCACATCTCAATTTATGGAACTTCTTCTAATATACTCTGACTGGTTTCAACAGAACCTTTTGTTATTATTCACGTTAAGAGAATTGTGTTAACAATGAAAATGAGAAGCAATGTGTAGAGTCAATTCACAGAGAGCTAGAAACCCATTGAATCCTTTGAAAGCAATCTAATGGGGACTTTTCCCATCTTCAAGTGACAGGAGACAAAAGGAGTAATGGGACATTTTCATCTGCATTATGACATATATGGGAGCTGGAGAGTTGGCTCAGTAGTACTGCTTCTCTTGGGTACCCAAGTTTGGTTCATAGCACCCACTTCAGATGGTTCAGAAGTACCCACATTTACAGGTCCAGAAGATCTGATGCATTCTCTGGCCTCCTAGGGCTTAGATGTACAAATAGTGAAAAGACATATACAAGATTCCATATTTTAGTTTTCTTTATGTATGTTATTTTACAAAAAAAAAAGTTTAAATTATGTGTATAATTTTTGCCAATGTGTATACCAAATGCATGTCAGGTACCAGTGGATGCCCAAAGAGGATTTCTGGTCCTCCATGACTATAGTTATAGACAGTTGTGAGCTGTCTTGTGGGTACTGGGAATCAAAGTTAAGCCTGTGAATGTGCAGCCAGTGCTCTTAGCTGCTTGAGCCATATATTTGGCCCCATCAACATGTCATTATAGCAATAAGGTGTGAATGCATGATCCTGAGTTCATCTTTATCTCAGTCTTGATGATCCAGAAGAAATACAAGATTTATAGCATCAGAAACTCAGACATGATGCTTAAAGAAATTTCTGAGCCCAAATCTCCACAGAATGAGGCAAGAGTACAAAAATGACCAGGAGAGAAACAAACACAAGTCTTTAAAAAGTGGGTGAATGCTTAATCAAACCCACAAGACTTGAGTTTATCTCCTGTGTGATAAATAGGCAGCAATGGGAGCCCCAAAAGTACACATGTCAGGAATACCCCTACTGGAGATTATGCTTCCAGCATAGAAAAGGAACATGCAGGCATGAAGACTGACTTGTCTGATGCCTGTAAAACCTTCATATAAGATCCCTGAGTAATGGTGACTTCAGATGACATCAAGGTTATCAGGAGGTCCTGAGACTTAAACAGAAGTCATTCTAAGGCTGGACAATCAGGTAGCTTTGGGTATGAAAGCCTGGGGATCAAATGGCCAGCAGGCAATGCTCAGGGTGTACCCAAAGACAAGCTGACTCCTGCTGGGCTGTCTGTTTCCACTCTGCTATGGAGGGTCAGCCCCAACCACATCTTCAACTCTTTCCCTTTTTTGGCAACTACAGGTCAGTGACAATACCCTGAAGGCCCCCACTTGCAGTACCCACTTGGACCTTAAAGCTCCTCAGTCTTCACCCTGTCATCCCTGTCACCTGCCTTCCTGCAAGGAAGAAGGATATTCAAAAGAGGTATTTATATCTCTCCCTTTGGCTAACAATTAATGAAACAGTAGACCCCATGAAATTCTAATTTACCTAGAAGTCTCATTGTGGAAAAGGACTGAGTACCCCAGATGAGAATGTCTCTACTGAAGAAATATTTATTCCTTATCTGACCACCATGCAGGAGAAACAAGAGTTGAGAATGGGGAAGGGTTTTGGGGATGGGAAATTTTCATTATATGGCTTCATTAGATTACTTAGTTTTGCATATCTTTTGCATTCTATCTAAACCTGTTAGCACCCCAAGGATGGATAGGCTAACTTTTATTTTTATCACTGTTCCAAATTGGTCACACTGAATAAATATCATGTCTTCAGTTTTCATTAATAATTTACTTTTTTCTTTTCTTTTTCTTTTTCTTTTAAGAATAGTCTTACTACACTGTCCTAGGACATCAGAGAGATCTGCCCACCTTGCCTCCAGTGTGCCTATATTATATAGGTGGGAAAGTCACAACTGGATAACTTGGTTCTTTTTGGCTTACTGAGGATGAGTGACTGAGCCTGGTTGTTAGGGTAGCCAATACATAGGCTCTGGTCCTAATTCCAGTAACAGAAGAAGGTTACCAACACATGCAGCCCTCCTTCCTTAAATTCTACTGTCTTCCAACTATGAGTAGTATTGTTTTTCCTTATCACTAAGTCTGTTATAATTCATCAAAGAATCTGCACAGAGTTCTGCCCTTATTCTACAGATGGTGAAACCCTGGCATACAGATAAGTAGTTTTTGAATATAGTTAAGTATAATTGCTCATCTTACTCATTCTGTCATTCTAATGCCTCACCAAATGAAGTTGAAGTCACCTAAGCCAGGTATGGGGTACAGACCTGTAATCATGGTACTTAGAAAGCGGAGGCAGGAATTTCAGGATTTCAAAGTCATCCAAGGTGAGAATGATCAATGGGGTATGGTGAGAGGCCCATGGAACGAAGGGAGACTGTGATTGGCTCAGGACAATGTCTCTATTCCCTGCAGCTCCAGAACTTCAGAGCCATGACACTAGCAACTGTCAACTAAGGTATTTACTCCCCAATTTTTCTATTCTTAATGTTTCCTATTTAAGGCAGCCTAGGTCACTTTGGGGTCAGACTCTTGCTGCTCATTAAAATGTGGAATTCTCCAGCAGGTGGGAGAATTAGCCTCAGGCAGGGATGAGCTCCCTAATTGCATATGGAGGGCAACATGTTCTGTCCTGAAACCATATACACACAATGAACAGAAGTGGACCCAGCAGATTTTATTCATATATTTGTGCATATTTAATCACACATGCTTAACAAGGAAGAAATTGAAAGGGAAGGAATTGGGAAAAGATGGAGAGAGGACAAGAAAGGGGGAAAGTGATATATACATTTTAATTAAAATTATGAAAATAAATTTTAAAGAAAAAAGCAGCTAGTGTGATAGATTAGCAGTTAAGAGCACTGAGAGCCCAGGTTCCATTCCCAAAATCCCCCTAGTAGCTAACCACCTCCTGTAACTCCAGTCCCAAGGGATCTGATGCCCTCTTCTGGCCTCTGCAGGTACTGCTCACAGACACTTGCAGGCAAACATCCATATACAAAAACAAAAAGTTTAAAAAAATGGGATTTTCTGAAGTGATGTCACAGCCCTGAAACAGACTGCAGGCAAGGCTAGTTAAAATGAACTCCTTCTGGGACTGCATTGAAGCAACTGTGGGCTTCCTCTGAGCCAGCATGCCCAGAGGCTAAAATCATTCTCATTCTGAGGTTAGAATAGCTCGGCAGTACTGTTCATCTAAGAACGTCATCTACAGTGCTGATAGGTGACTTTTCCTTGATATTTTCTGTATTTCTGTTCTCTGCTGTTCGTGTGTGTGAGGATTAAGGCAATGATACATCTTTTAAATGTAGATCATATTGTGTGATCTAAAAGATAGATTTTCTTAATCTTCATCTGCCTAAGTGGCTAGACTTGCCCTGATCCTAAAAGAGACTTAAGGATGATATCATATATGGAACGCAAAATCTGTTCTAGGGTGGCTCCACTTTTAGCATTAGCCGGAGCTGGATGCAAGCTGTTATTAAAGAGGTTTTTGTTCATTAATCTTTTAACTTTGTGGCGTTATTTCTCCCTGGGAAGGCATATTAATTCTAGAAGAGCTGTAACTCCAGCTTTTTAAAAAATGTTTCTGAGACAAAATCTCTTATATTGGTTGGTCCAGATGTCCTTAATCCCAGCCTGTTGCTCCCCAGGGCAATGACCTTACTTTGCTTTTGATTAAGTCAAAATAATTCTTAAATTAAAGGGCTGTATAACCACTGAGTTTTAAAATTATCCATTTGAGTCATGTAGTCAACTGTAGGATTTGTGTATGGAGCATGGCTTCTGTCTTCAAGTCAGAACAGGAGTAATAGTTTATTGTGTACGCTGGAGGGGGAAACAGGATAGGCAATCAGCTGCTAGAATCACCTTGTGAAAAAAGACCTGATTGTGGTAGGGTTAGTGATTTTGTAATTTCACAGCATATACTAATTCATGTTATGTGAAGAAAGGCAGGCCAGATTGATGGGTGTATAATTTGAGGTTGTCTGTAGCCAATGATCATCTAATTTTCTACTAGGAGGCTCTCCTTTGCAGATATGTTCAATCTGGGTCAGCACAGTGAAGTCAGTTCAGAAGGTTGAGACACAGGCTATTGGCTGTAGTTGTGTGTGTCAGGTTACAGATCTCAGCAGCTAACATTACACAAAAGGGCAAGGTCAAACAGTATTTTATTAATATCATTCCCTCTATCAAGAAATGGACTCCTCTTTTCCAAAGTCAAGATAGCTATATGTTTTTTCAGTTATAATTTTCTTTTTAAAAAGTCAGTTATTGGTTTCACTATTTAATTTGATTTTCCCTAACACCTTTTCTAATCTTTTATTTGTTTTATTCTCCAATGTTTCCCTGTCATTAAGAATTCCTTTATGGGGCTGGAGAGATGGCTCAGTGGTTAAGGGCACTGACTGCTCTTCCAAAGGTCCTGAGTTCAATTCCCAGCAACCACATGGTGGCTCACTACCACTTGTAATGAGATATGGTGCCCTCTTCTGGCCTGCAGGGACACATTCAGGCAGAATTTAAAAAAAAAAAAAAAAAAGAATTCCTTTGGATTTTTCTCAGGTGATGTTGATTATGTATTTTCTTTAGAGAAATTTCTCCTGTAGTTCAGGCTTGCCTTATACTATATAATTGAGAATTGCTTTGATCATTTTAATCCTGCCTCTGCTGCCCAGAGCTGGGAAGACAGTCCTTTAACTCCTTCCAGTCTGGGCCTTAACTAGTCAGTGAGAAAAAAAAGTAGTGAATAAGTGTGCTTCAATCCCTCTGGCTTTTATTGGATGTGTACAAATGAAGAAGACTTGTGCAACAATTGAGTTCATTGACCGACTTTAAAGCCGGTGTAGCCACAGCACAGAAGTGGAGAGGCACGAGGGAGGGTGAAAGCTTTCCTGTTGAAAGTAGTTGACATTAGCTATGAGTACTGAAGTAATCCATCTTAGATGATTGCTAAGTGTCCTGACTGGCCTCAGACCAGGTAACCAAGAGTCTGGATAAAGAATAAAACTTATTGTGAGAACAAGTTATTGTAGTTACTCCAGTTCAACAAAAACAGAAGAGCTGGGTAAAATGGTGTGCCCCTGCCTAACAGGACTGTTATGTTCCAGCTTTAAGATGTTCAGCCTGAGAGAAATATCGTGAGTAGTACTTGATGTGCTGTAACACAAATCTCTAGTCTCTGAAGCACATGGCCATAAAGCCTGTTTTAACTTTTAAACATTTTTTATTATAATTACATCATTTCCGCCATCTCTTTCTTGCCTCAAAGCCCAAATGTGTAAGTCATTCCGGACTAGGCCTTGACTGGTCACTGAAAAGGAAAAAGAAACAGGGAGTAAGTGTCCTAACGCAGCCCAGGCTTTTATTGAAAGTGGTGCTTGTTTAAGAATGGGAATTTATTGTTCATGCTTGTAGGTGGAAGATTCTCTCCTGCCTGCCTGTTCCCAAACACCCAGCAGCCACTTCCCAAATAATTGATGCAGAGGCTTAATATTACTTATAAATGCTCAACTGGTAACTCAGGCTTATTACTAACTAGCTCTTGCACTTAAATAAACCCACAATTCTCTCTCTGTGTCTGTCTCTCTCTCTCTGTCTCTCTCTCTCTGTCTCTTTCTCTGTCTCTCTCTGTCTCTCTCTCTCTCTCTCTGTCTCTCTCTCTCTCTCTGGTTTATTGAGACAGGATTTCTCTGTGTAGCTTTGGAGCCTGTTCTGGAACTCATTCCGTAGCCCAGGCTGGTCTTGAACTCACAGAGATCCCGCCTGGCTCTGCCTTCCAAGTGCTGATATTAAAGGCATGCACCACTACCAACCAGCTCCCATAATTCTTATCTATGCTTAGCCACGTGACTTGGTACCTTTTCTCAATGCAGCATTCTCATCTTGCTTCCTCTGCAACTGGATGGCAACTCCTCACTCCACCCTTCCTCTTCCCAGAATTCTCCTAGTCTGGTTGTCCCACCTATACTTCCTGCCTGGCTACTGGCCAATCAGCATTTTATTAAAACGATTTCAGGGACAAATCTTTACAGTGTACAAGAGTGTTATCCCAGAGCATTTCTCTTTTTTTTTTTTTTTTTTTTTTTTGTCTAATTAAATAGGAAGATTTTTAACCTTAATATAGTAAAGCAAAAACAGTTATTAAGAAGAACGGTAACTTATCCTATCCTTTTGCATTTGACAAAATTAGAGAAAATACTTAATTATCTATCTTGGCAAGTCTAAAGTTTTGTATCTTATTTGTCTTTTATTATAACTAAAAAAACCTGTAACTGTAGCTATCTAGTCTTCAACTCCATTAAAGACTCCAGAAGGATGTCATGGTACCTAATGACAGGGACATCAGGCTGCCTGGATGGTTACCCAAAGTTCCTTTGTAATGTTGGGGCATCCGTCTTCAGCATACAAGCCTAGCCTATCTGACAGACTTATCTATGAAACAGGATTTTTGAAGGACTGCCCCACCTTGTCTTGTTAAAGTTTGCTAGTCTTTACTTTTGTGTCCTGCTTGTCCAATTTGTTGAGCATACTGTCAGCGGTCAAGACAAGGCACTTTCTTTGCCCACAGGGCTAGCTTTTGCCATTAAAAAAAAAAAAAAAAAAAAAAAAAAAAACCTCCATATGGAATTTCTTCAATGCTCATCATCCTCTTTGAAGTAATTGGTGTGCCGGGAACAGACATGTCTCACTGTGGAGAAAAGTCTAAGTTCTTAAAACATTTTAAATGCCATATTCTGTAGGTCTTTGAAATGTTTGAAGATTGCCTATCTATCTGAAATATATCTCTGTATGACCTTGAAAACATATCTAACATGACTATAAGTTTGCTATTATAGATGACTATTAGTCTGTATTTCTTAATTACATATTACATTCTTAAATAAGCTGCATAAGCAAGAATAGAAGTATACATACAGTATAACAAAACTGACTTTAAATTTGTATCAGTAAACTAAAATTCATACTAATGTAAAAATATGTAAGATTAACAGTTGTCTTTTGGATTAAAGTAGATTTAATAACCTACCCTTTTTTCCCATCATTTCTATATCATACCTCCCTTTCTTCTTTTATAAAGAGATTAACTATGACCAATAACAATTTGTAACCAAACCCCTAAACAAAGACAAACACCCATAATCCATTTTTTGAGAATGTGGTGTAGCTTTTTAGGCTACTTCCTGATGACTGGAGGTGCTGTTAATCTTATGGGGACCTTGAGAAAATTTAGGATTATAGTCAAGTCTTGACTGGAGTAGTATGTGGATCATCTCAGCCAGCAGCTTTGAAACCTTTCTGGATGCAGAACTCAGAGGAAACTGCATCAGAGGTGCTCTGAAACATTGGATCATCTGGGTCATCCATTCCCATTGGAGATTTTTCAGGGGGTCTTCCTTGATCAAGTCTGATTTTTCTTAACACAGAATGAATACATGGCCTCTCATTTCCTGTGAAAATAAAAGCATAACCTCTGCTCCAAAATAACATCTTTTGACTTAAATTTTGAAGTCAAGGCATTTTCAAAATATATAGGTTAACCAGCAGCATTTATAATCAAATATTTCTTAGCAGATGTTGCTCATTCCTCAGCTGTCAAACATTTCAATGACAGCACAATAGCATACAGTATACAGACTCTCTGTATTTCCATCTTTACATGGCTTTCTTATATTATTTACTCTTTTCAAGAATTTTACTTTATTATTTTAAAACTGTATGTTTCTTTTTTATGACTGTCTATATCTTCTCTTTACTCTCCCGAGCCTATGTAAGAGTATTTTTAAACACATTATAATCCACTTAGAGGGTTTTTGTTTTTGTTTTAATCTGACCTTATTGCATATCTCAATTTTTTTCTGACCACATGAGCATTTAAGCTGCTAATTGGACATGGCTAGTACTAAAGCTGTAACTTTGGTGGCTGACTCTGCCCTAATCCTTGGTTCCTTGAGATACTAGTCTCATGTCAGAGGCATGTTTACCACCAGCTCTGAAAGCCATGTTTACTGCTCCAACTCTGAGAAGTTTGGGTCTGTGCTGCCACTGAGTAGTGTGCCACCTGCTGCTCATAAACTCCATTTAAGTGTTTGGCAGCAGGGCTTCTTAAAAGAGCCACACCATTTTTATCACTAATACTGAGTCAGCAAACTATGTCTTAAAGGAGCTGTACCTCTGCTCACTGCCAGCAAACAGAGCCTACCAGAGAAAAGATGGTTACCAAGAAGCTGCTGTTTACTCCAATTTTGTATGTTTAGAATCCTTTTTTTAAGATTTCTCTGGTTTTATATGGAAATTCTTGCCAAAAGTTTGGGCACGACATGTTGGCAGAACTTTCTTTCCTGCCAACAGTAACTCAGACTTATTACTAACTAGCACTTGTACTTAATTTAACCCATAACTCTTATATATGTTTAGCCACATGGCTTGGTACCTTTCCTAAGTGCGGCATTCCCATCTTGCTTCCTTCTGCACCTGGCTGGCGACTCCTGACTCTGCCCTTCCTCTTCCCAGAATTCTTCTAGTCTAGTTGCCCTGCCTATACTTTCTGCCTGGCTACTAGCCAATTGGCATTTTATTAAACCCATTTGAGTGACAAATTTTTACAGTGTACAAGAGCATTATCCCACAGCACACACATGACAAGCCATTATGGTCACAGTACAGAAATAAAGGAGCTTGAAAGTTTTCCAGTTTTGTCTGCAATTTGGATTACCAGTTAATCAATTATAGGTGATCGATATATGTCCTGAGTGGCCATTTCTTAAGCTCCACAGTCCAGGTTTCTTGGCCTGGAGATTCTGTTCTCTTGAACAAGGACATTTTTCTCTTAACAGGCCTTCCTTATCACTTTTAACATTTCTCCTTACTAAGGCCACCAGAATCACTTAGCATCAGAAATCAGAGCTCCAAAACACTTTTGGCATCTTTGGCCTCTGGCAAGGGTAAAACTGCTAAGAGTCCCAGTGACACTTCTGGCTTTTATTAAAGAAACAACCAGTTAGTTTTGGGGGGTCTTTTTTACCCTAAACTGCCTAGTCAATTTCTAACTACAGTTCTTATCCCATGTCCTTCTTAAGAGGTAACTCTAACTGCCATTAAGGGATTGGGATGATGACCAACCTGGCTTCTTCCAGCTGAATTTGGTATCAGGTGGCCCTTCCAGAGGGCTTCTCATTAAATGCAAACTCTCAGATGTATAGACAGGAAAGGAATTCCTTCACTGGTGCCTGGAAAGAACTAAAATGTCCAAAGTCCCTAAGACATCCATGATGGGCTCCAGTAGCCCTCATCTATCAGATGTTTCTCTTTGTCTTCTATGGTTGGTCTTCAGAGTAACCCACAATCAGCTTTCACACCCTTTCATAACTGTTTCATCAGCCAAAAGTCAGATGGTGCCCCTTCCATGGGGCTTTTGGAAAGGGAAAAAAGAGGTTTTTAGCCATCATTTAATTTGGGTGTTAAAACAATCATGGGCCTGTCTTCCTTGGCTGTGAGCAGGTGCTCAGTAAGCCAAGGTCTGACATCTCACATTTAGGCAACATCTTTTGTGATGAAGAAAATAGTAATGAGATTGGTTATTCTAAATAACATCTCATGTAGACTTACACCTAATGTCTGTGGAGTGTGATACCTTGGGATGTTAGCAATTCTCTTAGTCTTGTTAACCTTTTCTCTTGAGTGCTGAAGACCATGCACATGGCCAAAATTAATATTTCTTTCTGTACTGCCAAGGCCAGTTGAGCAACTAGTCCTCAGTGAGTCACTTGGGCTTAAGAGGAACCTCAGACTCTTTTAGCCTTTTGTTTACAGTTGTCCATCAATGTGAGGGTAAGTCAAAGGCTTTCCTTTATGTACTGTAGCTTCTTCTGAAGCCTTAAGGAAATCTTTCCCACATTAACCCTCCTTTTTGTTGACTGAACAATGTTTCAAATTCATGAGTGGGAACTCCATGGCCGCCATCAATAGCCTTAGTCTCCAGGGACCTCATTGACCTTGTAGGGAAGGAGGAGAAATATTCTTCCATTTAGTACCTCTAACCACATTAGAATAACCTCCAAGAATGATTATGAAACACCTATAAGATCAGTTTTTATACCAGTTTTAACTGATGTATAATATTTCAATAGCCAGACGTAACTTAACAAACTTTTGTTTGACATACAGTTTAGTGCGTATTTGAAATAGTTGATATGTGACCTTGCCGACGTTAGTACAATTTTTTTTTAGTTTTTTTTGGTTTGGTTTGGTTTGGTTTGGTTTGGTTTTTTTTTTTTTTTTTTTTTTTTTTTTTGGTTTTTCGAGACAGGGTTTCTCTGTGTAGCTTTGCGCCTTTCCTGGAACTCACTCTATAGACCAGGCTGGCCTCGAACTCACAGAGATCCGCCTGCCTGCCTCTAACTCCCGAGTGCTGGGATTAAAGGCATGCACCACCAGCGCCCGGCACAATGTATGATCTCTAAATCTCATCCTTTATGTACCTTAAACAACTTACTGAGAACTTCATAACTTACAAAAGCTTTCCTGCCTTTTTTTATTCTGGAGCAATCCAGTCATTATCATCTTCATATATCTAAGTCCTTCTTTACTGAGGCCATTTCCATATTTACATTCTTCTAACATGTTCTTTTATGTACTGTTTCTTTATTCTAATACCATGAGATATAGAGTCCTAAACAAATATATTTATGATCTGTTGTGAGAATTTTCTCCCCATAAGTCTCAATGACAATGCAAAGTAAAATTTCACCAAAGTTCACCCTGGGGAACCAATGAGTTTATTAAATTTACTTACTGAACATAATTGAGGAAGTACTTATAGGAGTTTGGATACTGTGATGGTTTAAATCAAAATGACCCTCATAGACCCATAGGGAATGGCACTATTAGGAGGTATATTCTTGTTCGAGGATTGGTGTCACAGTCACTTTCTTCTGCCTGCTGGTCTGGCTGTAGATTTCTCAGCACTTTCTCCAGCACCATGGCTGCCTGCATACCACTGAAGGGGAAAAATCAGTAGCCCTTTAAAGAGTCAGCTCCCATCCCAAGGTATCTGCTGACCTGTAGATGAATTTAGAGCTGACCATAATTTAGAGTTATCCTATAAATGAACCCAGAAGCTGACCAGTAGGTGAACTTAAACTGGAACAATAAATTTGAATGTATATATCCTGGACCCAGTTAACAGAATATCGGGAGTGAAAAATTTATGTCTCTGTAGATACCCTGCATCCTGTCAGCCATTAGTTAATTCCATGCTTATAGTAGTAACTTCAAAGAACTATTTCATCCCTAGCTCCCTCATCCATTCTAAGACACTAAGATATGTAACCCACTGCATGTAAACTTTTCCTATATAGACCCCTTGTAATGAGTATTTGGGGCTTCCTCCTTCACTCACTGTAACTGAGTATCAGACAAAGTCCCTGCCTGGACTTGGCTTGAATAAAGAAACCTTTTCTTTTTGCATCAGAAGTTGGCTCCTTGGTAATGTTGTTGGGGGAGGGGGGCACTTGTGATGTAGGCATAACACCACCATGCTTCCATCGTAACAATTGTGGGAGCCCATTCTCGGGTTCCTCGTGGCTTTACCCAGCAGGTCCGCATAGAGGATGATTAGACCACGGGCCTGAGTGCAGGTGTCTGAGATGGTCTGCACTTGGCTGTGCTGGGGGAGGAGGTCTTTTGCTCCACCCCTTGGCGTCTCTATAAAAACCCTGGGGCAGAGACAGTCGGGGCCCGTTGGAATAGGTTCCAGGCCCTCTCGAGGCTATCCTTTATTTTCTATCTGTTTATCTCTGTGATATTCTCTGCAATAAATCCTTCTATCTAATATTTCCTGCTGCTCGCACTCAAGAAAACTCTGGGGAACTGTGGGGGTGGTGGGTAAACGCCCCACAAACAATAATGGATTAAACCCTCTGAAACTGTAAGTCAACCCTAATGAAATGTTTTTTCTTTATAAGAGCTGCTGTGGTCATGGTGTCTCTTCATAGAAAGAAAAACTCTAAGACACATACCCAAAAGCAGCCACACAGGAATGTCTCTCTCCACTTACTATGTACAATGGCTTTCCCATAGCTGCATATGTTGACCCTACCTTCTCTCTATACTTCCACTGCCCATATGCTTAGCATTATATTACATTCCTCAGCATACACAGCCATTAAGCCCTCAAGGTAAATTCCCACTTTTATGATGGCTTTCTCATAGGTGCATATACAGAATCCACCTCCTTCCAAGTCTTTTTCCCAGGCTATGTACTCTATCTCCTCCCCAAAACCATAGGGTAAGATGTCATTAGGGCTTAATTGCACTGCCTCTATGAAAGAGGCTGTATAATCCATCAGAAGGAAGGGATGCCTCATGTGATGGAATATTAACAGTCAGCAAACCTGGTGGTGGTCATCCTTTGTAAGCAGGCACAGCTGATCTTAGGAAGGTGCCAGTTGTTTGTCTTAAGATAGTGCTGAGCAACAAGAATAAAATAAAGGAAAGCTGAACAAAAACTGTATATAAGATAATGTAATAAATTAATATTTCCTAGGTAAAATCTGTTAAACTAAAGCTTAGAAAAAACACAAGACAGTCTTCATACAATACATGGCATCACTACTATAGCCATGCTTTTGGTTTTTAATGGGTCTGGATAGGCAAGACAAATAAACAGCAAATACATTAAAAAATCAACAAATTAATATTACAGCATTTAGCACAACACAACTTAAGAAATGCCTCTTAAAACTATGATTTCTTACTACATCTTACTACAGAGAGATCTTTACACAGAGGGTCTCTCTATCTTCTCTATGGATCAGCATCTCATTAGCTTTTTTCACCACAAACATATGATCAATAACAATATACATAAATAGTGAACAAATATATCTTAGCATTCTAATTAATCTCTTAACAGGCCTGGTTAACATACTACTTACCTTTGGGTATTTTAAAGGTAGCCCTCCCATTGCTTAATTCCATTTTGTGTGACTTACTATCTCCCAAGCATTGCTAAATCCTTTATATCCATGACCCACTTAATGAGATGCCATTTATAACCTCCACAAAATTAACTCCAGCCGGGCGGTGGTGGCGCACGCCTTTAATCCCAGCACTCGGGAGGCAGAGCCAAGCGGATCTCTGTGAGTTCAAGGCCAGCCTGGGCTACCAAGTGAGTTCCAGGAAAAGGCGCAAAGCTACACAGAGAAACCCTGTCTCGAAAAAAAAAAAAAATTAACTCCAAATGGATCTTATACTTAAATATCAAATTCAAAATGCAGAACTTCTAGAAGATACTTGAGAAACTAGGCCTCACTGAGTTTGGCAACCTGCCCAGGCCTTGGGAGGTTTTCTTAAGGCCCTGATGTACAAAGTAAAAACAGAGCTCCTTCTCAAACACCAGGAACACGCTTGGGAGAGCTGGTGAAGGTCTGGGGACGATTCTTCAGGTCCTGAGAACCCAACTCTTTCCAAACACAGGGTTGTGGTTACCACTCCCAACACCACTGTGGACTTTGTTTACAATGTGCTTGAGATATCCTGTGTTTCTTTTGTGAAACATTTGTTTGATTAGCCTCCTTCTGAATTTGTATACTTTCTTTTAAAACGGAACCCATTGGTTTACATTAAAAAGAGACTTGCTGTGGAATTTGGCACAAATCTCCACCCAATATAGGGTAGGTCTGTGCTTGGGGTGGAAGCGAGAGCTGGGAACCTTTTCAGCTCACCTGATCCCCAAAGGAACTATTCCTGTCACTCAGGCCTGACTAGCCAATCAGGGCCTCACACAGACCTGCCAGTCAGATGGGAGGGTTCTTCTGGCTCAGTTCCTCTGCTGAGGAAGTAGGAAGTTGGCCTGTGTGCTGTGCTCTGGGCTTCTCTAAGGGGAACGGAGGGGATGAGCATGAGCGATCTAGGCTGCAGCACCAAGGTGAGCAAGGGACCTCCGTCCCCAAACTGGGAGAAGCGGCCAGTGGAGCTATGGGAGAAGGTGTGGTGGATCCTCTTCTGACTGGGTGGGAGCCAGCGCCAAATGCAGAGTTCAGCATAATCTTGTGTGGTCCTGTGTGTTCTTACGTGTTCTTTGTAACTCCCTGTGGCTGAGTGTCAGCCTGTGAATAACTTTACTTCAAGGTCTGCCTCTGTGCAGAGCCTTGGGAGTGGTTCTGTGTTTAGAGATATCCTTGTTGTTGTGGTTCTGTGTTTAGAGATATCCTTGTTGTGGTGGTTCTGTGTTGTCGACATCACTGTAAAATGCTGGTGCCTGTAATGCTTGTATTGTCTCTATGGAGGACAGAATTGCCAAATTCGGAGAGCCCTGGTCTCTCTAGTATCTTCCAGAAATTCTGCACTTTTAATATTTAACATTTTTTAAGGATCCATCTGAAGTTAATTTTGTGGAACTTGTAAATGCTATCTCCTATGTAGAGTAGCACTCCACTGCCAAACTGTGATGTAGATGAGTAGAATTGATGGTATAAGCATTTACCAATTCTTAGGAGACATTAAGTCACACAAAATAGAATTTAGGTAATTGTCTCCCAAATCCCCAAAGATAAAGTAGTATGTTAACCATGCCTGTTAGAGAATAATATGATAAGACTGTAAATGTTTGTTCACCAGGATTAACCAGCCATTAAACTATATTTCCAAAACAAAGGTGATGACCCTGATTTACAACCAGCCGAAAGCTCCTCCCTACCCCCATCAAAGAACAAGCCTCTAATATGCTGTTCAAGGGGCCATTAAAGGGTCACAACCAACATTAAGTACCAGTGGGCCATAAAGGTGATTTAATTCTCTAACAGCTACATCTCCAGCACTTTTGAAAAGTGGTTTTGAGGTCTCTTATGTTGATTGAGGTGGACTTGAACCCTGTCTGCTTCCCCACAGGGCATTGCCCTTGCTATCCTTCTGACTAACTACCCTAAATTTTTGGATTACAGGTCTGTAGCACACAGAGTTCTAAAATTACCAGTTTGAGTCACATAGTGGACTGTCTATTGCAGTAACAGGAAAAAGTATTGTGTGTGGAGCATGGCTTCTCCCTTCAGAGCAGAAGAGGAGGAACAGTGTACTGTGTGCACTGCAGTGAAAAACAGACTAGGCAGTAGGTAGATCACAGACTGAAGTTTAAGGCAATGAGCTGCAGGGGTCTCCGTCATAAAGAAGGGCCTGCTGGGGCAGGGCGAGTGACTGTGTATGTAATTTACCAGCATGTATTAATTTCTTCCTTGTGAATGAAGGCAGACAGAATTGATAGCTGTACAATTTAGGGTGGGTAACTTGAACTGCTAAGTATTTAGTTTTCAGTTTGGGAACTCTTCTATGTAGATATGTGCAGTCCTGGTTGACATAGTTAAATCAGCTCAGAGGTTTGAGACACAGGCCATTGGCTATAAATCTAGATCAGCTTATAGCACTCAGCAGCTAACATTTTACATGGACAAGTGATAAAATGTCTTATTAATGGCGTTCTCCCTACCAGGGAAGTACCTACTCTCTTTCAAAGTCAGTATAGCTAAGTGTTCTTCTAATTATTATGATTTTAGAAATTCAGTTATTAGTTTCCTCTTTTAAATTTCATTTTCTTTAAATTACTGCTCTAATCTCTATTTGTTTCTATTTTCCAATGTTTCCCAGTCATTAAACTGTCATTCCATTTTTTTCCTTAGTGCTATTTATTTATTTACTTATTTATGTCAGTTAGAAGCAGTGGTTCTAAACCTGGAGAATCCTGGCTCCCTTTGGGGTAATCAAATGATCCTATCAGATTCATCTAAGACCATCAGATATCCGGGCAGTGGTGAGGCACGCCTTTGATCTCAGCCAGCGGAGGCAGAGCCAGGAAGGATCTCTGTGAGTTCAAGGCCAGCCTAGTCTACAGAGCGAGATCCAGGACAGGCACCAAAGCTACATAGAGAAACCTTGTCTTGAAAAGACCATCAGAAAACACAGATATTGGGGCTGGAGAGATGGGCTCAGAGGTTAAGAGCACTGACTGCTCTTCCAGAGGTCCTGAGTTCAATTCCCAGCAACCACATGGTGGCTCACAACCATCTGTAATGAGATCTGGCACCCTCTTCTGGCCTGCAGATATATATGCAGGCAGAACATTGTATACATAATAAATAAATAAATCTTTAAAAAAAAAAAGAAAGAAAACACAGATATTTATATTATGTTTCAAAACAACAGTAAAATTATAGTTATGAAGTAGCAGTGAAATAATTTTGTAGCTGGGGTGGTCACCACAAAGAGAGGAACTGTATTAAGGGCTCACAGCATTAGGAAGGTTTAGAACCACTAGTTTAGAGTAATATCTCCTGTAGCTCAGGCTTGCTTCACACTATGTAACTGAGAATTCCTTTGAACATTTAATCCTGCCTCTTCTGGCCAGTGCTGGAAAGACAATTCTGCAACTGCTTCAAGGCTAGGCCTTGACTGGCCGTTGAGAAGGAAAAATAGACCAGTGAATGAGTGTCCTCCAACCTTTCTGGCTTTTACTGGAAACTTACAAATGAAGAGGAAATTGTGTAAGAATCAAGTTCCCTGGCCAACTATAAAGCAGATGTAGTCACAGCACAGATAAAGATGGCAAAAACGAAGGTGGAAGCTTTCCTGCTATGAAAGTAGTTGATATCAGCAATGCGTAGTGAGGTAATCAATTTTAGATGATGGATAAATGTCCCGACTGGCCATTTCTCTGGTCCACAGATGAGGAAATCAAGAATGTGGATAAAGAACTGAACTTATTGTGAAGCCAAGTTACTGTAGTTACACCCGTTCAACCAAAATAGAAGAACTGGGTAAAATGGTGTGGCCCTGCCTAACATTACTGTATTTTCCAGTTTTAAGATGTACAGCCTAAGAGAAAAGGCATGAGTAATACTTTGGTGTGCTCTAATACAAATTCCTCTTCTCTAGAGCACATAACCATAAAGACTGTTTCATCTTTTAAAAATGATTCTTTTTTTTTTTTTTTTTTTTTTTTTTTTTTTTTTTTTTTTTTTGAGAGAGGGTTTCTCTGTGTAGCTTTGCGCCTTTCCTGGAACTCACTCTGTAGCCCAGGCTGGCCTCGAACTCACGGAGATTCACCTGGCTCTGCCTCCCGAGTGCTGGGATTAAAGGCGTGTGCCACCACCGCCCGGCTTAAAAATGATTCTTTAGGATTACAATCACACCATTTCCACCATCTCTTTCCTGCTTTCAAGACCCCTCATGGACTCCTCTTGTCTTTGTAATCCATGGCTTCTCTTTGCTTTAACAACACCTACTGTTTGAATGTGACCTGTGCTTGGCTATAGGACTTCTGAGGTATGAAGGGTTGACTGCACTGGACATTGAGTGTGTACTGTAATGTGCACACAAAAGGACCTGTCCATTGGAAGAGGAACAGGAAATTTGCTAGGAGAATAGAAGATTCTACTGAAATACAATTTTCCCGGACTAGGGCCCAGTCTACTCCTTGGATGCAAGGACAGAGCTGGAAAGGCATGAGTTGTCTGCGTCATTTTATCTCTGCTCATCCAGTAGGGGAGCTGCTAATGTCTTGAGGCCCAGCTGGGTGACTCTAGCTAATACTGGACTCTGGGAAGGTTTAGAAATCAGGAGGACTAGTGGGGGGTAGCTTGCAGGTTCTTTCCAGGATTTTTCTCTGATTCTGCTATAGGTAGCTGTATGGAAAACCACAGCCATGCAATGGTAAATGTGGTGGCCACTGTCCCCAGATCAGGAAGAACATGTTGGCTCTGCTATCAGAGTCCCAAGTGCTGTGACTGGGATGGACCATGACTCTGTTGCTATATGTGGTGACCTGCTATATGTTGCTATATGTGGTAGCCTTCCTGAATATGGATTCCCTAGGGAGGGAAGACTATGCTGCTCTGCCATGGGAGGCTGTGATGCTTGTAATATCACTGTCCAGTGTGCACACACAGGCATTGCTTTTGGTTTGCAGTGGGAAGAGAGACTGGGAAACTGAAGGTCTGGTTTCTAGAAGTTCTGACTACTGCATTTCACATTCACTTTTGTGTGATAAACTTTACTTTAGAAAGTGGTAGAAAGGAGGTAATGGGGAGCACACTTCAGTAATACTTGATTGGGAAAATTCAATTCCAGGGAACAAAAGGAGTTTCTGAACTGCAGAGGTTTTTCGGGTGTGCATGGGATTGGGCAGGTAGATAGATTCCATATATTGTGCCATAGTTCATGTTGCAGGAAGCAGACTTTAAACTATCCCTCAACATTGTTTTGTGTGTGGGCCTCTGTGAGGCTGGGTTTGCCTGAAATCACAGTGGGCAACAGGGAGGGACTATGGAACCATAGCCTACCTTTCTGAAGACCTCCATTTCCAGAGAGAGCTCCAGAACCTGGGGCCTCTCTGCTTAGATGAGAGATCACTAACTGAAGGGTCAGAAATGTAAGAGTTTAGGGGCCACTTTGAGTTATTTTTGTGAAGTCTGTTTTTATTTAATTTCTATACACCTACAATCCTAGGTTACATTGGTCAAGCGTACATTTTCTCTGAGTTTCCTTAGGTCTTTTTTTTTTTTTTTGGCTTTTTCTCTCTATCCTCTTATTCTTTCACAAATATTGTACATATTCTTAATTGTTGTAGCTTTGTCGTAAGTACTGAAGTCCATTGTCAGTGTGTGTACTATTTCCTTTTTTTTTTTTTTTTTTTTTTTTTTTGGTTTTTCGAGACAGGGTTTCTCTGTGTAGCTTTGCGCCTTTCCTGGAACTCGCTTTGGAGACCAGGCTGGCCTCGAACTCACAGAGATCCGCCTGGCTCTGCCTCCCGAGTGCTGGGATTAAAGGCGTGCGCCACCACCGCCTGGTGTGTGTACTATTTCTTCATAATCCTATTGAGAACTTTGAAAGCAGCACTTTAGAATTTTCCACAGATATCAAATATAATTAGTTAAAACCATGTTGCAGTTATAGTTGATGTAAAACTGCACATTTTTAGTGTGTGTATTCTGATACATTTGGGCATATTACCTCAATTCACCAACCCCATAATCACAAACAACACAGTAAACCATGTTGTCCAGACCTCCTTTTTCTATCCATGTGTTCATGTGTGTCTACAGTATACAGAGTTCTAATAAAATGACAGAATTGCTATGGATCCCAGCAATTTTCTCAGTATAACTTCCATGCACTTGAAAGTAGTATTATGAAATATCAGAATTCCCATGTTCATGGTAGTTATGAAAATGACTGCCTAAATTTGAAAATAACCTAAATGATTGCTTGTTAAGAACAAGCTGGGTGTCTCAGGAGGACATTATGGTACATGAAAGAGGACAACAGCAATGGTTAAAGGATTAGACACTTATAGAGGACTCTGACAGTCAGTGCTGTATTGGTCATGGAACAGCATGTAATTACAGCTTAGGCTCTGTCAACTGACCTCTTTCTCCCATCCGATTTTAGTCTCTAATGCACTCTCATTTGTCAGCCAGCTCTGAGAACTTCAGACATCCTGTCTACATTACATAAATTAAAAATGGACAGAAAAAACACAGAATCTAGCTGAAGTAATCATCTTCCAAGGGTTTTTCTGACAAGTCTTTCATACAAGACTTTAACTTGCTTTTCTAGAATTACCCCAACATATTTTATATTATTTGAGACTATTGTGAAAGATATTGTTGCCATGAATTATTTTTCAGTCTCATTAGTATATAGGAGGGATACTGATTTTTTTTAGTTCATCTTGTATCTAGCCACTTTGTTGAAAATTAATTGACTGTAGTTTAGTAGTGGAATTTTTAGGGTCACATTGTATACTATCATATCACCTACGAATAATACTTTGACTTCTTTCCCAAATGATATCCCATTGATCTCCTTCAGCTGTCTTTTTGCTCTAGCTAGAACTTCAAGGACTTTATTGAATAAATATGGAGAGAGTGGATGGCCTTGACTTGTTCATGATTTTAGGGGAACTGGCTTGAGTTTCTCTCCATTTAATTTCATGTTGGCTATAGGCTTTCTGTAAACTGTTTTCTTTATGTTTAGGTATGTACCTTGTATCCCTAATC
Source organism: Peromyscus eremicus (assembly GCF_949786415.1). Lineage (NCBI taxonomy): Eukaryota > Metazoa > Chordata > Mammalia > Rodentia > Cricetidae > Peromyscus > Peromyscus eremicus. The sequence goes on from NC_081433.1 coordinate 57,165,735, forward strand.
TCAACAAAGACTTTTACCATGAAAGGGTGTTGTATTTAGTCAAATGCCTTTTCAGTGTCTAATGAGATGATCCTGTGCATTTTTTAAATTTTGGCTTATTTATATGGTAGATTATATTTACTGATTCTCACACATTGAATGATCCCTGCATCACTGAGATGAAGCCTACTTGGTCATGTGGACGATCCTTTTTATGTATTTGGGGATTCTGTTTCCAAGTATTTTGTCAAGTATTTTTGCATCAGTGTTCATGAGAGAAATTGATCTGTAATTCTCTTTCTTTGTTGAGTCTTTATGTGCTTTGGGTATCTGGGTAACTATGGCTTCATGAAAGAATTGGGTAATGTTTCTTCTGTTTCTATAATGTGGGATAATTTGAGGAGTATTGCCATTAACTCTTCTTTCAAGTGTAGAATTCTGTACTAAAACTGGCCCTGGTTTAAGAGACTTGTAATGACTACTTCTATTTCACTAGGTGTTTCACATGTATTTAAATTGTTTACTTGGTCTTGGTTGATCTTTGGTAAGAGGTACCTACCGAGAAAATTATCCATTTCTTTTCGATTTTCCAATTTGGTGGAGTACAGGTTTTTAAAGTTATGTCCTTATGAGTCTGTGAGTTTCCTTGGTGTATGTTGTTAGGTCCCCATTTTCATTTCTGATCTTATTAATTTGGATATTTTCTCTCTGTTTCTTAGTTAGTTTGGATAAGGATTTGTCTATTTGGTTGATTTTCTCAAAGAACCAACTCTGTGTTTCATTTATTTTTTGCAGTATTCTTTTTGTTTCTATTTTACTAATTTTAGTCCTCAATTGTATAGGTTGTTGTCTACTCCTTTCTAGTATGCTTACTTTGTAGTGAGAAATTTAGTAGGGCTATTGTTCCTGGTGTAAACTCCAGAGTGATGTCTCACCTAGGCTTTGAAGTAATTGCTTTGTAAATAATCAGTAATTATTATCTGAGATTTATAGAGTTGTTTTTCCTATAGTAGTTCCAGAGCTTTTGCAAAACTTCAGTCACAAGACCTTCCTGGCAAACAAGGAAATCTTGTAATGGCTGAGAATTATTTGGGTGATGTGTTCCTTCAGACAACTCCTAGATCAGATCAAATGTTCTAGTATGTGAATACTGACTTGTTAAAAAAAAAGTACTGTTTGTGTAACAATCAATAAAAAGGCTTCTACAAGGCTGCTTGGGGTTCAGTCCACTGAGGCTCACCTGTCTGCTCCTTTAAGACTTCATTATTTCCTCAGTTGTCTCTCTTTCTTTGGTTGTCCTGAATGAAATGTTTTATCAACATTATTTCCTTTTGTTGTAGAGTTTCAGGTGTGCTGTTAAGTTGATAGTATGTAGGCACTTAGTACTAGGAACTTTCCTCTTAGCACCACTTTCATTGTGTCCCAGGAATTTGGGTATGTTGTATATTCATTTTCATTGAATTCTAGAAAGTCTTTAATTTCTTTATTATTGTTATGACCCTGTAGTCATTCAGTAGAGAATTGTTCAGTTTCCATGAGTTTTTAAGTTTGCTGTTGTTTCTGTGGTTGTTTATGTCTAGTTTTCATCCATGGTGGTCTGATAGGATGCTGGAGATTATTTCAATTTCCTCATATCTGTTGAGACTTGCATTGTCTTTCAGTATGTCATCAATTTGGGGGAAATTTTCATGAGGTGCTGAGAAGACGGTATATTCTTTTATGTTTGGGTGGAATGTTCTGTAAATATCAGTTAGGTTCATTTGATTTATAACTTCAGTTAGCTCTAGCATTTCCTTTGTTTTGTTTTTGTCTGGAGGACCTGTCCATTGATGAGAGTGGGGTATTGAAGTCTCTCACTATCAGTGTGTGAGGGTCAGTGTGTGACTTAAGCTGCAGAGGTATTACTTTTACAAAGGTGGTGACTGTTGTATTTTAAAAATGGCTGAGGCAGCCTTAGTGAGTGGAGTCAAGGAGCATGGTAGAAGGTTACACACACCAGGAGATAGTGCTAATGAGAAAAGTTTTGTTCGGGTTTTGTTTGTTTGTTTTGTTTACTTTGTTTTTTGGAGACAGGGTTTCTCTTTGTAGTTTTGGTGCCTGTCCTGGATCTCGTTCTGTAGACCAGGCTGGCCTCGAATTCACAGAGATCTGCCTGTTTCTACTTCACAAGTGCTAGGATTAAAGGTGTGGGCCACCACCGCCTGGTGAGAAAAGTTTTGTTGTTAAAGGGGGAAGGGAGAAGGAAAGAGAGAAAGGGGAGTGGGGAGGTGCGCACACCCTTGTGGCAAAAAAAAAAAAGGAAGGGGGAGGGGTTGTGGTGGTATTGTGTTCTCCAAAATATTGTGCATGCTAATAAATTTATCTGGGGTCAGAGAAGAGAACAGCCACAATATTAAACATAGAGGATAGGCAATGGTAGCACACACCTTTAATCCTAGCATTCCAGAGGCAGAGATCCCTCTGGATCTCTGTGAGTTCAAGGCCACATTGGAAACAGCCAGGCATGATGACACACGCCTTTAATCCCAAGAAGTGAGCCTTTAATCCCAGGGAGTGATGGCAGATAGCAGAAAGGTATATAAGGTGTGAAGACCAGGAACTAGAAGCTTTTGGCTGGTTAAGCTTTTAGGCTTTTGAGCAGCAGTTCATCTGAGATCCATTCGGATGAGGACACAGAAGCTTCCAGTCTGAGGAAACAGGATCAGCTGAGGAATTGGCAAGGTGAGGTGGCTGTGGCTTGTTCTGCTTCTCTGATCTTCCAGCATTCACCCCAATACCTCGCTCCAGGTTTGTTTTTATTAATAAGATCCTTTAAGATTCGTGCTACAGGGGGTTTTCTCTTAAAGAGGACTTTACATAAGATGATGTTGTCAGGATGCTGGATGAGTGGGTCCGAATGCTAACAGTGACTTTGGATTTGTGGCATAGATGTTAAGAACTGAAATGTTATCTTGGTGGATTTTCCCTTTGATGAATATGTAGTGTCCTTCCCCATCTCTTTTGATAAAGTTTTGTCTGAATTCTATTTTCTGAGATATTAAAATGACTACACCTGCTTGCTTCTTAGGTCCATTTTCTTGGAATATCTTTTCCCAGCTTTTACCTTTTGATAATGTCTATCCTTGATATTTTTTGTATGAGGTACAAAGTTGGATCCTCTTTTAACATGCAATCTGTTAATCTGTGTCTTTTATTGGAGAATTGAGCCCATTGATATTGAGCAATATCAATAAACAATGATTGTTAATTCCTGTTACTTTGTTGTTGGTGGTGGTGGTGGTATGTTAATGTGAGTGTATACATGTTTGTGTGTGTGTGCTTCCCTTATTTTGGTTTTGCTGCTGTGAAATTATTTCCTTTGTTTTCATGTGTGTAGTCATGGGTTGGATTTTTCCTTTTTAGCACCTTCTGTAGTGTATTTGTAGGTAGATAGTGTTTAAATTTGACTTTATTATAGAATATCTTATACTCCATTTATGGTGAATGAAAATTTTCTGGGTATAGTAATATGGGCTGGGATCTGTGGTTTCTTAGAGTCTACCACATATGTGTCCAAAGCCCTTCTGGCTTTTAAAGTCTCTATTGGGAAGTCGGGTGCAATTCTCACAGGTCTGCCTTTGTATGTTACTTGATATTTTTCCTTTGTAGCTTTTAATATTCTTTCTTTGTTCTATATGTTTAGTGTTTTGATTATTATGTAGTGAGGGGACTTTTTTTCTGGGCTAACATATTTGTTCTTTTGTATACTTCTTGTACCTTGATAGGCACCTACTCCTTAGGTTAGGAAATTGTTCTTCTATGATTCTGTTGAAAATATTTTCTGGACCTTGAGCTGGCATTCTTCTTCCAGCTTGGTCTTTTCATAGTTTCCTATATTTCCTGGATATTTTGTGTCATGAATTTTTTAGATTTAATATTTTCTTTGACTGGTATACCCATTTATTCTATCATATCTTCAGTGCCTGAGATTCTCTCTTCCATCTCTGTATTCTGTTGGTGAACCTTGCCTCTGCAGTTTGTCTTCGCAGTCCTAAATTTTTCATTTCCAGTATTCCCTCAATTTGTGTTTTCTTTATTGCCTCTATTTCTATTCTCAGATCTTGTACAGTTATATTTGTTTCCTTCAATTATGTGTTATTCTTGGCTTTATTTAAGGGGTTTATTGGTTTCTTCAATTGCTCGTGTTTTTCTGGCTTTTTTTGAGCGATTTTTTTTTCTTCCAATTGTTTTCCTGGATTTCTTTAAGGGGTTTATTCATTTCCTCATTAAGAACCTCTATCACCTTCATATAGTTGATTTTAAGGTCTTTTTCTTTTGCTTCAGCTATGTTGGAATCTTCAGGACCTGTGGTGGTAACATAGCTGGGCTCTGTTGGTGACATACTACCCTGGCTGTCATAAGCTGGCATCTAGACATCTGGTTTGGGGGTGATTATAGGTCTAGGTGCTGATTTCTGGCATTGTCTTGGTTGTATGGTGGTTTTGTTTCTGTGTTTCTGTTTTCTCTCTGGATTTTCAGAGGGTGTGTTGGATGAATGTTGCATTTCTTACTGGCATGTTTGGCTGGTGTGTTCATGGGGGAATGCTTGCTGCTGTTCAAAGCAGGGCAAAGGGCAGGTCAGGGGGAGAAAATTTTAGGAATCCACAGGAGTGGAGAAGGAGGAGGGAAGTTGTTCCTAGTGTTCTATTCCAGTGCTAAGGACAACTGTGAAAATTAGGTCTGTGGTAACAGATAGTGTGGTAGATCTGCAGACAGCCTACTTGGTCTTCTGGCAGGCATGACATTTGGCTGATCAGGGGCTGCCTGCTTGAGTTGAGTGCTGGGACATAGAGATGAGGCAGGTGGGGATGGTATGAGTGGACATGTGGACAGGGGAAGATAAAGGTACTCCTCGTAGTCTCTTCCTGGTATTCTGTTCCAGTGCTAAAGGTAACTGTGAGAATTTGGTCTGTGGTAACAGACAGTTGGGGTAGTTCTTTGGGCAGCCTACCTAGCCTTCTGACAGGCATGGCCTATGATTGAGCAGGGGTTATCTGCCCAAGTTGGGGGCAGGAAGGGAAGGGAAGCGCAGGTAGAGATGGTCTGTGGAATCTATAAGAAGTGTGGGCATGGGGGAGAGGAACCTGCAACTGGTGTTGTAGCACTAGGGAAAGCCATGAGTACTGTGTCTCCGGTAACACAGAGTGGTGAACGTCTATGGGCAGCCTACCTGGTCCCATACCCAATATCTTTTTTTTTTTTTTTTAATTTTTTTTATTTTTATTTTGCAATACAATTCAATTCTACATATAAGCCACGGATTCCCTTGTTCTCCCCCCTCCTGTCCCCCTCACCTTCCCCCCAGCCCACCTCCCATTCCCACCTCCGCCAGGGAAAAGCTTCCCCCGCAGACTGAGATCAACCTGGTAGACTCAGTCCAGGTAGGTCCAGTCCCCTCCTCCCAGGCCGAGCCAAGTGACCCTGCATAGGCCCCAGGTTTCAAACAGCTGACTCATGCAATGAGCACAGGACCCAGTCCCACTGCCTGGATGCCTCCCAAACAGATCAAGCCAATCAACTGTCTCACCCATTCAGAGGGCCTGATCCAGTTGGTGACCCCTCAGCCATTGGTTCATAGTTCATGTGTTTCCATTCGTTTGGCTATTTGTCCCTGTGCTTTATCCAACCTTGGTCTCAACAATTCTCACTCATATAAACCCTCCTCATTCTCGCTAATTGGACTTCCAGAGATCCACCCGGGGCCTAGCCATGGATCTCTGCATCCAGATCCCTCAGTAGTTGGATGAGGTTTCTAGCACGACAATTGGGTGTTTGGCCATCCCATCACCAGAGTAGGTCAGTTCGGACTGTCTCTCGACCATTGCCAGCAGTCTGTTGTGGGGGGTATCTTTGTGGATTTCTGTGGGCCTCTCTAGCACTTTGTTTCTTCCTATTCTCATGTGGTCTTCATTTACCATGGTCTCCTATTCCGTGTTCTCCCTCTCTGTTGTTGATCCAGCTGGGATCTCCCGTTCACCCAAGCTCTCTTTCCCTCGACCCTCGCCCTTCACTACCCCCACTCATGTCCAGGCTGTTCATGTAGATCTCATTCCATTTCTCTGTCATTGGGCAATCCCCGTGTCTTTCTTGGGGTCCTGTTTTCCAGGTAGCCTCCCTGGTGATGTGAGTAGCAGTCCAGTCATCCTTGTTCTATATCTAGTATCCTCCTATGAGTGAGTACATACCATGTTTGTCTTTCTGAGTCTGGGTTACCTCACTCAGGATGATTTTTTCTAGATCCATCCATTTGTCTGCAAACCTCATGATGTCATTGTTTTTCTCTGCTGAGTAGTATTCCATTGTGTATATGTACCACATTTTGTTTATCCATTCTTCAGTTGAAGGGCATCTAGGTTGTTTCCATGTTCTGGCTATTACAAACAATGCTGATATGAACATAGCTGAACAAGTGCTCTTGTGGTGTGGTTGAGCATTCCTTGGGTATATGCCCAAGAGTGGTATAGCTGGATCTTGGGGGAGATGGATTCCCAATTTTCTAAGAAAGCACCATATTGATTTCCAAAGTGGTTGTACAAGCTTGCATTCCCACCAGCAGTGGAGGAGAGTTCCCCTAGCTCCACATCCTCTCCAGCATAAGGTGTCTTCAGTGTTTTTGATCTTAGCCATTCTGACAGGCGTAAGGTCCAATATCTTAATACTGAGGCATCAGGTTCACAGTGATCATTTATATTCTTCTTTGTTTATTTAGTTTTTTGTTGTTAGTCTGTAAAGGACTTTCAGTTTATTGGATAAAAAGTACTGGGTGGTCAGGACAGGCCAATCAACATTATTCTTGGGGTTGACCAGAGTTCAGACACCAACATCCAAGTCAGGAAGCTCATAACCACCTGCTACTCCAGATCCAGGGGATCTGATATCCTCTTCTCTGGTGTGTCACCTATTTACATGGAAGACATTCTTATACATACAAACATACACACAAAGATGGAGATAGACTTGTTTTCAAAAGTGCTTGTGATTATAAAGCAATTTGAGCAAAATAAGTTGTTTCAGTATATAATACAAATTATACATCATTTCTTTAAAAATCTGTTATCTTGTATTTGTTTTTTAAAAGTTTACATTTTCTCACTCTGGGGCAGCCTTACATCCAATCCTCAATCACTGGAAAAAAAATAATTTCTAAGTAATCCTAACAAACATACTTTTCTTTATTCTAAGGGAATATGATACTTTTAGCAGTCAAAACTATTTTCAACAATGTTGAAACATCAGAAGGCTTCAAGTGAATCTCTTCAATTTTGGTGGAAGATCCTTCCTCACCAAACCCATTTTTCTGTTATTGAAAAAGGAATAAAAGCAGAGTGCAAAGGGTGAGTGCTAGCCAGTAATTTCTTTGATTTTGATTTTGGTTAGAATCTTGTAGTTCTTGTTTAAGGTACCATGTTAAATTTGTAGATATGTCTGTTGTCTCCTTTTATCAGTGGTGCCACCTATGGTATCTGATTTTATTAATTATATTGTCGTTTCTGGAAAATACTGGATCTCCATCTATTTTTGTATTCTGAAAACTATATTATGAGTTCCTTGAGTTTTTGCTGGTTTGGGGACTTCCTGTAGAGAAACAGTTTTAGTTTTTTTCTTCTTGACGCATTGTCTTTTCTAGGACTTGAATTTGTCCATGATGTTTAGTACTTAAATGCATGAGTATTATAAAAGAAATTAGAATTTCTAAGTGTCATCAGAAAGCTATAGAGACTTAAAACTTATTCTAACTCTTACAGATTATGTATGAAAGATACTTGATAGGTACTTTAATAAATTTGATTAAAATCTCATAACTTTATATGACTGTGAGATATATAGATTAAATTATCATAAAATATTCTTAGAAACAGCGAATCCTTTTTCTCCTGGGTATGATGTTAAATGAACATCACTGTCTTGTGGCCAAGTGACAAATTATATCCAGTCACCACTATTGCTTCATGTAAAAGACCAAAGTGAATTTGGCCAATAATGTGGAAACTAAACAAGTTTCTTTAAACAATAATTTAAAAGTGTTATATTATTTTTCTTGGCTATTGCAATGTGCATTTTTATCAGCCTTTATAAATTAGGAATTTGAGGTGAGTTGTAATGCTTATTCTTAAGAATAATAATCCTTTATTCATCATTTGCAAATATGGCATTGAAGGGACTTACTACAGATTGTGTAAGGATAAATATGATGCTTGGATGCACTAGTGAAAATAATTTGTTTTATCCTTTTACCTTTAATACACTTATTTGTTGCAAATATTTCTTTTTTTAATTTTTTATTTTATAATTTAATTTAATTTTACATATCAGCCATGGATTCCCCTGTCCTCCCCCCTCCCGCCCCCGCTGACCCGCCTTTCCCCCAGCCCACTCCTAATTCCCATCTCCTCCAGGGCAAAGACTCCCCTGGGGATTGAGCTCAACCTGGTAGACTCAGTCCAGGCAGGTCCAGTGCCCTCCTTCCAGGCTGAGTGAAGTGTCCCTACATAAGCCCCAGGTTCCAAACAGCCAGCTCATGGACTAAGGACAGATCCCAGTCCCACTGCCTGGGTGCCTCCCAAACAGTTCAAGCTAATCAACTGTCTCACTTATCCAGAGGGCCTGATGCAGTTGGGGGCTCCTCAGCTATTGGTTCATAGTACATGTATTTACATTCATTTGGCTATTTGTCCCTGTGCTTTTTCCAATCTTGGTCTCAACAATTCTCGCTCATACAATCCCTCCTTTTTCTTGCCAATTGGACTCCTGGAGCTCCACCTGGGGCCTGGCCGTGACTCTTTGCATCTGCTTCCCTCAGTCATTGTATGAGATTTCTAGCACAGCAGTTAGAGTGTTTGGCCATCCTATCACCAGAGTAGGTCAGTTCGTGCTTTCTTTCCATCATTGCCAGTAGTCTATTGTGGAGGTATCTTTGTGGATTTCTGTGGACCTCTCTAGCACTTTGCTTCTTCCTATTCTCATGTGGTCTTCATTTATTATGGTCTCTTATTCCTTGTTCTCCCTCTCTGTTCTTGATCCAGCTGGGATCTCCCACTCCCCTAAGCTCTCTTTCCCTCGAACCTTGCCCTTCATTACCTCCACTCACATCCAGGTTGTTCATGTAGATCTCATCCATTTCTCTGTCATTGGGCGATCCCTGTGTCTTCTTAGGGTTCTCTTTACTAGGTAGCCTCTCTGGAGTTGTGAGTAGCAGTCTAGTCATCTTTGTTTTACATCTAGTATCCTCCTATGAGTGAGTACATACCATGTTTGTCTTTCTGAGTCTGGGTTACCTCACTCAGGATGATTTTTTTCTAGATCCACCCATTTGCCTGCAAACCTCATGATGTCATTGTTTTTCTCTGTTGAGTAGTACTCCACTGTGTATATGTACCACATTTTATTTATCCATTCTTCAGTTGAAGGGCATCTAGGTTGTTTCCAGGTTCTGGCTATTACAAACAATGCTGATATGAACATAGCTGAGCAAGTGCCCTTGTGGTATGATTGAGCATTCCTTGGGTATATGCCCAAGAGTGGTATAGCTGGATCTTGGGGGAGATTGAGTCCCAATTTTCTAAGAAAGTGCCACATTGATTTCCAAAGTGGCTGTACAAGCTTGCATTTTCACCAGCAGTGGAGGAGAGTTCCCCTTGCTCCACATCCTCTCCAACATAGCTGTCTTCAGTGTTTTTGATCTTAGCCATTCTAACAAGTGTAAGGTGGTATCTCAGAGTCATTTTGTTTTGCATTTCCCTGATGATTAGGGATGTTGAGCAATTCCTTAAATGTCTTTCAGCCATTTGAGCTTCCTCTGTTGAGAATTCTGTTTAGTTCTATAGCCCATTTCTTAATTGGACTGTTGGGCATTTTGATGTCTAATTTCTTGAGTTCCTTATATATTCTGGATATCAGCCCTCTGTCAGATGTGGGGTTGGTGAAGAACTTTTCCCATACTGTAGGTTGTCGCTTTGTCTCGTTGCTCTCAGTGTCTGTGCTACTGGTGTTATATTTAGGAAGTGATCTCCTATGCCAATGTGTTCGAGACTACTTCCTACTTTCTCTTCTATCAGATTCAGAGTAACTGTATTTATGCTGAGGTCTTTGATCCACTTGGACTTAAGTTTTGTGCACGGTGACAGGTATGGATCTATTTGCAGCCTTCTACATGTTGAAATCCAGTTATGCCAGCATCATTTGTTGAAGATGCTTTCTTTTTTCCATTGTACAGTTTTGGCTTCTTTGTCAAAAATTATATGTTCATAGGTGTGCGGATTAATGTCAGGGTCTTCAATTTAATTCCATGGGTCCACATGTCAGTTTTTATGCCAGTACCAAGCTGTTTTTATTACTGTAGCTCTGTAGTAGAGCTTGAGGTCAGGGATCGTGATGCCTCCAGAAGTTATTTTATTGTACAGGATTCTTTTGGCTATCCTGGGTTTTTTGTTTTTCCATATGAAGTTGAGTATTATTCTTTCCAGGTCTGTGAAGAATTGTGTTGGGATTTTGATGGGGATTGCATTGAATCTGTAGATTGCTTTTGGTAAGATTGAAATTTTTACTATGTTAATCCTGCCTATCCATGAGCATGGGAGATCTTTCCATTTTCTGACATCTTCTTCAATTTCTTTTTTCAGGGACTTAAAGTTCTTGTCATATAGGTCCTTCACTTGCTTGGTTAGTGTTACCCCAAGGTATTTGATGTCATTTGTGGCTATAGTAAAGGGTGATGTATCTCTGATTTCCTTCTCTGCTTTTTTGTCCATTGTATATAGGAGGGCTACTGATTTTTTTGAGTTGATCTTGTATCCTGCTATGTTGCTGAAGGTGTTTATAAGTTGTATCAGTTCCTTGGTGGAATCTTTGGGGTTGCTCAAGTATACTATCATGTCATCTGCAAATAGGGAAAGCTTGACTTCTTCCTTTCCAATTTGTATCCCCTTAATCTCCTTATGTTGTCTTATTGCTCTGGCTAGAACTTCAAGTACTATATTGAATAAGTATGGGGAGAGCGGACAGCCTTGCCTTGTTCCTGATTTTAGTGGAATCGCTTTGACTTTCTCTCCATTTACTTTGATGTTGGCTGTTGGCTTGCTGTAAATTGCCTTTATTATGTTTAGGTATGTTCCCTGTATTTCTGATTGCTCCAAGACCTTTATCATGAAGATGTGTTGGATTTTGTCAAATGCCTTTTTAGCATCTAGTGAGATGATCATGTAATTTTTTTTTCAGTTTGTTTATATGGTGTATTACATTGATGAACTTTCATATGCTGAACCACCCTTGCATCCCTGGGATGAATCCTACTTGATCATGGTGGATAATTGTTTTGATGTGTTCTTGGAGTCTGTTTGCCAGTATTTTATTGAGTATTTTTGCATCAATGTTCATGAGGGAGATCGGTCTGTAGTTCTCTTTCTTTGTTGCATCTTTGTTTGGTTTGGGAATCAGGGTAATTGTAGCCTCATAGAAGGAGTTTGGTAATGTTCCTTCTGTTTCTATTGTATGGAACAATTTAAAGAGTATTGGTATTAACTCTTCTTTGAAGATTTGGTAGAATTCTGCACTGGGCTTTTTTTGGTTGGGAGACTTTTAGTGACTGATTCTATTTCCTTAGGGGTTATTGGACTATTTAAATAGTTTATCTGGTCTTGATTTAATTTAGGTATGTGCTACCTATCCAGAAAATTATCCATTTCTTTTAGATTTTCCAGTTTTGTGGAGTAGAGGTTTTTGAAGTATGACCTGATGATTCTCTGGATTTCCTCAATGTCTGTTGTTATGTCCCCCTTTTCATTTCTGATTTTGTTGATTTGGATGCTCTCTCTCTCTCTCCTCTCTCTCTCTCTCTCTCTCTCTCTCATTCTCTCTCTCTGTCTTTTGGTTAGTTTGGATAAGGGCTTGTCTATCTTGCTGATTTTCTCAAAGAACCAACTCTTCATTTCATTAATTTTTTTTGTATTGTTCTCTTTGTTTCTATTTTATTGATTTCAGCTCTCACTTTGATAATTTCCTGGTGTCTATTCTTCCTGGGAGACTTTGATTCTTCTTGTTCTAGAGCTTTCAGGTGTGCTGTTAAGTCACTAGTGTGAGATTTCTCCAACTTCTTTATGTGGGCATTTAGTGCTATGAATTTCCCTCTTTGCACTGCTTTCACAGTGTCCCATAAGTTTGTGTATGTGGTGTATTTATTTTCATTGATCTCTAGGAAGTCTTTAATTTTTTTTCTTATTTCTTCCTTAACCCATTGGTGATTCACTTGAGCATTATTCAGTTTTTGTTGTTGTTGAAATCTAACTTTAAACCATGGTGGTCTGATAGAACACAGGAGGTTATTCCAATTGTTTTGTATCTGTTGAGATTTGCTTTGTGGCCAAGTATGTGGTCAATTTTAGAGAAGGTTCCATGGGGTGCTGAGAAGGTATATTCTTTTTTGTTAGGATGAAATGTTCTGTAGATATTGATTAAGTCCATTTGAGTCATAATATCAGTTAAGTCCTTTATTTCTCTGTTAGGTTTCAATTTGGGAGATCTGTCCAGTGGTGAAAGTGGGGTGTTGAAGTCTTCCACTACTAATGTGTGGGGTTTTATATGTGATTTAAGCTTTAGTAATGTTTCTTTTACATATGTGGGTGCCCTTGTGTTTGGGGCATAAATGTTCAGAATTGAAACTTTATCTTGGTGGATCTTTCCTGTGATGAGTATGTAATGCCCTTCCTGATCTCTTTGATTGATTTTAGTTTGAAGTCTATTTTGCTGGATATTAGGATGGCTACACCCACTTGCTTCTTAAGACCTTGTCATTGGAAAGTCTTTTCCCAGCCTTTTATTCTTAGGTAGTGTGTATTTTTGAATTTGAGGTATGTTTCTTGTATGCAGCAGAAAGATGGGTCCTACTTTCATATCCATTCTGTTAGCCTGTGTCTTTTTATAGGTGAATTAAGTCCATTGATATTAAGGGATATTAATGACCAGTGATTGTTCATTCCTGTTATTTTTTTGGTGGTAGTGTGTGTGTACTTCTCTTCTTTGGGGTTTACTGCCGTGGTGTTATCTATTGCCTGCATTTTCGAGGGTGTATCTGACTTCCTTAGGTTGGAATTTTCCTTCTAGTCCTTTCTGTGGCTGGGTTTGTGGATAAGTATTGTTTAAATCTGGCTTTATCTTGGAATGTCTTGTTCACTCCGACTATGATGATTGAAAGTTTTGCTGGGTATATTAGTCTAGGCTGGCATCCATGGTCTCTTAGTGTCTCCATTACATCTGTCCAGGTTCTTCTGGCTTTCAAAGTCTCCAATGAGAAATTGGGTGTTATTCTGATGGGTTTGCCTTTATAAGTCACTTGGCCTTTTTCCTTTGCTGCTCTTAATATTCTTCCTTTATTCTGTACATGTAGTTGTTTAATTATTATGTGGTGAGGGGACTTTTTGGGGGGTCTAGTCTGTTTGGTGTTCTATAGGCTTCTTGTACCTTCATAGGCATTTCCTTCAAGTTGGGAAAGTTTTCTTCTATGATCTTGTTGAATATATTTTCTGTGCCTTTGAGTTGGTATTCTTCTCCTTCCTCTATCCCTGTTATTCGTAGGTTTGCTCTTTTCATGGTGTCCCAAATTTCTTGGACATTTTGGGTCATGACTTTGTTGGCTTTAGTGTTTTCTTTGACTGATAATCTATTTCTTCTACCGTATCTTCAATGCCAGAGATCCTCTCTTCCATCTCTTGCATTCTGTTGGTTATACTTGCATCTGAAGTTCCCATTCATTTACTCAGATTTTCTGTTTCCAGCATCCCCTCTGTTTGTGTCTTCTTCATTTTTTCTATTTCCCTTTTCAGGTCTTGGACTGTTTCCTTCATCTGTTTCATTGCTTTTTCATGATTTTCTTTCAGGGCTTTATTGTTTTCTTCTGCTTTATTTGTCCTTTCCTCTCATTTTTATAGCATTCTTCACATTTTTTGTTTGTCTGTTCCTCAATTTCTTTTTTGATTTCTTCTTTATAAGCCTCTAGCATCTTTATGCTGTTATTCATAAGGTTGCTTTCTTCTGCTTCTTCCATTTTGTGATGTTCAGGTCTAGCTGTTGGAGGAGGGCTAGGTTCTAGTGATGCTGTATTGCTCTTTATTTGTTGTATGTTCTTCTGCCTTGATGTCTGACCATCTCCTGGTGGATTTGTTCTTGGTCTTATCAGCGCTCTTGGTCCAGACATAGCTGACAGATTCAGGAAGCCTCTCTCTGGTCCAGATGGAAGCTCTGGGCCGGATGGGAGCTGGGGATTGTTCTCTGAGTCTCAGGCAGTGGCTGGGGTCTCTGGCAGATGGGTGTGGGGGCAGGGCATGGAGATTGCAGGGTCTGCCCAGGGGAGGGGGTCTTGGAGAAGGGGAACCTTCAGCAGGGGGTCCTGCCCGATGGCCAGAACCTGGTGCCAAGTTGGGCAGGTCTTCCCCAGAATGGCTGGTTCCCAGGGATGGGACCTAGGGGCAGGCCTCCCTGGGTATGACCCCAGGCACTCACCTCTGGTCCAGATGGGGACTCTAGACAGGATGGGAGCTGGGAGCTGGTCTGTAAGTCTCAGGAAGTGGCTGGGGTCTCAGGCAGATGGGTGTGGGGGCAGGGTGTAGAGATTGCAGGGTCTGCCAGGAGTCTTCGAGAAGGGGAACCTTCCCGGTGGGGATGGGGGGGGTCTTGCCCTATGGCCAGAACCTCGGGCCAAGTTGGGCAGGTCTTCCCCATAATGGCTGGTGCCCAGGGATGGGACCTAGGAGCAGGCCTTTCTGGGTATGATCCCAGGCACTCACCTCTTGTCCAGATGGGATCTCCAGGTGGGATGGGAGCTGGGGGCTGGTCTCTAAGTCTCAGGAAGTGGTGGGGGTCTCTGGTCCAGATGGGAGTTCTTGGCTGGATTGGAGCTCTGGTCCAGATGGGGACTCCAGACAGGATGGGAGCTGGGGGCTCTAGTCCAGATAGGGACTCTGGGCAGGATCGCAAATATTTCTTGATTTGAGCTTTTGTAGGTTTAATTATTCTCATGTCTACAGGATCCTCTGTTTTTGTCTATTTCCATAAAGCACTCAAGGCCTAGAATTCTTCTGAATTTTGAGGATTTTATTTCTATAATACATATAGTATACAACACACCAACTTTAAATAAGCTTTTGTATTGTTGGTCTTGTTTGATCCATTTGAGTTAATTAAATTATTTCTCCAAATCTGTGTCTTGTTCAATTTTATTTTTTAGGACTAGGTTTTCAGTGCATTCAGAGTGCCTAAATCTGAAGAAAGTTATGTGTTTGTTAGTGAGGTTATGTTCAGTTTTGGTTAACAGTATCACACATAATCACTAAGAGCCTTCCATAAAAATAAAGATCTTATTTTATATTCATTTATTTATTTAGTTAGTTAGTTTTTTTGAGACATGGTTTCTCTCTGTAGCCTTGGTTGTCCTGGAACTTGCTCTGTAGATGAGGCTAGCCTCGAACTCATAGAGATCCACATGCCTCTGCCTCTCAAGTGCTGGAATTAAATGCATGCACCACCATTGCCCAGCCCATGAAGGTCTTTTTTTTTTCTTATCTATTGTAGTTGATTATATATTGCATCTCAAAGGTACCTTCTAAATCAACTTTTGATTGAACCATGGCATAATAATCTTTGACAAATGGGACATTTGTAAACATTGACTACTCTTGCTTCTGAAAACTTCTGCCATGGGAAGAAGGCTGAACTAACCTGATATAGACTGAGAAAAAAATTACTAGCCAGTTCAAATGACAGACATGTTAGTGAACCCCAGTTGAGCTATTAAATGACTACATGTGCATGAGTTCCACAGCCAAGACCAGATAATATGCCCAGTTGAGCATCCTACAAAAGCTAGGTGAGTCATAAACAAAACATGACTGTATAGACATCAAATTATGGAATATTTATTATTAAAATAAAGAATATGTTTAATACAACATAAATAT
Organism: Peromyscus eremicus; assembly: GCF_949786415.1. Taxonomy (NCBI): domain Eukaryota; kingdom Metazoa; phylum Chordata; class Mammalia; order Rodentia; family Cricetidae; genus Peromyscus; species Peromyscus eremicus. The sequence goes on from NC_081433.1 coordinate 57,181,697, forward strand.
ATTTAATTCATATAATATACTGAATAGAATTCAAATAATATAAAACAAAAAAACAAAGGATATATTTTGGAGGTAGATTTTTTTCTCAGTTGTGAATAGATGGAAGGAGGCATGAACTCAGATGTTTCTTTTAGTTTATTATTGGTGTTTTAATTCTTTTTTTGTTTGTTTGTTTGCCTGCTTTGGGGCAATTTTTTATGACATGGTTTCTCTGTGTAGCCTGGGGTGTCCTGGAACTCACTTTGTAGACCAGGCTGGCCTCAAACTCAGCTATCCACCTGCCTCTGTCTCCCAAGTGCTGGGATTAAAGGCATGTGCCACCATCTGCTGGCTTGGTGTTTTTATTCTTTTGTTGAAGAATTCACTTATTTCTGTACAGGTGTGCTTTAAATCAAGTTCGAACAAATCCTGCAGCATTTTGAAAAATAGCTGTTAGAAGAATATTGTATTGGCTTTGAAGAGAAGCTGGTGCCAGTGGTTTTGTGTGCTGTGCTGCAAGGACTGCTTCAGGGAGCTGAGCAGAGAACATGAGTGAGCTGGAAAACCATGATATGAAAGTGGTGACCTATGATGATGTGCATGTTGACTTCACTTGGGAAGAGTGGACTTTGCTGGATCCTTCCCAGAAAAATCTCTACAAAGATGTGATGCTGGAAACCTACGGAAACCTCACTACTGTAGGATACAGTTGGGAAGACCATAGTATTGAAGAACATTGTCAAAGTTCTAGAAGACATGAAAGGTGTGAAAGAAGTCAACCTGGAGAGAAACCTTCCTTATATACTCAATGTGGTAAAGCCTTTGCATATGAGAGTCATCTTCAAAGGCATGAAAGAACACATACTGGAGGGAAACTCCATGAGTGTAATCAGTGTGGTAACGCCTTTCATTGTCACAATCATCTTCAAATACATAAAAGAACACCTACTGGAGAGAAACCCTATGAATGCACTCAATGTGGTAAAGCCTTTGCACGACACAGTCAACTTCAAAGGCACAAAAGAACACATACTAGAGAGAAACCCTATGAATGCAATCAATGTAGTAAAGCCTTTGCATATTATAGTCATCTTCAAAGGCATAAAAGAACACATACTGGAGAGAAACCCTATGAATGTAATCAATGTAGTAAAGCCTTTGCAGATCACAGTTCTCTCAAAATTCATAAAATAAACCATACTGGAGAGAAACCCTATGAATGTATTGAGTGTGGTAAAGCCTTTGCATATTACGGTCATCTTCAAAGCCATAAAAGAACACATACTGGAGAGAAACCCTATGTATGTAATCAATGTGGTAAAGCCTTTGCATTTCATGGTGATCTTCAACTGCATAAAAGGACACATACTGGAGAGAAACCCTATGAATGTAATCAATGTGGTAAAGCCTTTGCATGGCACAAAAGTTTTAAAATGCATGAAAGAACACACACGGGAGACAAACCCTATGAATGCACTCAATGTGGTAAAGCCTTTGCACACCACAGTAATCTTCAAAGGCATAAAAGAACACATACTGGAGAGAAACCCTATGAATGCACTCAATGTGGTAAAGCCTTTGCATGGCAAAAAAGTCTTCAAATGCATAAAAGAACACACACTGGAGACAAACCCTATGAATATGAATGCACTCAATGTGGTAAAGCCTTTGCACAACACAGTAATCTTCAAAGGCATAAAAGAACACATACTGGAGAGAAACCCTATGAATGTACTCAATGTGGTAAAGCCTTTGCATGGCACAAAAGTCTTCAAATGCATGAAAGAACACACACTGGAGACAAACCCTATGAATGCACTCAATGTGGTAAAGCCTTTTCACAACATAGTAATCTTCAAAGGCATAAAAGAACACATACTGGAGAGAAACCTTATGAATGCACTCAATGTGCTAAAGCCTTTGCACGACACAGTCATCTTCAAAGTCATAAAAGAACACATACAAACTTGAGAGAAGGTCTATGAATGTAATCACTGTGCTAAAGCCTTTGCATGTCACAATGCTCTTCAAATGCATAAAAGAACACTTACTGGAGAGGAAACCTATGAATGTAATCGTGAAGTAAAGCTTTTTTATGTCACAATAGTCACTGAAACCATGAAAGAACCTATACTGCAGAGAAACCCTATGTAATCAGTGTGACAAATCCTTTACATGTCATAGTACTCTTCAAATGCATAAAAGAACATACTGGAGAGAAACTTTACATGAGCAACGCTTTTTGTGTGTAATTGGTCTGTTAAAGCCTTGGAATATAACATTAGATTTTGAGAATCTGGAAAAACTCATGCTGAAAGGAATCTGAATATAAAGGATTTGGTAAGATCTTTAGGCAGCCCAGTTACACAAGATGATTTATTTTGGAGAAAACAATCTGACAAGTGTCAACAACTGGTTCAAGCAATATGATGTGCCTCTTTATTTTGTTTACACCTGCAAGCTCACATGGACACAAGTCCTATGAATTTAAATGACAAGGTAACCCTTTTAGATTTCATAACTCCTCAGTTACGTGAGATAATGAATCCAGATGTAAAATTTCATGGATGTGTATTAGTGCCTTTTCTGTTGCTGTGATAAAACATCATATCTATATTTGCTTACAAAGTGTTTAATTTGTCCCCTGGTTCCAGAGCGATGCAGAATCCCCATGAAAGTGGCATGGAAACAAGTGTCAGAGATGGCAGCTAAAGTAGAAAGCTAAAGATTCACATCCTTAACCTGCAGCATAAAGCAGAAAGTGTAAATTGGAAATGGTGTGCAAATATAAACTCTTTGCCCAACCTTCAGTGAAATATTTCTTCCAGCAGGGCAGCATTTTCTAAATCTTCCCAAATGATACCACATACTGAGAATGATTTATTTCTCTGTCTTCAAGCCTATATGCTTGCTTTCTGTTACATGAACCAATTCATGATGGGGAAAATGCTGTAAGCCTTCAGCTGCCTCAACACCTGTGTTATAGGAATTACAAGGGATAAACATTCATAAGTGAACATTAATTTAAAGATTTGTTTTAATTTTAATAATGCAATGTTACTGTGTCTTTTTGTGGGTATTTGCATGTGCATTCTGGTTCCCAAACAGGTTAGACCCTTGGAGTCTTTTGTACCACAAATTACTGGAAGTTGTCAAAAACCTGACCTTCTTGCTCCTGGGAATGGACTTGAATTAAGGACTTAGCCATGTCTCTAGATATTAATACAATATTAATATCTGTAATATTGTAAATATTCTATAGCTTTTTTGTATCATCTTTATATCAGGAAATAGGGAGGAACTTAATTATGTTTGCATAAATAATTTGGTAAAGACTTTAGACATCACAATTGTCTTCCGTTTCAAGAAAAAAAAACGTTTTTCATCTCTTTTTCATTATAGACTTGAAGTGAATATATTATTAACCAAGTTCACTAAAGACTGATGTGAAGATCCTATTGTGGCTTTTATTTTGCAACATTTGAGGTAGATATTATAGTGTGTTCTATGTGTGGCAAATTCATTTAGTGAAGTTTATTTGTAGCCCTTATATTCCTTCTGTGGCTTTTATTTTTCTATTGTGCTTTCACTTAGTGAAAGGTATTTTTCTGCTGTGCTGTATCGAATGGGATGGCCATCATCTAAGTTGTACATTTTTATATAAATATTAGGCAATATGTGGTCATATTTTCAAGTAAGTGTGTCTGTGAAAGGGTGGTGGGTTTTTATTTCTGGTTTTATTTTTCATATTTTTTCAAAAATTCCCTTGAAATGTTGTTTTATCCAACCTCACTTGGATGGTAGTAATTAAAGATAAAATCAAACTCATGATCCTCATGTGTCAGTCTTCTGAGTACAAGTCTAAGAGTAGAAAATGGACTCCTAACATTTTCTGTTTTGTCAACACATATTAAGAATGTTATTGTGCCGGGCGGTGGTGGCGCACGCCTTTAATCCCAGCACTCGGGAGGCAGAGCCAGGCGGATCTCTGTGAGTTCAAGGCCAGCCTGGTCTCCAAAGCGAGTTCCAGGAAAGGCGCAAAGCTACACGGAGAAACCCTGTCTTGAAAAACCAAAAAAAAAAAAAAAAAGAATGTTATTGTTAAAATGCTTAAACATAGACAAGAATATAACAAACATTAAATGCCTCATGTGTGTACCCAAAGAAACATTTCATCTATCTGCAAGTGATGTAATAAGATATAATCAGCAATCAACTATATATTTCACAATATAACTTAATGTACTATGGACATGTATATATGACTTGAAATTCCATGCATTTCTCATGTCCTCATCAGTTATCCATTTGGCATCATATCTTGAAGTATTGCCTTCTAAGGGAATTATCCAGAGATGCTGAATAATGTAATGACAATGAGATTTATTTAAAAACATTTTGCTGTGTGTTTGTGCAATGTGACTATCAGTTTTTTTAGGCCATGATAGATATGTGGAGACAAGAAGATAACTTTGTGGGGTCTACTTTTGTCTAGCTTTATGTGGTGATCAAGATGAGGTTAGAGCCTTGCACAAGGCAAATATTTCCAACAGAGCTGTCTCACTGATACTCAAATAAGATTAGCTGAAACATTAAATCAGTAAAATATTGTCTTCTTTTTAAATTGTAAACTATTTTCATTGAAGCATAATGAAAAACAGGAGAAATTGAATAATAAATCCTATTTCCAAATGAAAAAGAAAATAATATTGTAACAATAAATGAAGAAAGAAGTAATATTTGGTTACAGGGATTCTAGTCTCAAAATGAATGAAAAAAATTATGGACAGCTAACTAAGTGGGCTTATCCAGATGGAGCCTCAGACACCCTTCTGCAGTTGTCTCTTGTGCAGGCCACTATGGAATTTAATGGTCTTCAAAAGGTTGTTCCATAGTCACTGTTGAATGAAAAATATGTTATTTTAGTACAAATGTATTATGAGACACTAGACTTACCTTAGTCCTTATTGAAATAGATTCTAAAGACTTTTTTTTTGGTTTTTTGAGAAAGGGTTTCTCTGTGTAGTTTTGGTGCCTCTCCTGGATCTCACTCTGTAGACCAGGCTGGCCTTGAACTCACAGAGATCTGCCTGGCTCTGCCTCTCAGGTGCTGGGATTAAAGATGTGCACCACCACCACCCAGCTCTAAAGAGTTTCTAAAAACAATTACACAAATACCATCAAGCAAAGAAATGTCAGGAACATGAAGATGAAAGGAATAAATATATACAACTTCAAGTTATGAATCTCATCTCTGTTTGAGACAGTGAATTATGAACTGGTAGTTAGCTGTAAATCTCTGGGCTTGTGTGATGCTAACTGCTGACTTCAAAGAAAACTTTACCACACTCAATGTATTATTTCAGAAAAGTATTGTGGAGTATATTTTATTTACACCATTTAGCATGGCTGTTTTTCAAGTATTTTATCTGTATTTGAGATGAAGCAAGTAGAGTGACAATATTTTGAAAGTAACAGCACAGTAAATACTGGCACAAGGTTTTGTTCTTTAGAATGATTGTTTTAATCACGTAATTTTTTCTCAAAGATCTTAATTCTTTCATTCATTTCAAAGCACTCTGCCATCTTGTGTAGTCCCATGGATCATTAGGAGGTAAAAAGTTAAGGCATGAACTTCAGTATAGTGAGCACCTTACACAGGAATCAACTGGGAGTATTGATCATAAAAATGCATAGATTCCATTTACAGATTTGATTGTAAAGGTTCCCAAATCTAGTCATAAAATGGTACGACCAGATCCTTCTATCATTTGATTAGCAACTATCTAGATTTATGGATGTCTTATTGATGATACTTCCTTTGAATAAATCTTTCATTTCCTTCTACTCTGTCTTAGTATTTATAGCTCTCAGTGTACAAAGATGCTGTCAGAGTCACAAACCCACAGTGACTGCAATCTATCCTGCCACTGATTTATTGTTACAGTGAGCACAGCACAAAACTTACTGAATTTTTTTTTAACTTTCAGAAGTAGGATCATGGCAGTCATGGCTATTGCTAAATTTTATAAAACATTTAAGGCTTACTGTAGTAAATCTTGTTCCTAATATGATAAACTTGTTCCCATGCAGCATAAACTTTCCTATATCTAGTATAGTGCTTGGAGGGATGTTGGATATTCAATAAATGTTTCCACTGATAATTTAGTAGTTTATTTGAAAAAAAAAAGCCCAAATATGGGACATATTTTTATGCATTTTGTTAGGATTAAAGGATTAATACTCACCACATGAAAATTTTTGCATGTTGAATCACTTAAAATGCAAATGAAAGCTTGTCAAATATTTCACATTAGAAAAATGAGCACCCTCATTGCAATCATTGGCCGTGAAAGGAGATATCAGACTAGTGTGGAATTCAAGGAAGAAGGTGACAAGGTGATGTGAGGCAGAGGTAAATTCACAGAGCCATGTCCATTGTGACCCCTGCCATCATCCAGAAGGAAGTGTCTATGCTTAAACCAGCAGAAAAGACAGGTATGTATTTTCTTCTCATGCTTGCCTTCTATAAATCAGTAAAATCTAAATGGGGTATTCTTCTCTCTTTAAAAGTGATATTTTACAGTTTCTCTTCCCTAATCCTAGGTTGTCTAATAGTTCTTCCAATTCGAGAAAAGATTGGAAAGTGCCATATTCTCTGGAAATACTGTGGCCACAGAAGGAAAAAAAAATGATGCTTACCAGAATTGGATCAGGCAACTCACCATCTTCACAAATAGCCATGATGGTCTTTTGAAAAAGGTGCCCAGTGTTTGGGGCTGGTGTGTTCAGAAGGACATAGTTAGCACCTCACTGAAAACTCCAGCTTATCAAAGAACTTCTTCTATTTTCTTTAACTCTAAAAAAGAATGGAGGGCATTACTTGTAGTAGTTTGATGATTTCCCAACATGGTACTATAATGCTTGCTTAAATCAGCTGCATGTGAGAAATTTTACCAAATATCTTATCTACCTGGTTACTTGTCTTTTCTGGGATTGATTCCTTAGATAAACTAAGCTGATTATTCAAGGTACTATATATGATCCTGACTCTGGGAACCAATACTAAGTCAGTTATTCAAAGCTCTAGATAAGTGTATTTCCCTTGGAATAGACATAGAAGTCAGAAAATTCGTAAAGGACAATTGGGGAGAAATTTCAAGGCAGTGGAAATTTCATACAATGATATAAAGGAGGAAAGAGGAATCATGGAAAAAGAAGTTAAATGATGTAGGAGTGAGAAGGCATCATAGAGGAATGACTACTAGGAGGATAAATATTTTTAAAGCCATCTGGGAGCTAACTATTATAGAAGCTGCCTAAATATATACATGTACATATGTAAAATAGTATAACAGGTGATGATACTTACACTAGACCCCATAGTCTAACAAATACAAGTATGGTGCTAGAAATGGGATACTATTTGTGAGCTGTTGGCTAGTGAATCCCATAGATTCCCAACAGGCTCCTGACATTGATCTTGGTTACCCTTCCAAACTTGAGACTAAGCTTCTATTATTGGAGATAACATGATTGTCTCACAGAAATAGAGAAATCAACCTGGTAATGGCCTAGAAGTTTTCTTCCAACTGTGCTATGCACACTACTGGAGAATATGAATAATCATCAGTCTTACCTCAGAGTAACCCTGTGAGCTACAATAATAACTGTGCTGCAAAATTCGCCCAGTAGTGCAATAGTGGAACAAATGCCATTAAGTTACCAATCATGTTCTGAATATATTAAGGTCCAATCCCCAAGAAGGAAGCTTTATCTGGCACCATTATCAGAGCCAATAACCTCCAGCTAGATGGATTGAGACCTTAGGAAAAAAACGATCACTATCTTCTGTAGCTAGAGTTTTCCTGCCTGGCCCACAATCAGGACAAATCTCTATCACCTGCCAGTCCCACAGCCTCAGACCCGACCAAGTAAACACAGAGACTTATATTGGTTACAAACTGTATGGCCATGGCAGGCTTCTTGCTAACTGTTCTTACAGCTTAAATTAATCCATTTCCATTAATCTATACCTTGCCACATGGCTCGTGGCTTACCGGCATCTTCACAAGCTGTTTCTCATCATGGCGGCTGGCAGTGTCTCTCTGACTCAGCCTTCCACTTCCCAGCTTTATTCTCCTCCTTGCCCCGCCTATACTTCCTGCCTAGCCAACGGCCAATCAGTGTTTTATTGATTAATTAGCAACACATTTGCCATACATCCCACAGCAATCTTCTTACTGGTATGTGTACATAGTATTAAATCAACTCCTAATGACTTATGCAATATATTAATGCAATTCTCAGTCCTCATCAGAGTTACTTTTTTGGCAATAGATAGTGATTTAACACACAGATCCACAGCTGGTCAGTGTGAGGAGAATGCAAGGCTGTGGAGTGCAGAATCCTAAATGGTATGTCAAGAAATCATAATCTTTCCTCCTATGGCTTAGTGATACTTTCACAAAAGAGAATAAAGACTGAAAGATACAAAGCAAGTAGCTGACTACAGTGAAACAAGGTTTTCACACAAAACAGCAGTTACAAAGATAAACTCTCAATGGTTGTGACAACATGCACAAGACATGTGCGAGCTCAAAAATTCTAGAAATAATCCCAGCACAGAGAATGGAGTTGGGCAGAGAGTCTTACCCAAATGTGATGAGCTATGGACAATTTCTATCTGCCCAATAGTGAAATTCAGTTTGCTTTAAGGATGTGGTCTCCAGTTGGTGGACCATGCTCCAGTGGATGGTCACACACCCAAGAGTATATGGCCAATTAAAAAAAAACCAGATGTTTAAAATTGTTTTAAGGGAAAATAAAGAGGACACAAAGTTGATGGGTTTGAAAAAAGGCATGAATGTGGGAGCAGTTGAGAGGTTAGGATTAAATATGATAAATATATAATACATAAAATTTCAAAAGAATCAATAAAATCTGTCTGATCTTATCTTTAATCAGTTTCATTATGAATGAGAATACCTGCCCATGAGTGATATTAAGCATTGCACAGCTCAAGGTATGGTCAAAGAAATGTTCACAAAATGTTAACCTTTACTTAGGTGATTTTTTGCATTCTAACCAAAACTGCCACCTTAGCTATACTCCATTTGGATGAGGAGCCACTAACAGGTATAAGGTTCCAAAGCCATGCAGTCCCATTACTGCAATTAATGCCCCATCATCTTAAAAAGGAGAGAAGGGAGAAAGCACACATCCTTACTTGCAGGAGGATGTTTCTACAAGTCAATAGGCACAAATATTTGATAACTAAACATAGAGCTAGACATTTCAAGTTTTCTATGCAACCTGATTATTCTTAAACTGAATTTATTCTTTTGAATACCATTCAAATATATTCTACTCCCTAATTTTAATGCACATACTGTAAGAGGAAGGCTCTGTCTTAGCTAGGTTTGTGTCAACTTTGTATAAGCAAGAGTCATTTGGGAAGAGGGACGTTCTATTGAGAAAATGCCACCACCAAACTGGCCTGTGGAAAAGACTGTGGTCTCTTTTCCTGTGAACTTTCTTAAGGTTAATGTCCAAAATCTCAGCTCACTGTGGGTGGTGCCACCCCTGGAATGGTAGTTCTGAGCTCTGTAAGAAGGTAGGCTGAGCAAGTCATGAAGGGAAAGCCAGTAAATAGCACTCTGCCATGGCTTCTGCTGCCAGGTTCTTTACTTGTTTGAGTGTTTCCCTTTATTGGGCTAGAGATTTCCAGACGAAAAGATCCTTGCCCTCCCCCTTCCAGCCAGAAGCTGGTGCTTGCAACTGCTAACTAACGGAGAGATTCCCACCAGAAACATGCACTAAGAAAAGCCAGAGAACAACGGTGGACAAAGGAGACACTTAGTTCCAGATTCCAAAGTGACCACTGAACCCAGGACATATCTATGGGACCCATTACCTTAACATGCATGTCACTGCCTCCCACCCTGCTCCTACAAAAAGCACATAATCCAGGCCCCCTGGAAGACTCCTCTAGCCGAGATCTCTGGTACCTAAGGACCCACCTGCGAGTTGCAGAGTTTAAAAATACCTGGTGTGGCACAGCCATATCTGATGGGAACGGAAAAAGTCATAAGGTCACAGCTGCTTGACAAAGATCCAGCAAAGCTAAGCCACATGATGGCCACTGTGCCACCTTTGGTTTTTATCTCTCTCTGTTGCACACTTGGGGGACTTTTAATATTTGTACAATTTAGGGTAATTGGATTGATGGAAATTTTATTATGAATCGTTTATTTAGAGTATTGCTTCTAAACTTCCCCAGAAAAGTCCTGAATATACTACCCCCTCTTGCTTTAAGGGAGATATCCTTATCTACTTGAAGGTCTTCCTTATGTCTTGGAGGTTGCAACACACATAAAGAAACCAGAAGTCTCTTTACAAGGCTATGAGACATTATTGAAACATCTGCCCCGTACTTATGAAGAAACAAGATATTCAAAACAAAGTAAACTCAAAAAGGTCAGCCAGATTCAGTGGGCTAGAGGAGTTGGCCACAGTTCAGATTGCAAGCCTCTTTCCACTATACACTCAGGCAATTATGTGGTAAATACAGCAACACAATTAGATTAGCTGAAGTTACCTCTGCCCTACGCAGAGACTTTTATTGATGAGCAAAGAATGGAGTGGAAAGATGATAAAAGAATGAAATGTCAGGACCTCCCTTTCTTAGAAAAGTCAGCACACACAGAGCCAATGTGGTGTCATATAACCAAGGAACAACAGAATGCCAGGATTAGACATTTTATATGTTTATAGAATTTGTCTATAAGGATAAAAAATATAAACGTTGTATTATGCCAGAATTTAAATAATAATTGCAGCAGCTTTGGCCTGAGGATTTTTCTTGGGCACTCTGACCATTAAGAATTAATAATAAGCTGGGCGGTGGTGGCGCACGCCTTTAATCCCAGCACTCGGGAGGCAGAGCCAGGTGGATCTCTGTGAGTTCGAGGCCAGCCTGGTCTACAGAGCGAGCTCCAGGAAAGGCGCAAAGCTACACAGAGAAACCCTGTCTCGAAAAAACCAAAAAAAAAAAAAAAAAAGAAAGAAAAAGAAAAGAATTAATAATACACTGCTCGGGACATGGCAATATGCCAAGACTGGCATAGAAATTTTGTTTTGGTTAATGTCCTTCTAGCCACAAAAGCTACTAGCCTGAGAACAGGCTGTCATATGCCTCTAGAGTCTTAAAAATCAGGCTATAGGGTAAATGAGTAAAAATGATAGCTGTTTATTAATGATGTCAAAACTTTAGGGTAAAATGGTTAGAAATGATAACTCTGTTCTGTCATAGTTTGTTAATTATGACTAAAAGATGAACAAGAGGAAGTGAAACACATGTCCAAAACCAAAAATGATATGATCTATGGTTTGGGGAAACATGAATGTATCCCTGTTTACTAAATTCTGTATAAATAAAGAAGCACTGTGGCTGCTAGTCAGTCAAGCTGCAAGATTCTCACCACCAGCATGTCCTGGCTCACCTCTGTCCCCTGCCAACTCCTTACATCCTCTGCTGGGACCTGTTCACCATCAGGCATGGTTCCTGGCACTGTTGTTATACTTTTTCAATTCAGCTTAATCTGGCCTACTGCATCAGGGAAGAAACTTCTTATGGGATGAGGGGCAGAAAACTTATTACCCTGAATTCCCTCGGTGATGGACTGTGATGTGAAAATGTAAGCTGAAATATACCCTTTCCTTCCAAAGTGTCTCTTGCTCATGTTGTTTTATCATAGCAATAGAAACCCTAGTTTAGTTTCTGTCTCTTGATTTAGAAATGTATGTTAGCAACTCAATGAAGAAAAACAAAAATCATATAACCAGTACTGTCTCAAAAATATTTTCAGAACTACTCAGAATGATATAGTGGATATTAGATGATGTGACCATTTCTCAGTCCACTGTGACAAGAGGAATATGTGCTTTTGCCTTGAGAAATATTAATTTAACTAATTAATTTATAATGTTAATTAATAATGTATAATATATGAATTATACATATATTAACTAATATATATTAATTAATCAGATTTAATTAAATTATCTTAGAACAGTTTTAGTTAATGACATCCTATTGCTTAAAGTAAAAGATGAGAACTTAAAATTAAAATTAGCTTTATTTGCTATTGTAATTACTTTAGAATATACTGAAGAAAGAAGTGGAATCTCTCAGGATCTTTTTCATGAAAAGTATCAAAAAGACACATGTCACTTCTGGTTTCTGGTGTTGAATGGGCAGAGTGAAGCCATCAGATTCCCAGCTGAAGACCTCTCATCTTATGAGGAATCATTTGTGTTTTCAGAGCAATTAAGATGTTGTATTTGTGCTTTTCTTTATGGATGTGGCATGTTCCACTCATACTAGTTCATGCAGCGATGCCTCTGTGCTAAAATCAGGAACAAGACAAGTTCATTTGTCTCACTTCTCCTCAAAATAATTCTTACAATGTTAGCTAGAGCAATAAAAAAGTGAAGATGAAGCAGATACAAATAGGAAAAGATGAAATCAATGTATATTTATTTCCAGATGATACAATTCTATACATAAGAACCTAGAGTATACACATACACACATGCACACGCACACACACACACATGTACACACACACCTAGAGCTGATAAATATTCAGAAAAGTAACAGTATCCTGTGGTGATATTTTATTTGTGCTTTAATTAAATAAAGCTTGCCTGGAGATCAGAGGAAATAACAAGCCATTTTATGTAAACAAAGAAGTTGGGCAACAGTAGCACATGCCCTTAATCCTATCACTTGGCAGGCAGGATCTCTGTGTGTTCAAGGCCACACTGGAAACAGTCAGGTGTGGTGGTACACACCTAGTCAACCATAAAGGTCTGGAGGTCTGTACAGATAGACAGGAAGTGACAGAGCTGGACAAGAAGAGGAAGTGATGTAGCTGGGCTAAGAGAGCCAATGAGAGAACGGAACAGAAAAAGCATGTAAATATGAGTATACAGGAAGGAGATCTTTTTGGAAGCTGTGGAGTTGGTGAGGTGAGATTAGCTCATGGTTTGTCCTATTCCTCTGATCTCTGAAGCTTTAACCCAAATTTCTGCCTCTGTTTTTCATTTATTAAGACGATTTAAAAATTCATCTGCAGTATTCTTCTTCTATACAAATGACAAACACAGAAAGAAAAAAATCAAGAAGACAAGTCCATTCTCAATAGTATAATAAAATGAAACAAAACAAAAATCCTGGAAATAGATCTGACCAAAGAAATTAATGATTTCTGCAGTGAAAATGTTAAAACACTGAAAAAATAATTGAAGATACCAGCATATAGGAAGACCACCCATGCTCATGGATTGACAGGATTAAAGTGAAAATGGCCAGTGAAATTTTTCAAAGCAATTAAAAATCATTTTTGAATTTCATATGGGAATACAAATGACCGAGGATATCCAGAACAAACCTAAATATTAATAATACATCATCAAAAACAACAGCAAACAAGCTGTGGGTATCACCATAACAGATCTCAGGCTATGCTGCAGTAAAATAATAAATACAAAAATTGTAGTGGCATAAAAACAGGCACTTATCCAATGAATAGAATTGATGTCTTCATATAAAACCACATTCCTACAGTCACCTAATTTTTGACAAAGAAGGTAGTCATACACGTTGGAGAGGATACAGCATCTCCAATAAATAGTGCAGTTCATACTGAATCACTACATTTAGAAGAATGAAACTTGAACCTTATCTCTCACCCTACACAAAGCCCTCTGGTCTCCTCGATCTTATATAGGGGAAAATTAGGAAATACATGCAAACTCATTGGCACAGGAAAGTACTTTCTGAACATAATGCAAATAGTGCAGACATAGAAACAAACAACTAATACTTGGGACCTCATGAAACTAAAAAGTTTCTATACAGCAAGAGACACCATTGTTTCAGCAAAGAGGCAGCCTACAGAATGGGAAAGTGTTTTTGTGAGTTATCATAGAGTTAGTATCTAGAATATATGAAGAACTTAAAAAAAAAAAACAAGAAAGTAAATGACCCAAATAAAAGTTGGAGTATTGGGGTATAGGACAAAAAGAGTTCTCAAAAGATACAAAGAAAAAATACTTTTTAAAATTTTAACATCGGTCGGCAGTGGCGCATGCCGTTAATCCCAGCACTCGAGAGGCAGAGCCAGTATCTCTGAGTTCGAGGTCAGCCTGGTCTAAATGAGCGAGATTGAGGACGGGCACCAAAACTACACAGAGAAACCCTGTCACAGAAAAAAAAAATTTAACATCATTAGCCAACTGAAAAATAAAAATTATGTTTATTTTAAGATTTAATCTTTCCCTAATTAGGATGGCTAAGATTAAAAAGTCAAATGATGACAAATGCTGATACAAAAGTTAGAAAGGGGAAACACTTATTTACTTCTGGTAAGAATGCAAATCCATACAACCACTACAAAAATTGGTATGCAATTTGCTCAAAAAGAAAGAAAGAAATTTACCACATGATTCAACTATACTATTCTTCTATATATACCTGAAGGACTCTGTAACCTACTCTACAGACACCAGCTCATCAATGTTCATCTGTGCTTTCCCCTTAATAGACAAAAAAAGGCCAAATGTTCATTAAATGGTGAATCAATGAGGAAATTATGGTATATTTTCAGAATGGAATACTAATCTATTGAAAAAAATGAAAATTTGAACTTTACAGATAAATGCATAAAGCAGGAAACAAATTACTTTGAGTAAGTCAAGTCAGATGCAGACAGACAAAAGCCACACATTCTCTCTCCTCTGTGAATGTTAAGACTTTTCACATTGGGTGGTAGTGGCACATATCTTTAATCCCAGCATTTGGAATGGAAGAGGCAGACAGATCTCTGAGTTTGAGGCCAGCCTGGTCTACAGAGCAAGTTCCAGGATAGTCAGGGATACACAAAGAAACCCTGTCTTGAAAAACAGACTCCTAAACCAGGCGGTGGTGGTGCATGCCTTTAACCCCAGCACTCAGGAGGCAGAGGCAGGCGGATCTCTGTGAGTTCAAGGCCAGCCTGGTCTACAAAGCGAGTTCCAGGAAAGGCACAAAGCTACACAGAGAAACCCTGTCTTGAAAAACCAAAAAATAAATAAATAAATAAATAAATAAATAAATAAATAAATAAATAAATAAATAAATACTCCTGAGATATGTGTCTTTAATTTGAAATAACATTAGAGATCAGAAAATTACTAAGGGATAGTAGGGAGGCATGTTCTAGGGAAGAGATATATAATATGCTAGTATATTGGGTTACAGGGGAATAATGAATCAAGAAGGGTTAAGTGCATAGGAAGCTGATGGTAAGATAATGAAATATGGGGAAAGACAAATAACACTAAAGACTATCAAGAAAGTCATGAAAACCTACTTGTGTAGAACATATATACTAGGTCTTGAATGATTTTTTTAAAGACACAATTGAATCCTACTATAGCTGGCCTGTAGGAGCCCCTCTCCCTGCCTAACTCCATTCCCTGGGGACTCCACCTCTTGGTGCACACTCAGGATCCTACCACCTCTTTTATTCCAGTCTGAATAGACTACACTTAGTCCTGCTGCAGCCTGTATTCAGTAGCTGCTTCTTCCACATAACCTCCATTCCCTGGGGGTTTTACCTTTGTATTAGCATAAAAGTAGACATGTTGATCGATGGACCTGAAGTTAATATCCAGGCATAAATCAGCCCACCTGATTCTTCACAAAAAGCCAAAAACACACAATGGAATAAAAGACAGCACTTTGGTGATATTTTGTGTATGCTTTAACAAATAAAGCTTACCTAAAGATCAGAGGGCAAAACTAGCCACTAGTTAGCCATAGAGGACAGGCAGTAATGACACACACCTTTAATCCCAGCACTTGGAATCTCATGCCTTTGCTCTCAATACTTGGAAGGTACACACACATTTAATTCCAGCTCTAGGGAGTTAGAGACAGGAAGTGATATGGCTGGGCAGAGAAAGGAATATAAGGCAGGAGGAGACAGAGGCTCAGTCTTTTTGCCTGAGGAGTTAATGAGGTGAGAGGTGTCTGTAGCTTGCTCCTTTGTCTCTCTGATCTTTCAACATTTGCCCCAATATCTGGCTCTAGGTTTTTATTGTAAGACCAGTTAGAATTCGTGCTACATTTGTCATGCATCTTGTGGGGCATGAATTCATGAAAAAGCTGTTTGCCTGTGGCATTGCAGCCACTAGCTCAGACCAGAGCTACATGGGGCCTACCCTGCTGGCTAGATTTTTCTTTTCTACCCCAAGCACTCTTAGGGAGTCTGGGATGATTTTTCTGTTGTAGCATCTCTGCAACAGACTCCACAGGCTATAAGAATTAGCTGCTTTAACATGTTACCCCATGCAGATGCAGGCTCCTTGGCTTCTTCCCTCTCTCAGTGGGTTGTGGCTTTCACTGGACCCACACTTGGGCTGTTGCCATGCTAGGTAGCTGTCTCACTTCACTGTCATCTGAATTGTCATTGTCAGCATAGTGAGTCAATTGGGATTTCTTAAAGGGGGGAATTAGTTAAAAAATAGAGTTTTTTCCCACATTAAAAAAATGGGGAACATTATTACAATGAAGGGAGTTAGGTCTCTGTTTCATAATATGCTAGACAGTTTGAAAATGGAGCAATTAAATGAGAGCATAATTAATGTAGATGGAATTTATGTAATGTCAATTATAAATATTATTTGATCATTTTTATTTTATCATTTAAAAAGTTGGTTAATATGGGTGCCAAGATAAAACTTTTAGAAAAACTTACTAAAACAGATCATTTTACTAAAACATGATCTCTGATCATGTCTGAACAGAGATATTCAGACCCAGACAGAGGAATTTAAAGAAGAAACAATCTCAGCATTGCATTATAAAGGTTAGAGAGAGAAAGTCTAAAGTTTTCAAACAACCAACCTTAATTTTCCCAGTAACCTTACAGGAATTTCCAAATGATAGATATCCTTAAGGCTGTATAAGAGCTAAATGGATTCCTGTGCAAATGCTAGATTAAGGAGATTCAAGGAAGTGATAGTCTCATATGGCATGCATTCACCTTTTGTGAAGCAGATGTTAAACTTGTGGTCAACTTGTAATAGAATTATCCCTCAAGACTGGAGAGATTTGGTTATAGCAGTCTTGAAGGCTGGTCCTCAATTACAAGTTGGTGGAAAGATGAGGCTAAGAACATTGAACAACAAAGTAGGGCTAGAGGTATGGAAATCTCCCAAGACCAACTTCTTGGAGAGGGAGATTATGCTAATGTAGAAAAGCAATCTCTATATGATGACCACACCCTGGCTTTATGCCATGCAGCAGCCTTGAATGCTTGGGAAAGAATTGAAGAAGTAGGAAAAAAAATTGAGTCATTTATTAAAGTTATACAGGGCCCAAAAGAAAACTTCACTGACTTTTTTACAGAGATTGACTTCAACAGTAAATAGAATGATACCAAATTCAGAAGTTAGATAAATAATAATTTAATCTCTGGCTTTTGAAAATGCTTATTCACAATGCAAATGGGTAATTAGGCAATTAAAGGCAAGATCAGCATCCTTAGAAAAATGGATCTGAAATACAATCAATATTGAATCTCATAACCATAATGATGCTTGGATAGGAAAGGTGACTTCCAGAGGTTTGAAGAAAAATTGAAATGTTAGGTATTTCAATTGTGGTAAATAAGGACACCTAAAAGGGACTGTAAACAGGGCACTCCTAGAAACAATGCTTTTTCTAAGAATAATCCAAATAGAACACCATTTCCTTCTGGATTATGCACAAGGTGTGGCATTGGACTAATGAATGTAGATCAACAAGGGCCAGTCAAGATAACCCTTTGCTATCAGTAAATGCCTTGAGGGGCCTCTTGTAGGCATCCATGTCAAATGTGATTAGGTCATTTCCTGTCAGCATGGAGGAAACTCCTTCTCAGAGCAATTAAAGAACCTAATAGAATCTCTGAGGTCTCCAAAAAGATGATGGGATCCCACACTGATGATTCTATATGGACTATGGTAATGCCACTAAGCTGACAAACACCATCTAATCCCAGTACTAGGAAGGTTGAGATAGGAAGTGATATGGCTGGGTGGAGAAAGGAATATAAGGTAGGAGGAGATAGGAGCTCAGTCTTTTTGGCTGAGGAGTTGGTGAGGTGAGAGCTGACTGCAGCTTGTTCATTTGTCTCTCTGATCTTTCAGCATTTGCCCCAATATCTGGCTCTGGGTTTTTATTATAAGACCAATTATAATTTGTGCTACATAGCATCTTCAACAAATGATACTAGGCCAACCAGAGAGAATCATTTCCATCATTCCACCCAAAACTAAACTCAAAAATTCAACGTAAGAACAGATACCTTGAATCTGATAGAAGTAGTATAGGTATTACACACCATTATGGGACAAAGGTAATCCTCAACAGCATCCAGCTATGAACTCCACAATCTAGAACAGTGACTTGCCTGGAAGATATACTGGTGAAATAGGAGCACATGTGATGGGATTAACCAACCACTTTTTGATTGATTTAATGCTAACTCCAGGAAATGGTACCCATAAATTATACTGATACAGTAGCCAGAATCTGAGACTAGATAACACATAGACCTTGAGGAAAACTGACTACAAATATTCTGTTACAGGAATGACTCCTAATGGCATATTGCTATACCTTACATCAACACATCAGTCAATCATCATCAGAGAAGCTTCTTCTTGCATTATATTATAAAATTTTAAAAAAAGGAGAGAGAGAGATACCCAACTGGGAAATGTGCAGAAAGTAAGACACTTTGGAGCACTTAGTCTTAAATGGATGTCTTCATCAAACTGCTTCCCCCTTCATAGCTCAGGGATTTATGGAGAAGAGGAGACAGGAAGAATGTAAGAGTGAGAGGTAATAGATGACTCAGAAACAGTGTCTTCCATACACAACAGAGCTGATGAACATACGAACACACAGAGATAGTGACAGCAGGTATAAGACCTGTACGGGTTCAAGCAAGATGGTGTGTCAGCACTGAGAAGGAGAAATTTATACAAACTCCCATCCATAACCACAAAGCTGTCTGCTATTTACACCAACTGGTATAAGAAAAACCAGTTTTCTTCAATTTGGTGTTACTGGGTCTATCAACCACACACCAGGGTAGGCCCCATTCCAGGAAGTAGTTGGCCAACACAAAACAAACTCAATAGTAATTTCATGGATTTTTGTTTTATTTACATTGCTTTGGCATTTTTGCCTTAATGGCCTCTTGTTTTGTTCTTTTGATTTTTGTTTATGTAGTGCGTGTATCTATTTTGGGTGGACAGATTGTTTCTTAGTTTTTGATTTGTTTGTTTTGAAAGAGAGAAGGGGAGAAAAGTTACCTATTTAAGGAGAATCTGGGAGAAAGTAGGGGAGGAAAAAACATGATCAAAATGTATTTTTTGAAAAAGGACATGATGTTACATTGATAGGGGATAGATCTGGAAAGAGTTGAGCAGGTAAATTTTTTAATAATATGCTAAGAAACTTGAAATTCTCAAAGATATAAAAGCAAAAAAGGTGAACAGATGAGAGTGTTGGTTAGCAGAGAATCTCATTCTTTCATAATGAATTAATGTGGACAGTTACAAGAAACCTTTGAAGCAAAGTATACTACTCTCTTTATTGGGCTGAGTAACTATAAAAGTAAGAACATTAAAGTAAGCAAAATTAATTGTTATATTTTAAGGGTATGCATCATAACTAAAATATTAGTGCCCAGTAGTCACCAATATGGGTAAAGATATAAAATGTCTCCTCACATTAGGGTTTCTGTTAGAACCTGCCCTTTTTTTGGTGACCTTAGAGTGATGATAAAGAACACTATGATCCAAAATATCTCATCCCAAGCAGGTAAGGCAACTTCTCTAAGCTTCAGGTTCCCCACAGTTAAAGGGGTAACTCTTTTTCAAAGCAGACTCACTGGTTGAATATCTTTTCAAATATAAAAGCACATTGCTTGCATTAAATTAATTCAGGCTTCAGGAACTTTAAATATCTGTGGAACACTTGACAGAAATAATATATTTCAGAGAAACACCAGACATATTATTTTACTGCTTTAGGCAAATTGTAGAAACAGATTTTGTTAAATAGTTTATGGAATATTCATTCTTCACATATTGATTCTCACATCAAGATCAATTTATATGCTATATTCCTAATCACCAATAGGCTACTTCATTATGGATCTTAGTACTGGTAATAAGAGTATTTTGAGGATGAACTTGACCCTACCTTTTTTAAAAGTGAGTTAAATTACATAAAGCATATAATTGATCCAGAGTGACAGTATTTATTCACTCACAATAGTGGCAACTAACATGGTTATGCCAGGAACATTTTCCTTCTCATAGATGATTCCTAAACCAGTTCACTGCTCTCATTCCTCTTCTCCTACACTCTACTCCAAATTTCTTTTATACATTCAATGGCTGAATACTTAGTTTCTCGCCTCTTTTGGAATTTGTGAAGCATGCTGTGAGTTAACTCTCCTTACAGATATCTTTGTGGTGGTGTAATATCATTTTCATGGGTTTACACCCAGAGCAGGAGCTGTTAAGTCACACCAAAATTCTATTTAACTTTCAATGGAACCACCAGGTTTCTTTTTTCCCAAAGGCTAGCTCAATTTTTGTTTGTACTACTAGCTGTCCCCCCACTTTCCACCAGTGTTTTAGTGTAGGCCTATTTCATCTGATGTCTAGACCGTCCTTATAACTCCCAAAATGCACATGTACATGGATACTACTTCTAATTACACCAAGTGATAGAGGTAAAATAATAGCAAACATGGAATACACTGGGTGGCAGGCATGGTTACAAATGCCCAATATTCAGTTATATGTTTATACAATCCAACCTAACTTATAAAAAGATGATGTTCTCATTTTAAGAAAAAATCTTGGGACTCTCTCTCAAACATTCCAAATATGTCCAGTGTAAACTGCTCATATTATTAGGCAAAACTGAAAAAAGAATCAGAAATAAAGAAAAATCCTAGATAATCCTTGTATGAAAAAGAAGACATGCAGAGAATGGCACATGCATGAATGTCTTACTAAAAAGCCTTGTAAATACTTTCTTCAAGCCAACAACATTTCACAGCAGCAATCCATAAGGTTACAAACCGTGGAGGCATGTATGTTAGTTGACTGAATTCTGATGGGGGCTGAGGTCTCAGCAGAGGAGTGAGGGTGAGTGAAGGAGGGTGTCAAGTGCACAGGATGAACTGCTCTTGTGCAAACCAGTGCAAGTGCTGCCGTGTGGTTATCCAGAGCAGCAGGTCTGTGCACAGGACCCCTCTGAGTGCAACAGCTTTGCTGGAGAGCTTCCCAGTCCACAGAGATAATCCATATCTACCATGCCACCCTGAGAACGTGAACTAGAATATAACATGTGCCCCACATGTCACCTCTAATTCTGATGGTCTAATGACACCAGTCTCCCAAGTTGTTTGTAGATGCAAAGACTGGAAACCTGCTATACAAACATTCAAGAATAACAAATTTACACTGTAATTATCTTTTTATAAAACAAAACAATATTCATTTGGAAACATAAAAGGAACTTTTCCAAGCTAACTTGCTTACTCAATAGTATTAAAAATACTTACTCAGGTGGTTTTAATAAACAGATAACATCAGATTGTTGTTGGATAAGAAGATGGCAAGGAGGCCAAGTACTTGTTCACTCAATTTCTTTCCACGGTACATTAAGACCCCTCTCACCCAACACAAGGAGGTTGAGATCCTGACTAGCAAACCTTGGATACATATCTTAGGAAGGACTTCAGAACTGTCAACTGTTGATCCACTTAGACATGTTTTCATAAATATGGACGTAAATACTAGGAAAGCAAATGCCAAAACATTAGGTTAGAAAGAGAACTGGCAGTGTGTTTGTAACCAAATAAAACTGATTTCTATCCTTAAAATGTTCTATTAAAAAGAATTTCCATCTACATTTTTCCATTTGTTCTGGACAATATAAAGTTGACTATTGTGGTGTTATTTTATTTGTGCTCTAACAAATAAAGCTTGCCTGGAGATCAGAGGACAAAGCCAGTCACTATATTAGACACAGATAGAGGTCAGGCAGTGGTAGCACGTGCCTTTAATCCCAGTACTAGTTAACCACAGAGGTCTGGAGATCTGTACAGACAGACAGGAAGTGATAGAGGTGGGCAGAAAGAGGAAGTGATGTAGCTGGTCAGAGAGAGGAAGTAAGATGGCAGCACAGAAAGGTGAATAAGGCATGAGTATACAGGAAGTAGCTCTCTTTAGACTGACGATTTCATAAAGGTAAGCTAGTGGCTGCAGCTGTTCAGCTGAGCCCCATTCAGATGAGGTCTCAGAGGCTTTCAGTCTGAGGAAACAGAGTCAGCTGAGGAGTTTATGAGGTGAAGTTGGCTGTGGCTTGTTCTGCTTCTCTGATCTTTCAGCTTTCACCCCCAGTATCTGGCTTTGGGTTTTTTATCAATAAGACCGTTTAGCAATTCATGTAACAGACTATGTCCTTCCACAGCCAGCACATATCAGCACAAGACCAAGCTATGGATCTTACCAAAGTTGGCCACAGAATTCTCCATGGGCCATCTCAGGAGAATGGATTTCCTGGCCTGACTGCAGCCTACAAAGTCAGCAACCACACCCTCCCCCATCCACAAGGCAGTCACTGGGATTATGTATTTTATCTTAAAGGTTATCTTATAGCTAATATGAGAACTGAAGATCCGTTAGTTTCTTAAACAAAGAAGCAGTGGGGCTAATAGAAAACCTAATTCTTCCTGCCACAGAAAAAGCAGGACTCACCCATCCCTATCACCACAGACACAGCTCAGCATATGAGCAAATACACCTTCACGAAGCATAGTTTGAAGAAAGCTTGCCTAGGGGAGGTTCTAAATGTACCTTTTCCATGTTTGCAAACATCCATGGTCTGTATATTCAGAATGTTGAATGCTAAGTATAGATTATACTGTGAATTTGATACAGTGCTTTGAAAAATTATTCATATAGACAGGAAAACCTCATTAAAAAAACTCCCCTTATATCAATAAAATACTTTCTTAAAACCTGCATAACTAAATTGTGTAAAAGCCAAGGCCATATATCCTGTACTTCAGTACTTAATGGGCACTTGCCACTTATGAAAAACCTTAGAAAATATTTAATCTTCAAATAACATCACCTGATCTCTATTTGCTAATAGCCCAAAGTAGCAAAGGCAGGGTTGGAACCAGGCAATCTAATAGCCAAGGATAGCTCAGAACTGCAAGGCTTCTCTGGCTCATCATCTGCCTCCTAAACCTTCTGTTTGGGAGCACCACTCAGAAAAGTAACTCTCGTTTATGTAGCCTTGGCTTCCTTTTCTTCCTGGAACAATCAGCCTTTCTATTGGGATTGCAAGCTTATATTAGAGTGAGAAGATAAATTACATAAACTTATTACCAATAAATCTACAGTTATATTGGAAATATATAAAATGTACCATAACATGACTTTTTATTTAAGCACTTTCTCATAGGATGCCTAATGTGTTTCTTCCTTTTAAGAGCCACATTTACCTGGCTATGACAATAATTTTCTAAAGTGGTGGGATTACTGACATGTGCCACCAATAATGGATGCTTTGGTAAATTCTTGATGAGATTCTCTACAAGGGCACAGGACAGAATAAGACCTTAACAAATTATTGAATGAATAAAGAATAAAACCTTTTTTAAGCACAGAAGGATAAAAATCCCTTTGATTTGTTTTAAAGTAAGGGTTGGAGATAATACAATCTTTCTTAATCAGTAAAATATGAAGTAAATACATAACAACTATTAGTCACAACCAAGAAGTCTCTGTACTAGTGGAGATGATACTTCTTACTGTTGCAGCCTCTTCTGAGTTCCACTGGTCCATGGAATACCAAGTATTGAATATTCATCTCCCCAGCTGTGACTTTCTCATTTACAGTTTCCATTGCAGTAGAGAGACTTTTCTTGTTACAGGCCAAACGTTAACAGAACAGATAGTCAATAGTCAAGAAAATAACCTAACACAAAAGGTGAGTAGCTGCAGGAAGTTAATCATAAAGACTCAATTCTTAAGCCAGGCAGTGGTGGCCCATGCCTTTAATCCCAGCACTTGGGAGGCAGTGGCAGGTGGATCTCAGTGAGTTCAAGGCCAGCCTGGTCTACAAAGTGAGATCCAGGACAGCCAGGACTGTTACATGGAGAAACTCTGTCTCGAACCACTCCCCCCCCCCCAAAAAAAAAGACTAATTTCTGTGTAGTTTTGGTGACCAGGCTGGCCTCAAACTCACAGAGATCTGCCTGGCTCTGCCTCCCAAGTGCTGTAATTAAAGGAGTATACCACCACTACCCACCAAGGCTCAGTTTTTGTAGCAGGGCTTCACTGAGTAACAGTTTTTAAAGATAGAGAATAGATGAGAACATTTAGGAAGTTGTACTGAGAACTAATTCAAGACCTGGAATTTGAAAAGTAATATAGCTTGGAGGAAAAACAATCAGCAAAATTGAGAAAAGAGAAATATCCACATTACAAGTAGTGTACAATATTTGTGTCAAATACTACAGCAAGTCCAAGACATGAAACTCTTGAGAATTGGCCAATGGAGTATTAACATTTAAGCCACTGAGAATATTAAGCCAAGGAGAAACAATATATGTACTATGATAGAAATCCTAGTCTAAAAGACCACGAAATGCAGAATTTTCCTCAATGATCTCAAATTCCTGATTCCTCCAAACTATAAATATGTCAGGTAGGACACATATTATGCAGATGTCACTGACATTATCATCCCAAAACCCATCAGCTCCATTTTCATTGCCTAAGATACTATAAATCATAATGATCTACCCAGATAGAGTCTGACAGCTGCCACTCTAGAGAGAGTCAGATTTGAAGAATAATAGGGATTCAACCTGTGATTGTTGTCTGAAGTGGAATGGAATGCATGGGAAGAAATACAGTTTCCTCTAAGGAAACCACAGTCCTAAGGTGACCATCGTCTGCAATAATCAAATTCAAACTCTGAATGAGCCAAGAACCAGATCTGTGGTGATACTTTTATTTGTGCTGAAATGTGATATTTTATTTGTATGTTAATAAAGTTTGCCTGGAGATCAGAGGTCATAGCCATAAACAGAAGTCAGGCAGTGGTAGCCCACACCCTTAATCCAATCACATGACAGGCAGAGTCTCTGTATGGTCAATGACACAGCCAAGCTTGGTGACAGAAGCCTTTAATCTCAGTACCAACCATAGAGACCTGGAGGTCTGTATAGACAGGCAGTGACAAGGAAGTCATGTGGCTGGGCTTAGAGCCAATGAGAAGACAGAACTGGAAGGCAATAAAAACACAGGTTAGACGGGAAGAAGCTCTCTCTGTGGAAGCTACTGCTGGTGGTAAGCTAAGGCTAGTCATGGCTATTCACTCTGATCTCTTCGGCTATTACTCTGTATTTGGCTCTATGTTTCTTATTTTATAAGACTGTTTAAAAATTCATCTACACAGATCCTTCTGAGTCTCCAAGAAAGGATGCAGCCCTATCATATCTTTGATCAACCTGTTGTACCCTGAGTATAAAACTCTGAAGTTTATCTGCCCTTACTGCCTATAGATTTGAAGTTTATCAGTGCCATTTTCAGTGACTCAGATTTTAACAACTGTTACACATATATTTCGTAGCACTTGGAGATGAGTTGGTGCTGCTGCATCAATGCCAAAAATGTGGAAGAAACATGAAATTGATTTCTGAAAAAGTTGAATTTTAAAGAAGAAAGTTTGTCCTAATTCAAACAGATTGGTATCCACATGAAGAATTTTGTGGAGTAAATATTCAGCTATTGAGCACTCTGAAAGGATTATGGATCATTAAATTGAAGCATTATTTCCTTAAAGTATGTATGAATCATCATAAGTTCATATTGGTAGTAGTAATAATTGTAAAGATAATGTGCATATACAATCTTGAGAACACATAATGAAGGCTCCAGGAAGAGATTGTAAGTATTTTTGTGGTTTTGGTAAGTGATATATTCATATTATAATTATGTCTCTGATTATGCAGAACACGCAGATTTAAAATGATATTACATATTTAGTCAAAGTCATTTGAAAGATATGTAAAAAATGGTATTCTGTTCATAACGTTCTTATATTAAAAGTCAAGGTAAATAGTTCTAAGAGGCAAGTTCATAGCACTAAGTGCCTACATAAAAACTTGGAGAGATCTAATAATAGTAACTTAATAACTCTCCTGAAAACTCTAGAGCAAAAGGAAGAAATGACACACAAAGAAGTAGATGCCCAAAAATAAACTCAGGGCTGAAATAAAGAAAATAGAAAAAGCAAAATCAAAGTATAAAGAATAAATGAAATAGTTGGTTCTTTGAGAAGATCAAATAAGATTACCAAACCCCTATCCAAATTAACCAAGGCAGGGAGAGAATGTCAAAATGAGGAAAATTAGAGATGAAAAGAGGGACATAACATCAGAAATAGAGGAATTCCAAAGAATTATAAGGACGTACTTTAAAACCTGTATTGCACCAAATTGGAAAATCTAAAAGAAAGGCATATTTTTTCTATACATACAGCTTTGAAAAGTTAAGACAATATAAATAATTTAAACAGACTTATAACTTGTGCTAAAATAGAAGCAGTCATTAAAAGTCTCCCAACCAAAACAGCCTAGGACCAGATAGTTTTAGTGTAGAATTCTACTGGAGCTTCAAAGAAAAGTTATCATAATACCCCTCAAATTATTCCACAAAATAGAAACAGAAGGAACATTGCTCAATTTGCTTTCTGAGGTCACACTTAACCCTGATACCCAAACAACATAAAGACCCAACAAAGAAAGAGAATTACAGAACAATTTCCCATATGAACATACTTGCAAAAATACTCAATAAAACACTGGCAAACTGAATCCAAGAACAAATCAAAAAGATTATCCCCCAGTATCAAGTAGGGTTTATCCCAGAAATATAGGTATGTTTCAACATATGTATATTGATAAATGTAATCCCCCATATAAACAAAACAAAAGACAAAAGCCACAGGGTCATCTCATAATCCAACACTATACTTCATCATAAAAGTCTTGGGGAGATAAGGGATACAAGAGACATACCTCAAGATACTAAAGGCAGTTTACAGCAAGTCCAAGGCTAACAGCAACTTAAAAGGAGAGAAATTAAAAGCAATTCCACTAAAATCGGGAACCAGACAAGCTTGTCAACTCTCTCCATATATAGTCAATATAGTCAATATAGTTCCTGAACTGTTTACTAAAGTAATAAGACAACTAAAGGAGACTAGAAAGGATACAAAGTGAAAAGGAAGAAGTCAAAGTACCTTTATTTGCAAATAATATGATGGTATAAATAAGTAAGCAAAAAAAATTCCACCAGGAAACTTAGACATAGATAAACACTTTGAGGAATGTAGCTGGATACAAAATTAACTCACATAAATCAGTGGCCATCCTATATACAAATGACAAATTGACTAAGATAGAAATCAGGAAAGCAATACCTTCCACAATATTCTCAAATAATACAAAATATCATAGAGTATCTCTAACCAAGCAACAGAAAGACTTGTATGATGAGAACATCAAGACACTGAAGAATAAATTTGAAGAAGACATCAAAAAATGGAAATAAATCATATGCTCATAGATTGGTAGGATTAAGATACTAAAAATGGCCACAGTACCAACAGCAATCTACAGATTCAAAGAAATATCTATCAAAATTCCAACACAATTCTTCGCAGATCTTGAAAGGACAATTTTCCGCTTCAAATGAAACACACACACACAAAGAGAAACAGAATCACTAAAACAGTGTTGAATGATCAAAAAAATTCCCAATTTCAAGTTGTACTACAGAGTTAGATTAATAAAAAAAAAAAAAGCATCATGTTGGCAAAACAAATAACCAAAACAAAACAAAACAAAAAACCAGACACATTGATCAATGGAATCAAATTGAAGAACCATACATAAATCTGCATACTTACTGAAACCTTGATTTGATAAACAAACCAGAAATATACACTGAAAAGGAGAAAGCATCTTCAACAAATGGTCCTAGCCAAACTGGAAACTTCATGTAGAAGAATCCAAACAGATCCATACTTTTCATCGCGCACAAAACTCAACTCCAGATGGATCAAAGACCTCAACATAACACCAGATACACTGAACATAGTAGAAGAGAAAACGGGGAACAGCGTCGAACTCATGGGCACAGGAAAAGACTTTCTGAACAGAACACCATCAGCACAGGCACTTAGATCAATTATTATGAACCTGAAAAGCTTTTATACAGCAAAGAACTCCATCATCCAAACAAAGTGGCAACCTACAGAATGGAAATAAATTTTACCAACTGCACAACCAAAAGAAGTCTATTATTAAAAATATATAGTGACTTCAAAACCTAAATATCAAGAAAATAAATAAACCAATTAAAATATGGGGTACAGATCTAAACAATGTATTGTCAATAGAAGAAACTCAAATGTCTAAGAAACAATGTTCAACATCCTTAGCCATCAGCAAAATGAAAATCAAAACTACTTTGAGATTTCACCTTATATCTGTCACAATTGCTAAGATTAATAAAAAAAATTGACAAATCACACTGGCAAGGATGTCAATGGAGTTAGTGGAATACCCATCCATTTCTAAAGTGAGTGCAAAGTTGCATAGCCACTGTGGAAATCAGTGTGTTGCTTCCTCAGGAAGATGGGATTTGATAATACCACAAGATTAAGTGATCTCACTCTGGGGGCATATACCCAAAAATTGCTTCATCTTACCAGACAGACACTAGCCCAATCATATTCACTGTGGCTCTAGTCATAATAATCAGAAATTGGAAACAACCTAGATGTCCCACAACAGGTTGTTTATATAAAGAAAATGTGGGCTGGACAGTGGTGGCACGTGACTTTAATCCCAGCACTCAGGAGGCAGAGCCAGGTGGATCTCTGCGAGTTCAAGGCCAGCCTGGTCTACAGAGTGAGTTCCAGGAAAGATGCAAAGCTACACAGAGAACCCCTGTCTCGAAAAACAAAAACAAAAAAAAAAAAAGAAAAAGAAAAAAAGAAAGAAAATGTGGAATTTTTACACAATTGAGGATACACAGCTGTTAAGAAAAATAAAATTTTCAGGCAAATGAATGGAAAAAGAAAAAAATCATTCTGAGTGAGGTAACCCATACCTAGAAAAACAAATAGGGTATGCATTCACTCAGAAGTAGATATTAGTTATTAAATTCATGATAACCAACCAAAATATATATAATGACAGATGTTAAGTATAGATTAAGTGGCTAGGGAGAACAGATGTCAAAGCAAAGAGAAATAGATAGTTATGGATAGAATGGGGGCTCAAACTGGAGGATCAGGTGGGGAGGGCGTGGGAGATGGTGACGTGGAGGGATATGGGGAGAATCTACTAAAATTGAGGGCCATGTGAAGGGTAGTGTGGAAGTTGAATACAGTAGAAATTTCCTAATATATATATATATTCCATATATGTATATTAGGGTATATATATATATTAGGATATATATATTAGGATATATATATGTATACACACACACACACACATATATATATATATATATATATATATATATATATATATATATATATATATCCTATCTAAATGCAAATGCCAGATAATGGGGGCAACAGGTCCTAACCAGCCATATCTTGTCACCAAATGAAATTTCCAGTACCATAATCAGGCTGCATCTAACTGAGTTGTTGTTCAAAACATTCCCATGGTCCCTTGGGAATCCCTAATTAACTAGGATGTTGCCAAGGCTATAGGCTACTCTTTACAAACTGATCACAAGATCCCATTGCTGAGGAAAACACCTAAGCAACTCATTGAAGATAGAGAAGTTGAGCTGATGCCTACATAGAGACTTCATCCCTATGTTCTAACATCTTTGTTACACACGACCAAGAGAGAAATATAAACACCAAGCCAGCTACAAACCTTTAGATCTACAATGGTGTCCTGCCTGCAATGGTGGCACACAGCTTGTGGGAGTAAACAATTAGTACTGGATTTGACTTAAGGCCCATCCCACAATATGTAATCTATAACCAACACAATTTGAGTGAACAGGAACCTGTCACTAGATATCCCAGAGACCAAGGGGAGAATTCAATACTGTTGTTCTATTAAAATAATGTAGCAATAAAATCTGCTATAAATACTAGATTAATGCCTTGCCCAGGTGGTGCTAGAGAAGCTTCTCCCTACAGCAACTGATAATAAATACAGAGATCAACAGCCAGACATTATGAAGAGAGTGAAAGATCTTAGAACACTTAGCCCTAAATGGGAGGACTTCATCAAAACCTCCTGGAGGAGGTGGGAATGGGGGGGAGGGTTGGAGGAAGGGGAGGAAGGCAGGAGGGGGAAGAACAAGGGAATCTGTGGCTGATATGTAGAACTAAATTATATTGTAAAATAAAATAAAATAAAAATAAATAAATAAAATAAAATGAGCCATTAAGAAAAAAAAAACCCTCCTTTGAGAGATAAGGAAACCTTGCAGAAGAAGAGGCAGAAAGATTGTGAGAGCCAAAAGGGGTGGAGGACACAAAGAAAACAAGGCCTTCTAAATCAACATGAGTTCACAGAGACTGAGGCAGCCTGCACAGGGCCTGCACTGATTTGTACCTGGTCCTTTGCATATATATTATGACTTATTGTTTAGGGTTTTTATCAGGTTCCTGAATGTGCAAACAAGTGGATCTCTGTTTCTTGTGTCTTCTCTTAGTCATTTCCTACTGTTTGTTTGTCTGTTTGTTTGCTTGTTTCAATACCAATGAGTTAGTTTTTCTTTTTTTCTTATTATATTTTATGGCACAACCATCACCTAGGGGAATTGTGAAAGTCAGGAAGCCAGCATAGCTGCTTGACAAAGTTCCAGCAAAGCTGAGCCACATGCTATGATTGTTGACCTGATGCCCTTTACTTTTGGTTTGAATCTCTGTGTGTCACACAACTGGGGGAATATTAGCACAATGATTCACCCATGTCTTCAAGAAAATTGTTTTTGTATCCCCCTGAAGAAGTCCTGAGTGTACTACCCCCTGCTTTCAGGGAAGTAGCCTTAGTTGACCCTACTTGGGAGTCTTTTCTGTGCCTTGGAGAATGTTCTCTGCCCCTATGCAAACTCAAGAACAAAACAGAACTGTATGAATTCAGAAGAGGCTGACAAGGTTCAGCAGGATAAGAGAATTGGCATCAGATCAGAGCATGGTACTTCTTTTACATTATACTTCGAACTTCTTAGAAACATAACCTGTAAGATCATGTATATTAAGCCTGTAAAAGGAATTCAGCCATAAGAGCTGGAATGACTAGGATAACATAACAGTATGTAGAGGTGGTATAAGAATGACATAAAATATAAGTAGTGTAAGGTATTAAGATCTGTCATTCCTAAAAAGATTGATTTACATCAAGTAACTGTGGCATTAATTTAGAAACAAAAGAAATCTTTTATTTAAAAATTTCTATAAGATTATAAATATAAACATTATAAAGAATAGAATAACAACTACAACAGTTCCTAAGCCTGACAAAGCTCTCAGGCTTATGCTAATTTGCAAGTAATATGATTGAACATTAAAAGTTAATAAAATACTGCTCAAAGCATGGTGATTCATCTGGACTGACTCAGATAATATCTAAAACATCTTAAAACCGCAAACTGCTGCCAGCCTGAGAATAGACTGCTATATTATGTTTGCTTAAGCTGAAATGGTCTGTAGAATTCTAGGAATAAGGATATGGTGTTGATAATAAAATCTATTCTATCTGTACTTAACTTATAACCCCAGGCATACTAGAGAAGTATGCCCAGGACAAAATGATGTGATGTGTATCTCTTTAGAAATCATGAATCTGTATAAATAAGAAATTTTCTGATTACTAATCAGTCAGATTTACAAACTCTTCCCATCTGGGTGTTTCTGATTCAACCTTCCCCTGTCCTGATCCTTACACCCTCTGCGGAACCAGTTCATTGCTGGTGCTGGTTCTGCCTCCCGCTCCCTGGCAATTTTATTTTATCATTATCACCTAGAAGCCTGCTTGTTTTCTAATGAGCAATAGAGAGGGAGTAGATTGGAATGGGAGGGGAGGAGAGAAGCAATTGGGAGTAGAGGGAGAAGAAACCACAATAGGATAAACTATATGAGGAGAAAAATTCTATTTTTAATAAAAAGTTAAAACAGAGAAATCAGAAAAAAATTATAATGCCATAAAATTTTAACGATACTATAAAACAGGGGATGCTAGAACCCTAACACAATAACATGGGTCACAGTGCTACTTTCTTGTGAATAATAATCATTATATTACTTAAAGAAAAACATTAACTTAATTGTTATTGGAAAAAAAAGCTGCTATGTTAAAAAAATGATTCTAAAAGTATTTAGGTCCCTTTTCATAAGTAAAGGAAAAAACTTGCCTTGCTTGGTGGTACCATGAAAATGAGCAACTTCTAGAGTATATGATCAGACTGCTATTCACAATTACTTAAGCATTAATGTCTATGGGAAAAACTACTAGAATAAAATAAATTCTAAAATGCAAAAAAAGAGGCTGAAACTAAGAAAAGGCTTCAATTAGGTACATATTCAGTCTTTATAGACATCACTAAAATCAAGGGATGAAAATGTACAGTCACACAACCTTGAAGAATAAATTACCAGACTAGAAGCTCAGTAACGTGTGCAGCATAACTGCATATACAGTATGTTTGCATATACACCTCCATATGTGTGTGTGTGTGTACATACATATTTAGCTAATTTTCAATGCTCTATTCATCAAGGAAAAATAACATAAATATAATACATTCACTATGCAAGGACTGAAGCAAAAAGGACAAGGGGTAAAAAACAAACAAAAAAATAGTAGTTGTCCCCAAAACTGAAATTTTTGAGAAGACATGTTGAACAGGTAGTTCCAGTTTGGTTACATGGTAGCATAAAAATTCAAGTGAATGAGGATTCTTGGAAAGTCATTCTGGTCATAAGCACTGTTCAAATTTGGGGAAACAGATGCAGAAAAACAGCAAATAATTTTGGAAACATCAAAAAATTCCTAAAAAACAGGAGAGTTTGTAGAACTTTGGATGAAATGTGACTACTATACAATAATGTTCTATGGTCAAAATAGTTAAAACTAGACTGAGCACAACATAAATCCTCCCCATTACTCCAACAGCCATTTTAAGAGACTTGCAGACGTTTCCTACCATGTAGTTCAGAACATATCTCCCCTGACAGTGTAAAGTCTCCTTTCTTTAGGGGACAGCACTTAACATTATTATCCTAAGTAGCTTTTCATGAAGCTAGAGCTGAAGTGTAAGAATTATTTCACATTATCTGGAGGAATCAAGATAGGACATCTCCTGAAACCAGTCTAGCGGAAGGATCAAAAGTAGACATTGGAAGAATACCTTTTCAGCAGAGCCTGGAATGGAGAGCCATTCAGTGGACTTGAAATTCTCTTACTCCTCCTTGACACTAAATATCCAAGTTAGCTACAGCAGTTGGCAAACCAACTACTGAAGTCTGAGGATTCTGCAGTAGTCAAGGTGACTGACCACTGTGACGTCACAGTTCTGAGGCTCATGACATGCCTGACAAAATGACGTGTGCCTTTCTCTCATCTGTTTTTATCAAGATAAAATTCTGATTAAAAATAGTTTTAAGGATGAACAGAGATGCTATGACTATGCAAATTTGTACAACAGATACTACTATTGATTCATATCAAAAGAAACCTGTATCCCCAAACCACAGTGCACTATGATAACTATATATATTAGACTAGTTTCCATGGCTCACTGTTTTAAAGTTGGAAAGTACAAGAGTAGTCTATCAATTTGGTCTCTAGTCACTTTAACCTTGGTTATGTTGCATCACATCAAATGGCATCATATTAGGGGCATGAATGTGGTGAAACAAGAGCCAGACAGTGAGGACAGGCTTAATCTTCTTATTCTCTGTCAATTATGCTCATGTATCAACTAGAAAGGTCCCACTAAATCAACTTTAATCCCTTCAGAGGTCAGCATTTGCAATTACAGGGTGGTCTCCTTATGGGTCATGTTCTAAAAAATGCCATCATCTAGGCTGGGCGGTGGTGGCACACGCCTTTAATCCCAGCACTCGGGAGGCAGAGCCAGGAGGATCTCTGTGAGTTCGAGGCCAGCCTGGTCTACAGAGTGAGTTCCAGGAAAGGCACAAAGCTACACAGAGAAAACCTGTCTCGAAAAAAAACAAAAGACAAAAAACAAAAGCCATCATCTCCCATTATTGCCACACTAGGGATTAAGTGTCAATATATCAGTCCATGGGATAAAATGACTCAAATCATAGAACCAGGAAACGTACGCTTAAGATTAGGACATTCCCACTGCAACAGTAATTCTTTATATTATTCTTTTTCTTGTTTATAAAATTTTATAATGTTCTAATTTCATAGAATTTCATCACTTTCTCTCCTCCTTTTCCTCCCAACTGTCCACCATTAAGCCCTTCCCATCCCTTCCCACTCTCAAGTTGATAGTGATTTTCTTTTATTATTATTGCTTATCAACAAATATATATAAACATTTCTTGATGACTCTGTGTTTCTTGTTTATGTGTTTGTGGTTTCAAGGCTTGCCACTCTGCACTGGAAAAACAGTAAAGGGATTAGTCCCTTGGAGATGCTATTTTTCCTTTTCCCAGCAGTCATTAGTTTTCTATAGTTCTTTTTCTAGACAAGAGACCCTGTGAGATGTTTTCCCTTTGTGTTAACATGTCCATTGATAGTGCAATTGTTCTGGCATTGTTTATGAAGCCATTTATAGGAAAGATGGTTTCATAGCAAATTTCCTGGTATTTTGGCTCTTACAATCTTTCCAACCCCTTCTGTGATGTTCCCTGAGCCAAAGATGCAGAGGCTGTATATAGATGTATTCACTGGGGCTGGTCACCCCATGATTTGGTGATATCTATAGTGTCTTCGGTTGTGGTTTTCTGTGATGGTCTCCATTTGCTGTGAAGAGTGTGGCGTCTTGGAATGGGGGGTAGTGGTAATTATGCTTATCTGTGAATAGATATTGGAAGGCATTTGTTGACTGGTCGAGGTTGCAGTCTCCCTGTGGCCTGGCAGTTTATCTCAATAGCTCATCAACATGGGACTCCCTCCCTCCCCAGCAGAACTTCCTGTCTACCTGCTCTTATCTGGAGAATGTCCCTGGACCTGGAGGATTGACCTTATCTAAAAGCTGTCTCTAAGCCAGATAACTGATTAATCTTTAGCTTGACCCTTGGCACAGATTTCTGCTAAGACTTGTGCTAGGAGCTCTGCTATAGGAACCTACTGCCATATACAAAGCCTTGTGATAGGAATGTGCTACTTAATGCAAATTAGGGTTTGTCCCCAGGCTCCCCAATCCTATATATTCCTTATATTCTGGAATAAAGTTTAGCTGTTTCACCAAAAGTAGTCTCCCAGAGGGCTGTCTTCGTTGGTACCCATTGCCTTCTTGAACCCTGTTCCCTGTTTCTGTTCACTCCACCCTGGTGGACTAATGCAGCCAGTGATTCCAAGGAAGAAGGAGAGCCACAAATATAAAAAAAAACTTGGCAAGGAATTGAGATGGTCTAGCAAAGTAGTAGTAGGAGACACTTTTCGAAGGTTCATAGCCTCATTATCCTCAAGAAGCTGGCTAGGATTCTATAACCAGTTATGATTTCACTCCCCTTGAGTTAGACAGAAGTTTAGACAGTTGTGGATAGCCACTGAGTGAATGCTACTTCTTACACACACACACACACACACACACACACACACACACACACACACACACACACACACATCTTGTTAGGCTGTTAATTGCCGTGATTCGTATATGCTATAGTTAGATAGAACTGTATATTTACTTTCCTCCTTTGGAAATTTGTATAGTATTCTCTGTGACCATTGAAGTTAGACCTCAGGAAGTGACTTTCAGGTTAGTTTCAGCTGAATCTTCTGAGTCCTGTGTCCATAGTTTGTGGTATCTTCAGCAATATGGGCTCGTGATCAAGCCCTGAGAGGAAACCATCAGCTAGACCAATGAACTGCATTGCTTGAAGAATCATTCAGACTGTCCTGACCAATAATTTGAAAGGACATTTCTCATGCCTGGTCCTGGTTTTATAATCACATCAATTGAGTTCTCATGTTGACCATCCTTTTTGTGGCTGTCAAAGCATTATCTATTGTCCATTTCTGTGGTGGTTTCTTTTCAAGAACACAGTATATTGAGGAGCTTAATCTGTATTTGGGCTTTTGGATTTTTTTTTCCAACAATAATAAGATTCATTTAATGAAGATTCAGTTAATGATTTATATTACTGCATAGTATATGGAGGTTTACTCATAGACTATCAAATATACATCATATGTTTGGAACATATATGTATATACTTCATTTTAACTATTTCACTTCTGAAGGATATGTGGCAGCCTCCAGTTTGAAGATTTTGCAAATAGCCATTGTTAAAAATAATTTGTGTACACCTTTAAAATTTTTAACTAAATTAAAGGGCTAAGAAATCCAGAGAAAATATCTCAAATGAAAACAGACAGTGGTAACTCGGCATCATCAATCTCAGAAATGATTTCAACCCATCCATCAGTGGCATTGAATCATGTGGTTATACAAGATGAAAGTTCTCTCAGAATCAACATGGACTTGTACTCTTTACACTTTTTCTTTAGGTTAGTAACTTAAATTGTGTCCATCCTTTTTTTTTTTTTTTTTTTTTTTTTTTTGGTTTTTCAAGACAAGGTTTCTCTGTGTAGCTTTGCGCCTTTCCTAGTGGTGGCACATGCCTTTAATCCCAGCACTCAGGAGGCAGAGCCAGGCAGATCTCTGTGAGTTCGAGGCCAGCCTGGTCTACAGAGTGTCCATCCTTTCTAAAGCACAATAAGACAAAAAACCTCAGACAACCCTCCATCTAGTTTTGGACACTTATTGTGTAACAGTTTCTCAAGCAAATAAATTTTTTTAAAGATCATAGTTTGCCGGGTCTCGCGGGCCAGGTTATTTGATGAGACCCGAGGAGGCACCTCCTGAAAGATCAATGGGGGCGAGAGAGAAAGGAGACCAGGCGCGTAAAGGAAGACAGAGTCAGTCTGAGTTGCATCGAGGTCTCCCTTTATTGACTGGGTGTTGAGGCTTATAAACAGGGCTTCAGGCAGGGAGGGGGAACAGGGGAAGCACGGAGAGAAGGATGGAAAATTCCTAAGGGAGGGTGAGGTCACTTTGGTCCCAGGCCCCTGCAGCTGGCTGATTAGCAGGTACTCCAGGAAGTTGTACAGCCCGAGGTTAGGCCAGGAACTTCCTGCCTTTGTAAGGTTTGATAAAGTAAGGACACTGCTGTCCAGAATGGTCCCCAACAATAGTTTTGACGGGTAGCAGTAATTTTTACTGGAATTAATAGAAGCAGCTTAGTATTAGAAATTGCAACTTCTTTTCCTACCTAGTATGCTTTGTAGAAAATCTTCACTTTGAAATTGAAGAAATTAGGTGACAATGTAAATGATGGTGTAGAAAAGGTACATGAAACTTTTAATATAAAACCTACTGAGTACAACCAGACAAAAAGTATTAAAATAACATTATGTTGAAAAGGAACTTTGCAAAATCTGTTTATTTGGGTAATACTGTCAAATACAATTAAAAGACATAATCATCTGTTTTATACTTAATTATTAAAGTATCATATAAAATTATTTATGGAATTTACTATCCACTAGTGAGAATGTAAACCAACAGACAATGTTTTGAATTGCTCCTTGTTTATCTTGCTTTATGGGAAAGAGAATATTAATAAGTCAACATACAAATTATATACCTAGACAGAATTTATAAAAACATTTATTTATATATGTTCCCATTTTGTTGTTTGTTTTTGTTTTCTCTCTGTAGAGAACTGGATCTATAATCTAGGCTGGCCTGATACTCACAGAGATGCACCTGCCTCACCCTCCTGAGTACTAGGATTAAAGGTGTACAACACCACCAGCCAGCATGTAGCCATATTTTTAAAGAATAATATATAGAACAAGAAGATTTAGATACACAAGGGCCAGGTATCTTTTTGTTGAAAAAAAAAAACACAATGAAGGAAATATCCTCTATTTTTCAATTTTATCTAATGATGTAATGGAATTGCAATAAAACTAGTAACACTCACATTAGTAGAAAACTAATGTTTCAAAAGTGAGGCATGGTACTACATTTCATTCTTTTTGTGTTAAGTATTTTGCCTTGCCAGTGGGCAAAATATCTTGTTCATGCTGCTTTCTCAATAAGTTCTGGACCATTGAGTGGATTGATAACTTACGGGTGTACAAGGTGGGTGAATAGTGGCCGGATGCTCTCCAATTTGTATCTTAATACATAAACCTAATGTTGTCAGCACTAAGATATTCCATTTTCTGATACCTTCTGCTAACTTGTTTCCTTTCTTCCATAAAATCATCTCTCTTATCAATCAGTTTAAGGAGGGGTATCTGTTTCTGCCATTTGAATGTGAAGACACAAACAAGGGTACCATTTGAGCATTTTCTACAGAAATGTCAGGAGTGAAGTTGGGCTTTTATGAATGATCTGTTCAATGCTATTTTAACAGAGTGCCCTGAATGTTCTAAGACACAAAATATTTTGTCTTTCTTATAAGATAAAGAAAAGATCCTTAATATGTCAGATAAATGAAGAATGCTGCTATGTTTTTATCACTGTGAAGATGATAGGCTTCATAAATTTTATTAATTCTTATAGATCAAGAAGGGAAAATGGCCTAAAGTAACATTTTTATCTCCACTACACATAGGACAAAAAACGCAATTGTTGTTTTTTGGATCCTGATTAAGAATGACTTTCACACACGTTGCTGAAGTATTTTAATCAACAGGCCACTCTTATTCGTTTTGATGACAAAAAACATCAGAATAAACCAGTGATAAACAGAGCCAGGATTGAACTTGTTCTCTTTGGTGAAAATGGTTGTATAAGTGTGTTTGTGCCACACCAAATGATAATAAATAGTAAAATGAAGGTACGTCATACACTATGTGAAATAATAAAATATTCTGCCTGAGTCTGAGTAATTATTCCAGAGATCATGTACATAACAACCTTGTTCTTCATCAAAGGGAGAGCCAATGAATTATAGAGGAAAATGGTTAGCATCTAATAAAATTAGGTGCTTTTATGAGTGTAGGAATTTACAGATGCATAATCCTGCCCTGTGTCACAATGATATATAAACACAATCATTGCTACATAGCTGCAGGGATACGTGGATGATGTGGAAAACACATCTGTGTGACATCTTTCATTTATCCTTTAGAGGCTTAGTAAAATATAGAAATACTGAAGTTCAGATCAGCCAAAGAATCAATGAATCTTAACATTAAGAATTCATCTAGATAGGGAAAAATGGACAGGATCCTCCTCAGGTTTTCTTAAAGAAAAAGTGAAAATGAAAGCCTGGTGGCTTTCCAAGTTCTATTATCTGGCAAATACATAAGAGAGAATTTTTCAAGGAGATGTCAGAGGCTTCCTCTTCTGCACTTGCTGGTTTGCTCACCGGTGCTTGATGGAGACTTAACCACAAGAGGAGAGTGACAGTGAGGCACTTGTGTGAGGCGAAGAAAGTCTCAGGCTATTTATCTGTCCAAGCTCTGCAGCAAAACTCTCTACAAGTATGCACAGCTTCTTCGCCCCTAAAAATACTGTAGGCACGTATATGACCAAGTCATGAACATAGGCATGTGGACATAGGTTTGTGTGTGATGAAGGGTGACGGCTCATATCAAAGGTAGGGGAGATGCATTTTGATAAGAACCGTGGTTCAGTTTCTTAGAAAGTGACAGTGGGCAGTTGTATCTTTTGTTGTATCAGTTGTATCTGAGCAGAATCATATTGGTAAGTTCCTCTCCCCCACCTGGGACATATAAATTCCCCAACTGTAGTCTCTTAACCAGTTTTACAGTACAAGGCCTCTGTTTCCTTCCTGTGGAGTGGGCCTCAACTCCAAGCTGAAAGCATTGGCTGCACCCATAACATTCATGTCACGGTTGCACCCGTGGGCATAGATTCACATGTTGGCCATCATTGCAGGCCACAGGGGTCGCAGATGGGTAATGATGCTGATGACTCCCCACTCCTTGGAGCCTATATAGCACCTTCCATCACCACAAAAATGAGAAAGCAGGATGGAAACTTCCACGTCAGAACCACCTCGATTTCTCCATGTCCTTTGACAAATTGGGGTGTTATCTTGAGTAACAGAGTCTAACTATGAAGTTCTGGTGGGCAACCAAGTGAAATGGCAATAGCCCGTATGGTTTTACAGATCTCCAGGACCCTTGTGACCAATAACTCAAGAGAAAGTATTCCACACATGAGCACAGGGGTTCTTTTTAATGAGGCAGCCAATAGCTTTGTGGAGGAGCATTAGCCTTTTTGTAGAGTAACTACAATTAAACCCATATATATATATGAGAGTCCATGTATGTATGTATGTATATATATATATATATATATATATATATATATATATATATATATATATATATATATAAAACGCATATATATGAAGCTTAAAAAATATGGCTTTGTCAAATATCCTAATAGCTAACATTAAGGAAAGTGGAAAAGGTCATATCATATATTGACTGACTCTTTCTGCTATATTAAGAATACAATCGAATCTAAAATTTTACAAATACTTATTTTTTGTTTTTTCTCTTTCTATTTTAGTTTTTATTATTTAAAAGTTTTTCAATTTAAATATATTTTTACCATATTCTTCCCTTTCCCCAAGTCCTTCCAGGCCCTCCCACCTCTCTACTCATCCAACTTTATTTTTTTTCTAAAAAAATAAATAAAATCCTGTTAAAACAAAAAATCCTCCCCAACCAATAAAATAAAATAAAACCAGATCCAAAAAGTAAAACAAAAAAAAGCAACTCACAAAACTGTAACCAAATAAAAACATACTCATACAAAATATGAAGTCCATTGTATGTTGGTCAATTACTCCTAAAAATGAGGCCTGTCCTGGATGAATATCCAATCCAGTGTCACTGTATTGAAGAAAAGTGATTATCCCTCTCCCAGCAGATATAAGTTGTTCAGTTCAGTTCTTGACGTTATAGTTGTTGACCTTTACCATAGTGTCTAGGTTTTATTCATTAAAACATTCATTCATTCATTTAAAAAAAATAACAAAATAAAATATGACAAAACAAAAACTATCACATGGAAGCTGGACAAGACAAACAACAGTAGGAAAAGAGTCCAAGAGAAGGCACAAGATTCAGAAACCCACTTGATCACAAACTCAGCAATCCCATAAAAACACTAAACTGGAACCTGTAATACATACTCTGAAGACCTGGTGTAGACCCATGCAAACCCTGCCCATGCTGCTTCAGTCTCTGTGAGTTCAGAGGAGCTTTGCTCCTGTTGATTTAAAGAACCTTGTTTTCTTGGTGTCCTCTATCCCCTCAGGCTCTTACACGATTTTCCACCTCCTCTTCTTTTTTTTTTTTTTTTTTTTTTTTTTTTTGGTTTTTCGAGACAGGGTTTCTCTGTGTAGCTTTGCGCCTTTCCTGGATCTCGCTCTGTAGACCAGGCTGGCCTCGAACTCACAGAGATCCGCCTGCCTCTGCCTCCCGAGTGCTGGGATTAAAGGCGTGTGCCATCACCGCCCGACCCACCTCCTCTTCTATGGAGTTCCTTGAGTTCTGAAGGCATGGATCTCAAGGAGATCCTTTTGGGCTAAATGTTCCAAGGTCTCTCATTCTGTGTGCAATGTTTAGCTGTAGGTCTCTGTATTTGTTCCCATCTGCTGCAGGAGGAAGCTTCTCTGGTGATGGCTGAACAAGGCACTGATCTATGAGTATACTATAATATTGCTAGGAGTCATTTTATTAATGATTTTTTAGAGCAGCATTATTTCATTTTTGAATAGGTCCCTGGGATATTGATTGGGGGAGGGGAAACATAATAAAAATATATTTAAACTAAAACATTTTTAAATAATAAAAATAGCCGGGTGGTGGTGGCGCACGCCTTTAATCCCAGCACTCGGGAGGCAGAGCCAGGCGGATCTCTGTGAGTTCGAGGCCAGCCTGGGCTACCAAGTGAGTTCCAGGAAAGGCGCAAAGCTACACAAAGAAACCCTGTCTCGAAAAACCAAAAAAAAAAAAAAAATAGAAGAGAAGAGAAGAGACAATGTGTGTGTGAGAGAGAGAAAGACAGAGAGATCTCAACCTGCTGCTATAGGACAAAATAATAAGTATATAATGCTTCATACCACTGATATCTATGGTCAGAATTACTGGAAAAGCTCTCCACATAGTATAGACAGAAACAAGGCTCTTAAGCTGGAAATGGTACATTCAGGCAAGGAAATTCAGACAGCATTCTAGAAATACCCCACCTGAAGGAAGAACTTGCAGCAGTAGAGGTCTTCCCACTGGATGTGGAACTAAGGAAGAGCACTAAACCACTATAGGGTATGCAGACCCCTTTGCAGCTCAGACCTACAAAATCCCTGCTTAACCAATGGCTCTCCCTCCATGACAAGTAATGTGGTTTTCAAAGAACTTCTTTCTCCAGTTGTTTGTCTGATGTGAGGATTTAGCTTGGTCTACTGCAGAAGCTGTGTAGTCAGAGAAGGAGGTCCATGAGCTGCTTGATTGGGGGTAGGTCTGTGGGTGTGGAAAGTGTGCGGAGGTGAGTGAGGGGTCAGAGGAAATTGACATACAAAGTCAGTGCCTGAGCCACAAAAGTCAATTCCTGAGCCACATTTCTAGTTAGACCAGCTGTGTGGAGATGGCATAAGAGCAGATGAGAGTCCTCTTACTGTATTTTAATATAACAATTGCCTTATATAAACAGACATTCCTCTTTTCCACAAAGTGGTCATGCAGTCTAGTTTCTCCCTTTAGTTTTCTTCCCATAAATATAAATGCATTATAAAGTCAGTTCTTCTGACACTCCCTCTTTTGCATATTTATGTACGTATGTACTAGTATTCAATTTCTATTCCTCTGTTTGCATAATAATACCTTCTCTGAATAGCACAATATAAATCTCCCATTATAATTTGTATGCTTCTGATTTTATAATGGATTCTGCTCCTGTATTAGTAGTATTAGGAACCTAGTGGGTACTTTCTGAAAGATAGATTGCCATACATAGTTTTCTTAAGTCTGAGTAAAGTAAATGTATTCCTAGTGAGAAAACAAATGAGTCTGGGGATCAGAGGTGCCCGGTCCCATGGGCCAGGTTATTTGATGAGACCCGAGGAGGCACCTCCTGAAAGATCAATGGGGGCGAGAGAGAAAGGAGACCAGGCGCGTAAAGGAAGACAAAGTCAGTCTGAGTTGCGTCGAGGTCTCCGTTTATTGACTGAGTATTGAAGCTTATAAGCAGGGCTTCAGGCAGGGTGGGGGAACAGGGAAGCACGGAGAGAAGAATGGAAAATTCCTAAGGGAGGGTGAGGTCGCTTTGGTCCCAGGCCCCTGCAGCTGGCTGATTAGCACGTACTCCAGGAAGTTGTACAGCCCGCGGGTTAGGCCAGGAACTTCCTGTCTTTGTAAGGTTTGATAAAGTAAGGACACTGCTGTCCGGAATCGGTCCCCAACAGTTCCCCCTCTTTTCTCAAAAATGGATCCAAAAATGGATCAAGTG
This sequence comes from Peromyscus eremicus, assembly GCF_949786415.1. NCBI lineage: Eukaryota > Metazoa > Chordata > Mammalia > Rodentia > Cricetidae > Peromyscus > Peromyscus eremicus. The sequence continues at coordinate 57,225,584 of NC_081433.1, forward strand.
ATCGGGGTGGCTAAGGTCCGAGAGAGTCCCTGTCTTAGGCTACACAGGGGGCTTCCCACGCTCGGCAGCGTGCCGTGTTGAGCCGGTCTCGGGCGACCTCTGTACGCTGTTGTCTCCGGCGTGGGCCCTGTACTATTCCCGTCATTGAGTACCCTCTAGCAGGACCATGGGGACGCTAGGGCCTTAGGACACTGAATCTGAGTCCTTGATGGGGCTCCTAGCCGGCCTCCTCAGAATCTACTCTGTGATAATGAATTGAGACGTGTCGTGGTAAGGCCGAATCAATCTGATTTTTGATAAACCGACTCAACCGCTGAAAGGCTCAGGGACCAAAGGTCAAACCACCCGTGCTGATTTTCAAACTCCCTTTTTCTTTGAGCCAGCCTTTCCCTTAATTTTTCCATTGATTCCCTGACAATACCAGTATGGTCGGCATAAAAGCAGCATTATCCCTTCAAGGCTGCACATAATCCCCCCTCCTTTAAAAAACAGTAAATCCAGACCTCTTATGAGCGAGGTTAAAGATTTCTCCAGAGCAGAAATGGATCTTTCTATGGCCTCTAGGTCAGTAGTCATAGCCATTTGTAACTGCATAAGGTGGTTGCTCTGCACGAGAGCAGTAGTTCCTGTACCAATTCCTGCAGTGATGCCCCAATACCTAACAAGAGGGCAATAGTCATAGACACAGGTTCTCAAGTGTATCTGCCTCTCTGCTCAAAGAATTCCATTATCAGAGACTAATTGGACCAGAACATAAGAATTTTCCCATTATCAATGGCAAAGCGAGCTTCCCCTTATTTAGTTTTTGCCATCTGCAAGTGTGTCATGGGTTCAGAGGTGGATATTGGAATTCTAGCATCCTCAGTTTAGTGGTACCCAGACATGAATCATCATTTAGTTAAGACATCAGTGATATAAGAGCCAACAGTAATTAGCAGAAGCACAAGGCCAAAAGCCTTATGATGGCTGACAGAGTTCCTTATCCTCAAGCAAGTTGGAACTTTATCTCAGGTTCCCTATGACAAGAAATTCCCTTTTGAGCTAACATTCTGGAGTGAGGGGGAAACAGGGGCGATGTTTTCTCTCTTCTGTAATTACTTCCTGCTGACATTGGGACGTTGTTGTCAAGGCCCTGGAAAGCCAGAATGTTAGTCAAAGACAAGAGGGAACGTTTTATTGACCAGCTGAAGAGATGGTATGCATATCGGCTGAATTGGTCCATATCAGCTTTCAGCAAGTTCAGGGCTCATAGTCATTTGCAGTAGGTTGTCACCAGCAAATGATGCTTGGATGTATCTGTCAGCCAAGTGGAAACCTGTTGAGATAGATATAAACTAGGAACAGGAGTTAAAACTTATGAACTTATTTGGAACTTTTAGACCCATAATCTTAGTAATTGTAGTATTATCAATTTGCCCTGAAATCTATAGTGTCTTTTCTATCTAGAGAACCAAATATAGACTGGACTGAAATTTCCTTGGCCCAATGAAAAGCATCTGTAAGTCTATATTTAGAACCTGTTTATCTTTTTTAAAGAGACTTATTAGCTTTAATTAATTAATCCATTGATCAATCAATTACTAAGCTGAGAAAGCTATAGCTAGTCCAGTCATCAATGTCATCAAAGATCTGAGAAGGATAAACTTTAACTGAGTGCAGACTTTTAAGTCTATTTTAAAAAAACAACATAGATTATCCATTACCCAGACTGTCATCATCCCAGGCTCCTATAGTCTTTATAGTGTTGGCAGGACAGGTGTCAGGACAGCATTGTCCACAATTCAGGTGGCATCTTCTTATCGTTGTTTCATATCTTCTTTGGAGACCTTGGGAGTCATTGCTAGGAGCTGGGGAGCTCGGAGTCTCTGTTTGCTATAGTAAGCTTTTTATCAAATACTGTAAATGCCATATTCATCAGATCTTTCACAGGTTTGAGGACTATTATCTATTAAATGTATCTGAGCCAAACAAATCTAGGCCTAATCTTGAAAATATCTCTAAGTTTGGTAACAATAACCAGGCCAATTTGTTCTCCTATAGATATATTAGTCAAATATACCTCTCAGGTTTTTTTTTATTTAAATAGAACAGTTTATGCTTTAAACTAGTATCTGAATAGCCAGATGACTAGTATTAACTTGTATTTCTTAACACAAAGGACATACAAACTCAGACATTCAAAACCAAACATACATGTGGCCACATTTTTCATTCATACCTGTAGAGTAGACAGACATTTTTACAACTATGACCCTTTGGAGTCTCAATGTAACAGCAAAATAGCAAGACAAAGAAATCTGAAACATGTTTCATTCTTTTTTTTTTATATCTCAAGTCACTTTTTATAAAAACATTATTTTTTATCTTAACCAGCAATAATTTGAAACCAATTCTCTTAAATGATGGCAAGTATTTGTAACCCACTGAACTCAAATGACCAAAACCCATGTAAATTTTTATTTTTCCTGTGGAAACAAAAGCATAATTTTCCCAGTATCTTGAACTGGTAATTTAACATTTCTTTTTAAGCAATATCAGGACAGAGAAGGGCTAACAAGAGAAGCTGCTGGCCGGCAGAAGAGACCTTGAAGTTATCACAGTAAAGGAAGGGAGGGTCAGATTCTCTCTTTAGTGTTCACACAGTTTTTGTCAATTGCAGGCCGTCCCCATTGTCCTGTCCAAAGTTCCTGTCTTTGCCCGCCTGTACCGAGAGCATGCACCCCCACCCTCCTGAGAGCAGCCAGCTGGCTGCAGTCCTGATAGCAAGAGAGCTATGGAGGGAGGGAGGTGGCCTTTGCTATGCCTCTCTCTCCTCCTCTTCCTCTAGGAAAATAAGGGAGGTTAGTAGACAGAAACAAATAACATTTACACAGACAATCCAAGAACTGGAACATCAGCACTGAGACGGCGGCCTCATTCACAGCCAGCAAGCCCCTCCTGCAGTATGCAAGCCCCACCTGGCAGGAGCTACCTGTTTATCTCAGTTCAATTGGGGAGTGGGGGTGGGGAACCCAGTTCCCTCTATTGTGGCTCACACATCTTTCCAGTGGGCTAGGCAAAGGTCTAGTAGAGAAGAAGGGAACTGTCCCATAGCGTCCGTCACAATCAAGTCAACAATGAGAGCAATTAATACATTACACACAAGACCAAGGGCACACGAAAAAACTTTGCCCCAACAAGACAACCAACAAAGCTCCAAGAACAATGACAGCCTGACGTGCTCTGGGGAGGGGGGGTAACCCTCCAGGCTCAATCACATAAAAAACAATCCAGACTCGAGGATCTCTGTCCTTGATCATACAGACATCAGGGGGCTTCCACATTCCTGTCAGTCAGACATACACCCTTTTTTTTGTTGTTGTTGTTTTGTTTTGTTCATACACTTTATTATTCTGTGACAGTTCTCTCTCTACACAGCTTCTATTCTGCTCTCATGTCTAGCTCCTTTCTTGACTGATTTCTCTATATTTATCTACCTCTAGGTTCTATCTTAATTCCTTCATATAGCTCTGACCCTTCTAGGTTCTCATCTATCTAGTTCTTTCCCCTCTCAGCTCCTCTCCCGTCTCCTTCTCTCTCATCTGGCTCTTCCTCATCTTCCATCTCATTCCTCTAGTCCTCTCTTTTAGCCCTTCGATCTAGTTCTTCCCCATCTCAGTTTGTTCCTCTCAAGTTCTTACCCATCTAGTTCTTCCATTCTCTTTTTTCTTTTTATTTCTGTGCCCTGGAAGTCCCGGTATATAAAAGGGAGGGTCCAAGCTAAACTGTGTAAAGCTATTACTTAACATCCACCTCTCCTAGGCGGTGTCTCCTTGTGGAATTTACCTTAAGTCAGGAGACTTGTATGTGGGTGGTTATCACTGTTAGTCCTCGGAAGTTGGGTGACCACCTAGGCGGTGTCTCCTTGTGGAATTTACCTTAAGTCAGGAGACTCGCCTGTGGGTGGTTATCACTGTTAATCCTCGGAAGTTGGGTGACCACCTCGGTGGTGTCTCCTTGTGTCCTTGAAAATGGCTAGGGGAGATATCTGATTCCAGAGAAAGCCTTTCCTGGGGCTGTTCTCCAAATGCCTGGAATGTGTATGTCTAGAGAGTGATCAGTGCACATTGTTAGCCCTTCTTAGGGAAAAATCAATTGGAAAAACTATGAAGGCACACATGATTTTTATAACAGAATACAGCTGATATATAACAAGCCAAGTAACACCAAAAACTCCTTAGGATTTGGCTTCCTCTGGAGGAATTACCTGATTCCTCCAGGTAGTGACTTTGCCATAACCAGCTGAGTTCTTATGATATATTCCTACGGCCTGCAGCAGTTCTCCTTTTTTTGTTTAGTTAAAAAAATTTTTTTCTTGGAAGAGAAGGAGAGAGTAAAGTAACAATGATTACAACAAAACATACAAAAAAACTCATAAAATGGCTCTGACAAATTCCCGGGACAAAATACAAAGTGGCACTTCCTCCCATCGTGGGGGAAGATACCCAAAGATGCTCCTAAACCAAATAGTCACCTCTGAGGTGGCTTTAGGGCTCTGGGACGTCTCCCTTCCCCGCCAGGTTCACTGTCCGGACACGTCTGCCCCAGTGAGAGCCTGCAAAGTACAAATCGATCGACCGGTACAAAACAAAAGTAACATGACAGAGACACAGACAGGACAGAGAGCGCTCTTACCGGTAGATGTCAATAAACCTCTGGACCCTTGGGTGTCAGGCAGGGGGAGTTTGAGAGAAAATCCTCTGCAAGGGCTAGTAAATGTGAAACACGCCCATCTCCCTCTGCTTCCTTTAGAACATCTCTAATCACACCATAAAAACTAAAAAAGGCGTCGGGGACATTTTCCCCATCTCTGAATAATTTGTTAATATCTTTTCCAACCTTGTTCCAAGTCAGAGGGTGAATTCCTGGTCCATTAATCACTAGCCAGGGACATTTCTCCTCCGCATATTGGAAGAATTTTATCAAATCCTTTTTCTTAACTCTTATTCCTCTCTCCCTAAGATTACCTTTTCATCTCCTTTAGAAAAACAGCCTCTTTAGATAAATTTTTGCCCATGATCGATGGGACGACATACTTACCTCAAGACTCTCCCGCGTTGCACGAGTGATGCAGTCCGGGCGTCTCTACCCTGATCCTCTCGGGGCCCCTTCCGTTGTCCGTCATCCGGCAAGTCACCGTGCCTCGAGCCCCACGTTCGGGCGCCACTTGCCCGGTCCCGCGGGCCAGGTTATTTGATGAGACCCGAGGAGGCACCTCCTGAAAGATCAATGGGGGCGAGAGAGAAAGGAGACCAGGCGCGTAAAGGAAGACAAAGTCTTCCTAAGGGAGGGTGAGGTCGCTTTGGTCCCAGGCCCCTGCAGCTGGCTGATTAGCACGTACTCCAGGAAGTTGTACAGCCCTCGGGTTAGGTCAGGAACTTCCTGTCTTTGTAAGGTTTGATAAAGTAAGGACACTGCTGTCCGGAATCGGTCCCCAACACAGAGGGAAAAGCCAGTCACTGTGTTAAACAGGTCAGGCAGTGGTAGCACACGCCTTTAATGCTAGCATTCAGGAGGCAGAGATCTATCCGGATCTCTGTGAGTTCAAGGCCACACTGGGAACAGAGCCAGGCATGGTAGCACACTCCTTTAATCCCAGCACTAGTTAACCATAGAGGTCTGGAGGTCTGTACAGGCAGGAAGTGATAGAACTGGGTGGAAAGAGGAAAGTGAGGTAGCTGGGCAGAGAGAGGAAGTAACACAGAGGACTTTCTGAGAGAGAGAGAGGACACAGAAAGGTATATATGCATGTGTATACAGGAAATAGCTCTCTCTTGGGCTGAGGATTTCCTAGCAGTGAGGACTTGTGGCTGTAGCTTATTCTATTCCTTTGATCTCTCAGCTTGCACCCCAATATCTGGCTCTGGGGTTTTTTTTATTAATAAGACCGTTTAGCAATTCATGTCACAGTTTAGTATTGATATCATTTTGTATTTAATGGAGTTATAGACATACATAGTTTGGAAATCTCTCTAGTGTATCTGTACCATGAATGCTGGGCTATAGGCATGAGCCCATCACAGTACATGCCCCATGAGAGGTAAGATACACATTTCAGCCTCCAAGAGTACCTACAACGTAAATGCTGGGATATAATTGCCAGCTGCTCACAGTATATGTACTTTGAGTGCTGGAGGTCACCCAGTACACCTTCCTCAGTACATTCACCTTGAGTGCTAGGTTAGTAATAGTATCCCACAATTGGTTCTTGAGTCTCACACAGTATATTCATTATGAATGCTAGGATATAGGCATGTACTTCCACATTACATGCATTGTGAATGCTGAGTTATAGACGATGATCCACCACAGTACATGCATCAAGAATGCTGGGGTTAGTTTTTTTCAGTCGTCCAAAGTACATTCACAATTGATGCTAGGTTATTGGCAAAAGCCACTCACAGTAAATGCAGCATGAGTTCTGGGTTGCTGGGTTGAATCTTACACAGTCCAATCACAGTAAGTGTGCATTATAGGCACAATAAGTGCTGGGTTACAGCCAAGGTCCATTACAGTACATGCGCCATGGATGCTGGGTTATCAGCATGCATTTCCCACATAGGTGCTACTGAGATACAGTTGTGAGCCTCCTATACATTACATGCATAATCAATGATGGTTGACAGGCATGAGCCCACCACAGTACATGCACCACGAGAGGTGAGATATACATGTCAGCCTCCTATAATATATGTACATGCGTGCTGGATTACAACTATGGGCCCAGCACAGTACATAAACCATGAATGCTTGGTTATAGGCATGAGCCTCCAAAAGCACTTGCAATTTGAGTGCCGAAAAACACATATCAGCCTCTCACACACAGTACATGCACCATCAGTGCTGGGTTACCGCCATAAGCCTACCACAGTATATGTACAACGAATGCTGGGTTACTGTGTAGAGTCTCATACAGTACATTCACAGTGAAAAGCTTCCTGTAGTAGATGCTGGGATACTTGTGTCAGACCCCCAAAGTATATGCACTATGAATTCTGAGTTAGAGCCGTGAACCTCCCACAGCACATGTACCATCAGTGCTGGATTACAAAGATGAGCACACCACAGTACATCCATCAGGAAAGCTGACTTATAAGCAAGAGCCTCTGATAGTATATGTATCATGAATGCTGGATGACTGGTATGAATTTCTCACAGGTTATAGGCATGAGACTCCCACAGTATATGCATGATTGGTTGGATACATGCGTCAGCCTCCCACAGTACATGCACCAAGAGTGCCAGTTTCTAGTCGTGAACCCACTACAGTACATGCACCATGAATCTGGACACACAAACATGCCCACCATCGCACATGCACGATCTACACGTGCACTGCACACATGAATACTATGCACTACTCACTCATTTGCACATGCACACCAGAAACACATGTGCACACTGCACACACACATCACACACACTCATGAGGAATGGTGACAACTACATGTTAGGTAAAATTGCAGCAAAATACAAAGTAGGAGCTGGCAGGGGTGACCTAAGATTAGGAGCGCTCACTGTTCCCAAGGACCAGGGTTCAATTCCTGGAGCTGGCAGAAGTGGCTCCCAAAGATCCATAACTGTGAATCCAGGCCACTTGATAGAACTTTCTGGAGAACCAATGAGTTAAGTGAGTAGTCTCTGGGGAATAAGGGAGGAATATGGTGCCCAGCAAAGGCTGTGGAGTACAGAGAGTAGACAATCTGGGGACATGGTGGGCCTGATATTTTGACTGCCTTCTCTGTCCTTGCTGTCCAAATGCCCAGAGTCCCTGTGTGCTCTCTCCCTCTTACTCAATGCACAGTTTTAAGGTATCAGGAACAGGAGGATGCACAGACTGGGGCGCCTGGAGGTCAGTGCCAGGCAGTAGGGGGCCTTCCGGGCCTACGGGCTCCCAGCATAGCCTCAAGGGATCTCTGCAGTCTCTAAAAGAGTTCTTTGTTTTGCAGCTTTGAGTTTTTAACTTGATAATTGGGTTTTCCACTCCGGGGCTGAATGTCCTTGGGCTCCTTCCTCACATCAGCACAAAGGCCTTTCTTTGTTCAGGTTTTCTCTCTTCCTCACCCCTGCAGTGTAGTTTCTGCTTCACATGATTTCGCAGACACAGAGTTGGGTGTGGATGTCAGTGTCAACAGCAGGTGTTGAGCAGCAGCAGGCCTTGGCCAAAGTGGTTTAGGGGGCAGAGGAGAAGTCCCAACCCATCACCTTGTAGTAGGTAGGCAGCATGGAGGCAGACTTACCTTAGTGGTTGGAAATTTGGGGTGATTTTTGTGCCTTTGGCATCATTTTTCTGAGTTAGGATTGGAAAGTTTACCCTGTTTGGCCCCGAAGGCTTCTTGGAGTGGGCAAGGGAGGGTAGATATGTAATTCCTGAGGCTGATTTTAGTGAGCGCTGTGTACTAGGAGGGTAATGGTTCCAATAAGTGGCTTTGGAGATGCACAACATATCTATTTACATGATGGCCTCCAGAAATTCATATCTGACAGTTCTTGACATTGGAAAAGCATTCGTTGTCTCTGATTCTCAAGTTTGCAAAATGGAGTTCATGTTGTACCCAAAGTCCAGAATCCCCAGAGACCACCAAGAGACTGATCTGATTGCAAAAGCAAAGTCTTTATACTTGAGTTTAAACTCGGGTCCCTTGTCCATCCATCTCAGCAGTGGGATAAGAGGGACCCCAAGCAGTAGCAGGGTAGGATATTTATAGTGGTTAAAGCAGGGAGCTAGGGGAATTACAAATCCATATAGTTACAGGCTCAGGATTGGTGCTTACTCAGACCAGAGATGCTTGGCTCGAGATGACTGGAGGGTTGCAGCTATGAGGAAATAGCCATATCCTTTAACAATTATGTCATTGGATCTATGTCAGCAGAAGATTCATATCCTCTGATAGTTATGACATCTTACGTTCATCAGCAGGAAACTTATTTCCTCTGACAGTTATGATATACTGTCTATATCAGCAGAAAACACCCCACAAGACACATCTGATGCTTGTTTATTCTGTCAGTTATGGTATTTCATCTATATCACATTCTTTAGGTTATGGCAGGAAATGTCTGGAACTTGTTTTTGCACAGCTCCTAATTGTCTGGGTCTAGAGGTAGAGGGGCAGCACATCCTCTGGTGGTTTTTCCTGAAATTGTTTGTCTAAGGGCCTGCTCTCCCCTGTCTGTCCTTTCTCTAAGGTGGCTGCAACCCTGTCATCCTCTCAGTTCATTCTGTTAACATTCTGATCCCACCCCTTGGGGCCACCCCGTGTCCTGACTTAGAAGCCTCTTCTTAAGGAAAAACTCCACCTATTTCTCTCTCTCTCCCTCCACTCCCATGAGGTGTGCACCCCTCAACCCCCCTCTCTCTCTCTTTCCCTCTCTCATTCTCTCTTCTTTCCTGTCTTTTCTTTGTCTTTCTATTATCATAAACCATTTTTGCATGGATGTACCATCTGGGTTGTGAATGTCCACCCTCCCCCTTGCCGCCATGCCCACATTAAGTAGGTCACCCACCAGCCTGCTACTGCATCTGCTCAGCATGCCAGCATGTTTCCCTGCATTCGCAGGATACCCTCAGGGTCCCCGAGTAATATATCATAACACATTCCCCCCAAACCTTGCCCCAACTTCTCAAATGAACAATTGTGTCAAAGGAGCAAGAAAAACAATAAGAAATAGACACACATCAAATCAGAAGCAATCTCCAAGCAACTCATCATACAGTTATTTTTTAACTAAAATAAATTAAGGTTGTCTTTTTCTAATTATCTTCCTAAAACTGTGGACAAAGACCCCCTTCAGCTTCTGGAAGACGGGCTGCACTCCTTGCCTAGATTTATTTCCCAGAACTAATGCTCAATCACTTGGCCCATTCTCCTTTCCTCCCATGCCTTGGGTTCCTAGGTCTCTGCTTCATGAAGACAGCATTTGGTGAGGCCCCACACTTTGGCCTGGTCTGTAGTAACTTCATCACCAAAGGAGTGAGATTTGAACCCTTTCATGGTAAGGTGGTCAATGCCAGATTTGAGGCACATGGGTGATGCCTGATAAGCCTCTCTGTCAATGCAGCAATACAAGTCAGACCAAATCAAACCAAATTAAGAAAAAGAAAGAGATGGGGGAGGGGAGTTGAGGTGGAGCTTCCACCAGAACAATGAGGACAATTCTAGAATGTGAAGGAAAGTGTGTTTCTAGTGGATCTGCTGAAATTGGGTAGGATGACTTGAGGTTGGGGGAGATACCCTTGAAGGCCCTTGTCCTCTGCTGAGAACGGACAGGGGCTGTTCAATCCAGAAGGACATCACTCTGCATGGAATCTGTTTTGTGGTAACTAAAGTAATTTAAATCTTACTGATCAACTCTGGAAGGTCAATTTAAAGAATTACAACACTATATTATACTCATAGACAAAACCTAGTGTTTTAAATCGAGTGCTAAAAGTGTTCTATTGAAAAGGAAAATACATTTTAGACTTTCATATGACTTCTTAGGAAATTAGCCAAAGACTAACAAACACTCTCCAAGTTAGTGACTGTACAAGGAGGGGCTGGTGCAGCTTTTCATTTACAGAAACCGTTTCCCAGACTATACTAGATAACTTAAAATCTTCTAAGTACCTTAAATCTAAACCTCTAGGAATACAGTTTGGGAAGAAAATCTGAAATTCAGGAAATGTGGAAGACCTGTATTAAACAGTTGTTTACACTAAAGTGAGACACTCTAAAGCTGTTGTGCTAGGAGGAATAAAGAGCAGCTCCATCCCTATGCCTGCACACTAGAGAGAAGATAATTCCCCAGCACTCTTTAGGAGCTGAGATTAAGTAAAACCTATTTGTTTCTCTTCCTTTGTTTATAAAATTAACATAGGCTAATCATAGCAACTCAGGGGTCAAGAATGAGATAAAGGCATGAATCTTTTTAAAATAAGTTGTTATATAATCTAATCTACCCAGGGACTGCTCGTCTGCCATACCAGAAATGCTGGGTTTAATCCTCAGCACCACATAACCCTGTGTGCTGGCACACAGCTGCACTCCGTAGGCAGAGGCAGGCGGATTAGAAGTTCAATGCCATCTTGGACTGTATTGTAAATTCAGTTCCCACCTGGGCTACATGAGACCCTGTCCAAACAAAAAAGGAAAAAAAGGTTGACTTAGGTTTAAGAAGATTTATATGCAACTTCAGCCATGAAAATCTGACTTTTAGAAATGTGTTCTGGGCCGGGCGGTGGTGGCGCACGCCTTTAATCCCAGCCTCGGGAGGCAGAGCCAGGCGGATCTCTGTGAGTTCGAGGCCAGCTTGGGCTACCAAGTGAGTCCCAGGAAAGGCGCAAAGCTACACAGAGAAACCCTGTCTCGAAAAACCAAAAAAAAAAAAAAAAAAAAAAAAAAAAAGAAAAGAAATGTGTTCTGTTGTACAAACTTGGTTATAAATCTTAAATTTCATTTGATAGATCAGGCACAAAGAAAACAAGTAAAAATCAAAAGTTCATGCCTAGTTGGGGGTGACAGTGTTGCTCCTATGGTCCCTGAACTCAACTGAGGCAGGGCCACAAGTTTGAGGCCAGCATCAGGTTTATAGCAAGATCCTTCCTCAAAAAATAAACATAAACATAAACAACAAACATCATGTCTCATTTCATTTAGATCTTTGAAGAAGGTTAACTGAGCCATTTTGTCGATGGAAACATTTCTGGGAACTGAATTGTCTGATGTCAGCTGTGCATAATTCCTCAAAGTGTGGAACCCGGCTGCAGTGTAACATCAAGGGCAGATATTTTATGAGAGCTGCAGCCAGATCTACCAGAACCAGGAGCTACTTGTGCGCTATCAGATGTTTTGGGACATTCCCATGAGTCTACACGTCACCACAAAAGAGAAGATGTCTGGGCCTGTTGACAGTGTGTGTCTCTCTCTGCCTTATCCAGTGAGAATTGACTAGTGGAAGAACTGGGCTTGTGCCCAAAAGGCTCCCAGCTGAAATCCAGAAGACCAAATTATAGGCTGGGGCCAGAGACGGCATGCATCTTGCTCAGCTTCTAAGTAATCCTGCTGGTCTCTGGGTCACATTTGAGTGGCAAGGAGGTAGAAGGCCATGAAGACATTTTAGGGATAAGCCTCTGGAATTTGATCTTTTTAGGGGAAGAGTAGAGCTGACATTAGAGTGCTACAAAGGTGTTGAGCCACTGATCTGATCTCCAAGTTTGCGTTAGGTTTTTGCTTGTTATTTTGCCTGAGACAGGGTCTCATGCAGTCCAGGAGAGCTGAACTTCTGATCTTCCTGCCTTTAAGCCCCAAATGCTAGGATTATAGACATGTAAGTCTATTCCCAACCTTGAAGTTTCTTTTTCTTTTTTCAAATTTATTCAATTTAAAAATATTAGTTAATTAATGACATTAGTTATTTGTGACAGTATTACGCTATGTAGCCCTGGCTGTCATGGAACTCAATATGTAGACCAGTGTTCCAAGCTTTTACCACTCAGGTGGTGGGATTAAATGTGTGTCCCACCACACCCAGCCAAGGACACACATTTTGGCCAATGTGGGAAAAGCATCATCTAAAGATAATTTTTGGGGGGAAGTCTCACACGTGACTTGCCCCAGCCAGCGGAGTGTCAACGGGGGGGGGGGGGGGGGGGGGCGCGACCCACCTGTGGGAGAGAATGAGAGGGATGGGAGACACGAGAGAAGACAGCAAGACAGTGTGTTCTGATCAAGCTGCAAATTTTATTCTCCTCAGCAAGTCTTATATAGCATGAGAGGGGGCAGGAAGGAGGGAAAGGGTGCATGATGTGCTGTACGTGCAGGTGAAGGGGGACGTGCAAGTCGTGCAAGTCATGAGGCTGCTAGGTGGTAAGGTCACTGATCAGGGCCCATTGTTCTGTTGTTATGCTACCTGACCTGCCTGACCTGTTCTTTATCTTTGGTTTAGGGTAGGGGCTTGTCCTCTGGCTTAGCTAGTACTTTTCCATGGTCCATGTTTGGTCTCTGACAGTGACTTCCTATGTTTTCTGTTAGTATGACAGTGTTTGGTTTCATTCAATTGCTGTGATGAGGATTGAAAGAATCCCGGGACCTAAAGCCTGCCAGGCAAGTGTTACACAATTTAGCCACACCCTACTCAAGATTACTGTGTTGGGAGACAATTAAAAAAAGAAAGAAAGAAAGAAAAGAGCTGAATATAGTGGTCTATCTCTGTAATCTTGATACTTCAGAGGTAGAAGCTGCATAATTTCAAATTCAAGTCTAAAGCGACTAAACAGGGAGATTCTTTCTTAAACAAAAAACAAAATCCTTTCTCAAAGGCATTTTTGTAAGACTGATGGGTATCTCCCCATATAAGGTCCCATAAAGGCAAACTGAATCATCATGAATGGGCTATTTGAATAGCTAAGCAAACCTGCATTTCAGTAATGGAGCATAAATGACTCAAAAACAGCTGCATCCCTGAAGCCCACTCCTCATGGGTTGCAGCTCACAACCTGGGAGCCTGGAGCAACTGCAGCCTGCAGACGGCTCACTGGGTGGGAGAGTGTCTTCACAGGTGCCTCAGTTGGTCTTAACCTCTTCACAGCAGGTGGGCTGCTTTCTGCAGCGGCTTCCTGGCAGCTGCTGTGGGTCTCAGAGGATTCTCTAAAGCTCAGCTTTCCTCCTTCAGAGGGTGACTCTCAGCTTTTATAATGCACTCTGGCTTGGAGAGGCCTAGTGAAGCTGGTCAGCTTCAGGCACTTTCTGAAGCTATGCTGAGTTATTTCCCTTCCTGTTTAAAGAGATTCCTTGCAGGATAGAATGTTTCAGTCTGTTACAGAGAGGTGGGATGACATGGAGTTTAAGAAAGAGTTCTTTCTGTAGATTCTTGCTTACGCTCACTCTTGGCCCCTTACCCTGGAGGGCTGAGAATAAGATATCTGGTGCTAGAATCCAGAGTGTCTTAAGCAGAATTTTTGGAGATGTTCTCTCAACTGCCACCAACACATTCACACCTCTGTTTGGGGGGGGGGGGGCGTTGGGCGGGGTGAGTTGTCTTTGTTTTGGAGCTAAGGTTTTGCTATATAGCTTGTGTGACTTGGAAACCTTGATCCTCCTGCCTCTGCCTTTCAGTGCAGGATGTTGGACCTTACTCCTGGCATGAACACCTGCATCTGACACCTCTTTGTCTCTAACTTCTGTCCTCTTCTTTCCTTCTCCATCAGTAAATACAGATTTAGCCTTCTGGGCATACCTGTCACTCAGTGACTCCTGTGGGTAAGACTTAGCAAGTGTTGGAAGAACACCCGTGAATGAATGAAAGTCGGATGCTTCATAGACTGTGTAGCACAGGCTGATCTCAGACTCTCAGCAGCCCTTCTGCTTAGCTTCTCCAGTGCTGAGATTACTCGCTTGCCCACCATGCCTGGCTCATACTTACTGTGTGTGAACATTCTAGCTCTAGAATCTTACCCCAAAGTTCAGAACAGTGAGTTATAAACTAAGAGGACATAGCACTTGGAAGCCTGAGAAGCCAGTTGTGGCTGTCCTGGTAGTAGTTTTGAACTTGTAGCACAGTCTGGTTTGTGTTTGTTTGTTTGTTTGTTTGTTTGTTTTGTTAAGGGGTTTGAAGGGGTATTGTTTTTTAAAAGCATGTCTCATGTAGCCCAGTCTGGCCTCAAACTCCCAATGTAGCCAAGGATGTCCTTGCACTCCTGATGCTTCTGCTGAGGTTCACAGGTGTGTGCAACCATACCTAGATATGGTGTCTGTTTCTGTTTTTTCAAATCCTGTTTGAGGAAGTGAAGGGAAAGGACAATGGTTAACACACTCTCCAGCACTTACACCTCTGTGTTTGATAAAGTTTCTAGAAGGTTACACATGTGAATGCTGTGGAAAGATGTTTATCTACACATATTACATAAATAAACACCTCAAGTACTTTCCTTGCATGGGCAACAGCAAGAAAGATAAGCAATTTCCATGTTTTCTCTGCCAAAGATCCTTTAATAGGATTTACCACCAGATGGAGGTGGTGCATGCCTTTAATCCCAGCACTTGGGAGCCAGAGCCAAGCAGATCTCTGTGAGTTCAAGGCCAGCCTGGGCTACAGAGCAGGATCAAAGACAGGCTCCAAAACTGCACATGGAGAAAACCTATCTCAAGAAAAAAAAAAAAAAAAAGAGGACTTACCAACTCATGTCCATGACAGGCATTGGCACTACCTGGTGAGCCAGTGGTGGTGATTTGATGCCTGCCTCACAATGGTACCATGGAAAAGGTAGATGTGCAGGCATGAGCCTGTGTCAGTATTTGTGCTGAGGGCAGAGGGAAAAATACAGATGTCAGAGTGGGCTCCTGGGTTAGGAAAGATGCCCAAAGAGAGGCAGCTTGAGGTTAAGTCTAGAACAGAAGGCTGTGGTTAGTACTAGAGGCTGGCAAGGGATTAGGTAACTGCACTTTGTTGCATACCCCTGCATTAGATATTAGTCATGCATTAGATAGTTAGTCACAGGGTGCAGAGGAATCATTGGAATGGTCCAAAGAAAAGGAAGCCACTATCACAGACCATGGTCTTTGTAAGGATGAGAAGCAACAGTGACGTCAGGGAGCCATTCTCTGCCAGCCCAGACACCTATTGCTCTGCCAGCCTTGGTCAAAAGGACAAAATCAACTTCATTATTAGAGAGAGGGTGGCATTATGTGTTTTGTTACAGTATTTTTTAAATTGTGTGTATATATATGTGTGGGTTTGTGCACGTTTGAGTACAGTGCCCCAAGAGGACAAGGGAGGCCATTGGATTTCCTGGAATTGGAGTTACAGATGGTTGTGAACCATCATGATAGTGCTAGACAATGAACCTGGGTCTTCTGGAGGAGCAGTTTGTGTTCTTAACTACCAAGTCAACTCTCCAGCTCTTTGTAATAGTATATTATAAGGCATTTTATACTAAAGGTAAGGTTTGGAGTTTTACATTTTAATATTTCTGAATTAGACTGTGTTCCAAGGTTGGGCCATAGTTTTAACTTTTATTTTGTTTTAATCTGTTTTTAAAATCTTTTTTTTTTTTTTTTTGGTTTTTCGAGACAGGGTTTCTCTGTGTAGCTTTGCGCCTTTCCTGGTACTCACTTGGTAGCCCAGGCAAGCCTCGAACTCACAGAGATCCGCCTGGCTCTGCCTCCCGAGTGCTGGGATTAAAGGCGTGCGCCACCACCGCCCGGCAAATCTTTTTATTTTTAAAGATTTATTTACTTTCATTTCATGAGAGTGCTTTCCCCTCATGTATGTGGGCATCTTTTGTGTGCAGGGGCTCACAGTGGCCAGAAGAGAACATCAGATCTCCTGGCACCAGAGTCAGAGATGATAGCCAGTTGTGTGACACTATGTGGGTGTTTGGAACCAGACCGAGGCCTTTAGCAAGAATAAAAGTAAGTGCCCGTCCCCATAGCCATCTCTCCAACTCCGAAATTCTCAGTTCGTTGTTGCTTTGTTTTTATTTTTATTTGTGTGTGTGTGTGTGTGTGTGTGTGTGTGTGTGTGTGTGTGTGTTGCTGTGTATGTCTGTGTGCTGCTGTTTAGAGTACATTTCTCCTTTATCACTTTCTGCCATAGCACTTTGAGACAAAGTTTCTCACTGAACCTGGAGCTAGGCTGGCAGTCAACAAAACCCAGCAATTCTCTTGTCTCTACCTCACACAGCCCGGGGGTTAGAGGTGCGGCTTTTTATAGGGGTGCTGGGGATTTGACTTCATGTCCTCATGCTTTTGCACCCATTGAGGTATCTATCCTCCCACAGAAAGGTTCTTGTGTCCATTTTGTTTACAGGTGTTTACAAAGTCAGGTAGTTGCAGTCTTTACAATAACAAAAGCTTTGCTTAACCCTGGGGCTTTAAATCAAAGTTTGACATCCCTGGGAGGCCTACCCTTTTCTGAGTAGAAACAGAGGAGGAGTGGGTGGGGGAGACAGAAGGAAATGGTAGGGAGGGACTTGGAGGAAAGGGAAACTACATTTGGGATGTAAATAATAATGATGATGATAATAATACATCATTAAAAAAACAAATCAAAATAAATCCTGAGTTATGGGCTGGATAGTTGGGTCCCCAGTTAAGAACGCTTGCTGCTTTTACAGAGGACTCAAGTTCTGACCCCAGCATCCGTAACTCCAGATGCAGGAGAGCTAACACCTTCTTCTGGCCTGGGCACCCATACACATGTAGTATGCACAGATATAGACACATACACATTAGTAAAAATAAAATTCAACCTTTGTATTAAGAAAGAGAGAGGGAAGGCCACTTCATATTCATCAAAGGAAAAATCCACCAATATAAGGTGTCAATTCCTAACATCTATGTTCTAAATGCAAGAACACCCAAGTTTGTAAAAGAAACATTACTAAAATTTAATCACACATTGACCCTCACACATTAATAGTAGGAGACTTCAATACCCCACTCTCACCAATAGACAGGTTATCCAGACAAAAACTAAATAGATAAATACTGGAGCTAAGAGAAATTATGAACCAAATGGACCTAACAGATATCTACAGAACATTTCACTCAATTGCAAAAGAACAGACCTTCTCAACACCTCTTGGAACATTCTCCAAAACTGACCATATACTGGGTCACAGAGCAAGTCTCAACAGATACAAGAAAATTGAAACAATCCCCTGCATCCTATCAGAAAACCATAGATTAAAGCTGAATTTTGACAACAGAAAGTTACAAACTCATGGAAACTTAACAACTCCCCACTGAATGACTATGGGGTCAAGGAAGAAATAAAGAAAGAAGTTAAAGACTTCTTATAATTCAATGAAAATATACACAACATACTCAAACTTGTAAGACATAATGCAAGTGGTGCTAAGAGGAAAGTTCATAGCACTAAGTATATACATAAATTGGAGGTATGCCATACTTGCACCTTAATAGCATGCCTGAAAATTCTAGAACAAAAATAAGCAAACTTTCCCAAAAGGAATAGATGGCAGGAAATAATCAGTCTGAGGACAGAAATCAATAAAATAGAAACAAAGAGAACAATAGAAAAAATCAATGAAACAAAGAGTTGGTTCTTTGAGAAAATCAACAAGATAGACAAACCCATATCAAAACTAACTGAAAGATGAAGAGAGTATATCCAAATTAACAAAATCAGAAGTGAAAAGGGAGGCATAACAACAGAAACCAAGGAAATACAAAGAATCATTAGGTCATACTTTAAAAACTTGTACTCCACACAATTGGAAAATATAAAAGAAATGGACAATCTCAATAGGTGTCACCTACCAAAGTTAAATCAAGATCAGATAAAGAACTTAAGTAGACCTATAACCCCTAAAGAAATAGGAGCCATCAATAAAAGCCTCCCAAACAAACGAACAAACAAAAGCTCAGAGCTGGACAGTTTTAGTACAGATTTCTACCAGACTTTCAAAGAAGAGCTAATGCCAATACTCCTTAAATTATTCCACAAAATAAAAACAGAAGGAACAATGCCAAATTTATTTTATGAGGCCACAGTCACCCTGATACCTCTTGTATAATATTAGAGGGATCAGCTCAAGAGAGAGAACTACTAACGGCAAGGACTATTTTCGGGAAATAGAATCTCAGCACACCGAACTCTATAGTCCACTTGCTTTAATTCCTCTGGCATAACATCCTATCTACACAGCTTCAGTTCTGTTCTCATGCCTACCTCCTTTCTTGCCTGATTTCTCTCTATATTTATCTACTGTTCCCTCTAAATTCTATCTTAATTCTCACGTCTTAATTCTGCCTCATCTAGGTCCTTTTCATCTTGTTCTTACCCAGCTGGTACTTCCCCATCTGACTCTTCCTCATCTTCCATCTTGTCCACACATACTCTCCTTATCCCTCTCTGTTCTCCATTCTCCACGTTCCACCTAAGTCTCTCTCTGGAATTCAGTTATAAACCCAAGCAATAGCAAGCCCCTGGTCAAGCAAAGTCACCAGGCTTGAATTCTACAGAGTCTTAAAGGCAGGTAAGAATTTTCCTCAGGCAGTGACCACCAGGCTTCCAGAGTCAAACAGAGGGGTGATAAGAATCACATAGAGGGCCAGTAATTGTTAATTATCATTTGCAACCCAAAAGGGAAGTTGCCCGGTCCGAGGGTCAGGTTATTTGATGAGACCCGAGGAGGCACCTCCTGAAAGGTCAATGGGGGTGAGAGAGAAAGGAGACCAGGCGCCTAAAGGAAGACAAAGTCAGTCTGAGTTGCATCAAGGTCTCCTTTGTTGACTGGGTGTTGAGGCTTATAAGCAGGCTTTCAGGCAGGGAGGAGGAACAGGGGAAGCACAGAGAGAAGAATGGAGAATTCCTAAGGGAGGATGAGGTCACTTTGGTCCCAGGCCCCTGCAGCTGGCTGATTAGCACATACTCCAGGAAGTTGTACAGCCCGAGGTTAGGCCAGGAACTTCCTGCTTTTGTAAGGTTTGATAAAGTAAGGACACCGCTGTCCGGAATTGGTCCCCAACAGGAAGTGACTAATGGGGAAATGAATTAACTAAAGGCTAAATTTGGGTAATATCTAAGAAGAGGGATCTTATGTGCTCCACTATAGTCTTAAATGTGATTGGTAGAAAATGTTAAGAATCTGTAAGTTGCTAGGTCAATGGGAGAAAATAAAACTGTCTTTTTTTTTCCTGTGGCTCGCATCTGTCCAAGCTATCTGCTGTTTTTCTGCAGGGTGGGGGAAAGTGAGCTCAGTCGCTAGGCAACCTGTGTACAGCTAGATGCCTCTGGTGATAGTAAAAGGGAGATCTGGAACTAGAGGTAAGATTTGGGAAGAAGGAAGTTAGGCTTAATTGGCACATCCACCAGACTTTTTCAAACAGGTAGTCTGGACACTTAAGTCTGTTCTTAGAGTACAGAGGTATCTCTGATAAGGTACTTTCCTCCATCTGGGGATGGACCTGGCCAGATGCTGCCAATGACAATAATTACAGGGAGGCTTGACCTGGGGTTCTGGCTGTGCATAGCTGTCAGTGCACAAGGTTATCTAAATATTTCTTTAGTAGAGGGGAAATGGTGCCCAATCAGTGATGGAAAAGCTACAATAGCACACAAGAAACTCATAGCAGGAAATGGCTGATAATCAAAAGCCAAATATCGCCAAGACTCCTTGAGCCTCAGCTTGACCTCTGGAAGGCCCTTGGGTTCTTCCAGGTATTGGCTTTGTCATAATCAGCTGAAATCCTACTTTGTATATTTTTGTGGCTTGCAGCAGATACTCAAACCACACAATTCAACAAAGAATAAATCCTAAAGTTTATATGGAAACACAAAGGACCCTAAATACCCAAATAATGCTGAGTAAAAATAACAATGCTAGGGATGGATGTATATATATCAAACTATATTCCAGAACTATAATAATAAAATTAGCATTATATTGAAACAATAGAGACATGCAGATCATTGAAACAAATGGAAGTCCACTGTAGGTGAAGAAAGTTCACAGCTATCTGATACTTCTCCAGTTGGCCAAAATATGTACTGAAGCACAGATACCACATCCTATGAGTAAGGAAATGTGAGGTACATATGTGTGAAATTGAAACTGGTCCCATACCTATCACTAAGTAAATTTAATACTTAGTGTGAAACCAGAGACAATAAATATTTTTTAACAGAATTAAAAACATCAGAGGTTCCCACAGACTAAGGTACAAATTAGACAACCGTGTCCATTCTTTCAATTTTCATTCTACACAGTGTTAATGTCAGAGTGGATAAAAGTCTTGGTGACTTTTCTGTTTCTGTGATAAAATACCATAACCAAAAGCAACTTGGGGAGGAAAGGGTATATTTCATATTAAAGCTTGTAGTCTGTCATCTTGGTAAATCAGAGCAGGAACCTGGAGGCAGGAACTTAGACAGAGGCCATGGAGGAGTGTTTCATTCTGGCTTGCTATTCATAGCTTGCTCCTCCTTTGTTGTTGTTGTTGTTTTGTTTTGTTTTGTTTTCAAGAAAGGGTTTCTCTGTGTAGCTTTGTGCCTTTCCTGGAACTCACTTGGTAGCCCAGCCTGACCTTGAACTCACAGAGATCCACCTGGCTCTGCCTCCGAAGTGCTGGGATTAAAGGTGTGCACCACCACCACCCGGTTCATCCTGTTTCTTATAGCACTGAGGATCACCTACCCAAGGAAGGCACTGCCTGAATTGAGCTTGTCCTCCTCCATCAATCATCAATCAAGAAAATGTTCCCCACAGACTTGCCCACAGGCTAATATGGTGGAAATATTTTCTCAATTGAAGTTTCATTTCCCAAATGACTCTAGTGTATCCCATATTGATATAAAACTAGCCAGCACAGTGCATAATATAATTTTCCCACTTGATTGGAATATATTATACCCAATCACAAAAAAAAAGCCACTTCCACAGAGAATGAAATGATGAGTTGAAAACATCTTTGAATACTGGCTTTTCCATCCCACAATATGCAGTCTTGGGTGAGATATGTGGGAAATTAAGACAGCTGAGAGTCAAGTTAAACCCCCTGCATCCTGATCTACACAGACACGATTAAGTAGCCTCATTCTTCATTGTCGTCATGCCTTCCCTGCCATGACAGACATGACCTACTCAAACTGAAAACCAAATTAAAACCTTCCATAAATCAGTTGCTTCCTTCCAGGTATTATTTAAGTGTGAGAAGTAATTTAAAGAACAAACTTACCTAGAAAAGAAGTCAAAAGAAAGAAGAAAAAAAGGAAAGAAATAGTGCAGGTAAAAGTCATACCCTTCCCATTTGCCTACAATAGGCTCCTATACTTAAAAGAGCACAAGGCATACAACACTTAGATATGATAAATACTTTAAACACATTAACAGGGCACAGGTAAACATTCAAAGATAGTTACAGTTTCTTTATCCAGGTAAAAATTTTGATGGAAGAAATTCAGAAAATAACCCCATATCAATTGGCTTCTAAAATACATAGTAAATATGAATAATTGTATTCAGGTGATTAAAAATCTCTACAAAGATCATTTAAATTTAACATAGAAAGTAAGGGAAGAAGATGCTAGGATATATAAGCAAGTCAATGTTATAATGGTGTTATCAATAGTGTTAACGTTGTAAAAATGATGATATTTCCAAAAGTACTGCTGAGATTCAATAGCATTCCTAACAAAATTATACACACATATATTTATTACATATATATATATGTTTATGAAAGGAAATCCTCTATTTTTATAAAAGCACAAATGAAAGGAAATAGATGGATACTTGTGAAACAAACAAATCTTAGAAAGTATAATGTAGGAAGTGTTATAACACATGATTTTAAATGATATCACAAAGACAACAGAATGAATCTCACACAGTTAAGTACTTATACAAGTGATAAGGCAAAATAGATATTTTGGGTAATCAAAGAATAAAAACATGAATATAATATTATTTTCTTATATGGAATATATAGAATTATGATCACAAGAAACTATCACATGGAAACTCATTAAACATAATGTTAAATGATGAAGAAGTGATGTTGACAACACTGGACTATAATTTCAATAAGCCCACGTGGAAATTTTTTTTTTAAGATTTATTTATTTATTATGTATACAGTGTTCTGCTTGCATGTATCCCTTCAGGCCAGAAGAGGGCACCAGATCTCATTACAGATGGTTGTGAGCCACCATGTGGTTGCTGGGAATTGAACTCAGGACCTCTGGAAGAACAGCCAGTGCTCTTAACCACTGAGCCATCTCTCCAGCCCCCATGTGGAATTTTTAAACT
The DNA here is from genome assembly GCF_949786415.1 of Peromyscus eremicus. Classification (NCBI taxonomy): domain Eukaryota; kingdom Metazoa; phylum Chordata; class Mammalia; order Rodentia; family Cricetidae; genus Peromyscus; species Peromyscus eremicus. Next base: position 57,248,379 of record NC_081433.1, read on the forward strand.
TCTTTCTTCTCTCTCTCCCACCATTCTTGACTCCTAATATCTAACACATCTGTGTCTATCTCCAAAGTTACCAAGAGAATGTCCCAAAATTCAAACTTCTGTGACTGCTAAGAAATTATTTCAAATTCTAAACCATGTTTAGAAGAACCTAATACCTTTTTATTTTACCTCAAGTTCTAAAAGGTATCAAAAAGCACACCAAGTGAGTCTAGAAAAATTTGTACCATTTTTCAGTACTCCAAAATACTCATAGAGTTCTCTCATCCCACATTCACTTGTATACACTCAAAATCACAACATACATTATAGGACAAAACAAATGTAAGGTATTTCTTTTTTTATTAAGAAAATTATTTATTTATTTATTTATTTATTTATTTATTTATTTATTTATTTATTTTTTGGTTTTTCGAGACAGGGTTTCTCTGTGTAGCTTTGCGCCTTTCCTGGGACTCACTTGGTAGCCCAGGCTGGCCTTGAACTCACAGAGATCCGCCTGGCTCTGCCTCCCGAGTGCTGGGATTAAAGGCGTGCGCCACCACCGCCCGGCTTTTATTTATTTTAAGTACCAATCAAAGATCCTCCTCTTCCTTCCTCCCGCGCCACCAGCCTTGCCCTCCCAACTCACCCCCCCATTTCCTCCTACTAGAAGGTAAGACTTCCCATGGAGAGGTACATTTAGTAGAGGCAGGTCCAAGCCCCTCCCCCTGCCTCAAGGCTGTGTGGTGTCCCATCATAGGTAGTGTATTACTGTAAATAATGAGACAATTTCATGTAACTTATCTGGTAATCAAGAGAGGTTTATTTCTGGGATAATTTACATACACCCAATAGGGGTTGGTTACAGGATCAGGGCGAGATGAGGTATCATCCAGTGGAAAACTCTGGCTTGGTGTCCCATCCAGCTTCCAGGACCATGAGGTATCCACAAGAGGCCAGACACATAAGCACCTTAAGTCTTAAGGGGCTCCCTCTCAGCCACGCCCAAGGGGCAGGTCAGCCCCAGGGGCAGGTCACAGGCAGGTATGGCAGTTACCTGCTGTCACTCTAGGGGCAGTGTTTCAAGGTCAAAGCTGGAACAGCTACCCACTACAGTAGTGGGCTCCAAAAAGCCTGCTCATGCACCAGGGATGGATTCTGATCCTATTGCCAGGGGGGACCTTAAGCAGATGAAGCTACATAACTGTCTCACTATGCAGAAGACCTAGTTGAGTAATCAGATCAGTGAATACCCTAACTGTCATCATAGAGCTTTTCTCCAGTAACTGATGGAAGCTGATGCAGAGATCCACAGCCAAACACCAGGATGAGCTCCAGGAGTCCAGTTGAAGAGAGAGAAGAAGGATTCTATGAGCAAGGGCATTAAGATCACGGTAGGGAAACCTACAGAGACAATCAAACCAAACTAGTGGGAACTCATGAAATTTAGATCAATAGCTGTGGAGCCTGCATGGGACTGAACTAGGAATTTAAATAAAATTGAACAGATATTATTTGTACATAAAATACAAGACTGATGCTTAGCTCTGACTCTAATCATATAATCATAAGTAATGGAATAATAAGGCCTGTGATATGTGAAGTAATGTATCATAACAAGCTTTTCATCTATGGAAACTGAAGAAATAGAGTAGGTAAGTCACTTAGAACTCAGATATAAAGCTTGTGCTCCTTGATATGTACCTACTGAAAAGATAGTATATTATTGGATTCAGTGTGATTATGGAAATGTCAGATTGACTGTGTTGTGATTAATGGGTCTTTTTTTTTTTCATTTTACATACCAACCACAGTTCCCCCTCCCTTCCTCCTGCTCTTCCCCCCACCTCTCCCCCACCCTACCCCTCATTCACTCCTCAGAGAGTGTAAGGCCTCCCATGGGGAGTCAACAAAGTCTATCATATCAAGTTGAGGCAGGACTAAGCCCCTCCCCCCTGCATCAAGGCTGAGCAAGGTGTCCCACCATAGAGAATGGACTTCAAAAAGCCAGTTCATGCACCAGGGTTAAATCCTGGGACCATTGTCAGGGGCCCCACAAACAGACCAACCCACATGGCTGTCACCTACATTCAAAGGGCCTAGTTTGGTACCATGCAGGCTTCCCAGTTGTTAGTCCTGAGACCCTAAGCTCCCACAAGCTTGGGTCAGCTATCTCTGTTGGTTTTCCCATCATGATCTTGACCCTCCCCCCTTGCTCATATAATCCCTCCTCCCTCTCTTTGACTGAACTACAGGAGCTCAGCCCAGTGCTTAGCTACTGATCTCTACATCTGCTTCCATCAGTTCCTAGATGAAGGTTCTATAATGACAAGTAGGGTAGTCACCAATCTAATTACAGGAGAAGGCCAGTTCAGGCACTCTTTCCACTATTGCTAAGAGTCTTAGCTGGGGTCATCTTTGTGGATTCCTGGGAATTTCCCTATCACCACATTTCTACCACAATGGCTCCTCTATCAAGATATGGCTTTCATTGTTCTCCCTCTCCATCCTTCCCCCAACTCAACCATCCTATTCCTTTATGTTCTCATCCTACATCCCCTCCCCTCTCCACTCTCCAACTTTACCCAGGAGATCTTATCTAATCTATGTCCTTCTTAGGGTCCTCCTTTTTACCTAGCCTCTTTGGGCCTGTGAATTGTAGCTTGGTTATCCTTTGCTTTACATCTAATATCCACTTATGAGTGAGGACATGCTGTGTTTGTCTTTCTGGGTCTGGATTACCTTACTCAGAGTGTTTTTTTTTCCAGTTCCATCCATTTGCCAGCAAATTTCATTATCTCATTGTTTTTTTACTGCTGAATAATAATTCATTGTGTAAATGTACCACATTTTCTTTATCCATTCTTTTGTTGAAGGGCAATCTAGTTTGTTTCCAGGTTCTGGCTATTACAAATAATGCTGCTGTGACCATAGATGAGCAAGTGTCCTTGTTGTATGATAGAGCCTCCTTTGGGTATATTCCCAAGAGTGGTATTGCTGGATATTGATTCCCAATTTTCAGAGAAACCACTATCCTGATTTCCAAAGTGGCTGTACAAGTTTGCAATCCCACCAGCAGTGGAGGAGTGTTCTCCTTACTCCACATCCTCTCTGTCATAAGCTTTCATTAGTGTTTTTCATCATAGCCATTCTGACAGGTGTAAGATGGTATCTCAGAGTCATTTTGATTTGCAATTCCCTGATGACTAAGGATGTTGAGTAATTCTTTAAATGTCTTTTGGACACCTGAGATTCTTCTGTTGAGAATTCCCTGTTTAGATCTAAACCCCCTTTTTATTGGATTATTTGGTATTTTGATGTCTAGTTTCTTGAGTTCTTTATATATTTTGGAGATCAGCCCTCTGTCAGGTGTGGGATTGGTAAAGATCTTTACCTATTCTGAAGGCTGCCATTTTCTCTTAACTGTGTCCTTGCCTTATAGAAGTTTCTCAATTTCAAGAGATCCCATTTATTAATTGTTGCCTTCAGTGTCTGTGCTACTGGTGTTATATTTAGGAAGTGATCTCCTGTGTCAATGCATTCAAGGCTCCTTCCTAATTTCTCTTCTATCAGATTCAGTGTAACTGGATTTATATTGAGGTCTCTGATCCACTTGGACTTGAGTTTTCTGCATGGTGAAATATATAGATCTATTAGCAGTCTTCAACATGTTGACATTCAATTTCTTGAAGATGCCAGCACCATTTGTTGAAGATTCTTTCCATTTTCCATTGTACAATTTTGGCTCCCTTGTCAAAAATCTGGTGATCATAGGTGTGTGGATTAATGTCAGAATCTTTTTGATTCAATTCCATTGATCCTTGGGTCTGTTTTTATGGCAATATCAAGCTGTTTTTATTACTATACTATATTTTTATTTCTATACTATAGCTTGAAGTCAGAGATGGTGATGCCTCCAGAAGTCGCTTTATTGTATAGGATTGTATTGGCTATCCTGGGTTTTTTGTTTGTTTTTCCATATGAAATTGAATATTGTTCTTTCAAAGTCTGTGATGAATTGTACTGGGATTTTGATGGGGATTGCATTGACTCTGTAAATGGCTTTTGGTAACATTGCTATTTTTACTATGTTGATCCTATCTGTCTAACAGCATGAGAGATCTTTCCATTTTCTGATATCTTCTCCAATTTCTTAAAGACTTAAAGTTCTTATCATACAGGTCATTTACTTGTTTGGTTAGCATTATCCTAAGGTATTTTATATTATTTGTGGCTATTGTAAAGGGTGAATTTTCTCTAATTCTTTCTCAGCCCATTTATCATTTGTATATAGGAGGGCTACTGACTTTTTTTTTTTATTTAATCTTGTATCCCACCACATTACTGAAGATGTTTATCATCTGTAGGAGTTCCGTGGTAGAATTTTTGGGGTCACTTATGTATACTATCATATCATCTACAAATAGCAAAAGTTTGACTTCTTCCCTTCCAGTTTGTATCCCCTTGATCTCCTTTTGTTATCTTCTTGCTCTAGCTAGAACTTCAAGTACTATATTGAATAAATATGGAGAGAGTGGACAGCCTTGTCTTGTTCCTGATTTTAGTGGAGTTGCTTTGAGTTTCTCTCCATTTAATTTGATGTTGGCTGTTGCCTTGCTGTAAATTGCCTTTATTATGTTTAGGTATGTTCCCTGTATTCCTGATCGCTCCAAGACCTTTATCATGAAGGGGTGCTGGATTTTGTCAAAGGCTTTTTCAGCATCTAATGAGATGATCATGTGATTTTATCTTTCAGTTTGTTTACACAGTGTATTACATTGACAGATTTTTGGATGTTGCACCATCCTTGCATCTCAGGGATGAAGCTTACTTGACCATGGTGGATAATTTTTTTGATGTGTTCTTGGATTCAGTTTGCCAGTATTTTTTTTTTTTTTTAGTATTTTTACATCAATGTTTATGAGGGAGATTGGTCTGTAATTCTCTTTCTTAGTTGAATCTTTGTATGATTTGGGTATTCAGGTTAAATGTAGCCTCATAAAAAGAGTTTGCCAATTTCCTTCTGTTTCTATTGTGTGAAACAATTTGAAGAGTATTGGTATTAGTTCTTTGAAATTCTGGTAGAATTCTACACTGGAACTGTCTGTTCCTGGGTTGTTTTGGTTGGGAGACTTTTAATGACTATTTCTATTTCCTTAGGGGTTATAGGTCTGTTTAAATTGTTTATTTGGTCTTGATTTAATTTGGGTATATTATACCTATCCAGAAAATTGTCCATTTCTTTTAATTTTCCAATTTTGTCAAGGACATGTTTTTGAAGTGTATTGAATGATTCTCTTGAATTCCTCAGTGTCTGTTGTTATGGCCCCTTTTTAATTTCCGATTTTGTTGATTTGGATATTCTCTCTCAGCCTTTTGGTAGGTTGGATAAGGGTTTGTCTATCTTGTTGATTTTTCTCAAAAGTTGATTCTTTGTTTCTATTTTATTGATTTTTAGACCTCAGTTTATTTCCTGTTGCCTACTCCTCCTGGGTGTTTGCTTCTTTTTGTTCTAGAGCTTTCAGGTGTGCTATTAAAGTTGCTAGTGTGAGATTTCTCCACATTCTTTATGTAGGCACTTAGCACTATGAATTTTTCTCTTAGCACTGCTTTCATAGCATCCCATAAGTTCAGGTATGTTGTGGATTCATTTTCATTGAATTCTAGGAAGCCATTAATTTCTTTATTTTTTTCTTAATCCAGTGGTGATACAGTTGAACACTATTCAGTTTCCATGAGTTTGTAGACTTTCTGTAATTTGTAGTAGTGTTGAACTCTAACTTTAAGCCCTGGTGATCCAATAAGATACAGGAGGTCATTCCAATTTTTTTTGTATCTGTTAAGCTTTGCTTTGTGACCAAGTATGTGGACAATTTTAGAGAAGGTCCCATGAGGTGCTGAGAAGATTGTATATTCCTTTGTGATTGGGTAAAATGTTCTATAGAAATCTTTTAAGTTCATTTCAGTCATAACATCTGTTAGTTCCCTTTTTTGTCTGTTAGGTTTCTTTCTGTCTGGCAGACCTGTCCATTGGTGAGAGTGGGTGTTGAAGTCTCCCACTACTAGTGTATGGGGTTTGATGTGTGATTTAAGCTTTAGTAATGTTTCTTTTACAAATGTGAGTGCCATTGTATTTGGGGCACAGATTGAGACTTTATCATGATGAATTTTTCCTGTGATGAATATGAAATGTACTGCTCCATCTCTTTTGATTAATTTTAGTTTGAAGTCTCTTTTGATAGCTACACAGACTTGTTTCTTAGATCCATTTGATTAGAGAATCTTTTCCCAATTTTTTACTCTGAGGTAATGTCTGTGTTTGAGGTTGAGGTGTGTTTCTTGTATGCAGCAGAAAGATGGATCCTGTTTTTGTACCCATTCTGTTACCTTCTGTCTTATTATAGGTGAATTGAGTCCATTGCTATTAAGAGATACTAGTGACCAGTGACTATTAATTCCTGTTATTTTTTGGTTTTCTTGTTGATGGTGGCAGTGGTGTGTGTGTGTGTGTGTGTGTGTGTGTGTGTGTGTGTGTGTGTTTCCCTTCTCAGATTTTCTGGTGTGAAATTATCTATTGCCTGTATTTTCATGGGTGTTGTTAACTTCCTTGGGTTGAAGTTTTCCTTCTAGTACTTTCTGTAGGGCTGGATTTGTGGATAGGTATTAAATCTGGCTTTGTCATAGAATATTTTGTTTACTCCCTCTATGATAATTGAAAGTTTTGCTGGGTACAGTAGTCTGGGCTGGCATCTGTGGTGTCTTACATGTGTCTCTTAAGTGTCTGCAAAATGTCTGTCTGGCTTTCCAAGTCTCCATTGAAAAGTTGGGTATAATTCTGATAGGTCTGCCTTTATATGTTACTTGGCCTTTTTCCTTTGCAGCTCTTAATATTCTTTCTTTATTCTGTATGTTTGGTGTTTTGCTTATTATGTGGTGAAGAGACTTGTTTGGTCCAGTCTATTTGTTGTTCTGTAAGCTTCTTGTACCTTCATAGGCATGTCCTTCTTTAGGTTGGGAAAGTTCTCTTCTTTGATTTTGTTGAATATATTTTCTGTGCTTTTGAGCTAGAATTCTTCTTTTATCCCTATTATTCTTATGTTTGGTCTTTCCATGGTGTCCCAGATTTCCTGGATGTTTTCTGTTAAGGATTTGTTGGATTTAACATTTTCTTTGATCAATGAATCTATTTCCTCTATCATATCTTCAATCCCTGAGATTCTCTCTTCCATCTCTTATATTTTGTTTGTTCTGTTCACATCTGTAGTTTCTTTTCATTTACCCAAATTTTCCATTTCCAGAACTCCCATGGTTTGTGTTTCCTTTATTGTCTCTATTTTAATTTTCAAGTCTTGAAGTGTTTCCTTCGCCTGTTTGATTGTTTTTTCTCAACTTTCTTTAATGGATTTTTTTTTATTTCTTCTGATTTTTTGTTTATCTTTTCCTCCATTTCTTTAAATGAGTTTTTCGTTTCCTCTTTAAGGGCCTCTTTCATCTTCATAAAATTATTTTTAAGGTCATTTTCTTCTGCTTCATCTGTGTTGAGACGTTCAGGTCTTGCTGTTGCAGACCCACTAGGTTCTGGTCATGCCATATTTCTCTTTATGTTGTTATATTCTTACACTGCTCTCTACCCATCTGGTTTGGAAAAATTATAGGTACAAGTATTGATTCCTCCTCCAATAGGTGCAGGTGGTACCTGTGCCTCTGAGGCTGTTCTTCCTCCAATCAGTACAGGTAGTGCCTATGCCTCTAGAGCCACTCTTCCTCCAATTGGTGGAGGTGGTGTCAGCACCTCAGGGGGCCTCTGATGCCGTGGGGGATGGTAGGCTGGGGAGAGGATGATGGGTTCTGTGTAATTGGGGAAGGAGTGGGACTTGAAGGTTACAGGGTCCAATGGGTAGTGGGATGGTGGAGCAGCCTGGCTGCATGACTCTTACCTGTTGACCAGCTGCTCAGATTGCAATGGGTAGTTAAGGGTATGGGATGCACCTCAGGGTCTAGAGCCTAGAAACTGGGGCTGTCCAGCCAGACCTGTCACTTACCTCTTCCTCCAATCAGTGCAGGTGGTATCTGTGCCTCCGGGAGCCTCTGATGCCACAGGGGATGATTGGCCAGGGGATGGATGATGGGTTCCATGTGTTTGGGGGTAGATGAGACTTGAAGGTTACAGGATCCAATGGGTGGTGGGATTAATAGATCTTAAGATCATGGAGACACATACAGTAACAGAGGAGTCTGCTCATAGGACTAATGTAGAGCACTTCATGGATACACAGGGGATACTTTGTACTATAGTAGAAATAATGGCCCATGTTTTGCATGAAATCCCATGGGCATGGCCCCTTCACAACCGTTTCAATCCTCATCTTTGGATATTCTGATGAAATCCACTTATGTGATTGAAAATAATATTTATACATGGTTTGCTGGCACAGGCCTTGTCCTGAATATTCTCAAGGGAATCTCAACCTTTTGACATTTATGGTATGTGCATGAATGACATCATGACACATGAGGCAGCAGAAGATTTTCACATGTTTTCCACATGATGTTTGCAACATCACGAAGTCCTCAGGTGCAGAGCCCCACCCTGAAAGTTTATAGGGAGAGTAAGAGTATTACAGACGGAAAAGAAGTAGGGAATAAGATAGTCCTTTCTAGTAAGAAATGGGAGTAAAATAGATACATATGCTTGCATGCTTTTGTGGTATATGATGATATATCTGTGCACTCATAACCCTACACTATACTGCTCAGCCCTAGAGTTGGGCAAAATGAGTAAGGATCATATATTATTTACTGTCTTCTTGGTCCTGAATACTCTTCTCTTCTTGTGTCATTTGACTGAAACCAAATGTTTTTGGAGAGTAAACCAAAATGAGGACATGGAAGAAGATTGTGTTCCAGTCATTTTGGTCCCCAATCTCACAGAGAAATATGACATGAATAAACTTCTGAATAAGTAGTAAGTACTCTGTCCCTTTCTTCATTCATCTTTGGATATTTTCTTTAATAATTAATGTGAGGTTTGAGATCACAAAGGCAGACACTATGTATGTATTTTATCTTATTCTTGTTAAGGACATGAGGATTTATGTTTTATAGGACTCTTCTTTCCCACTTTTAACTGGGTGAGACAATATTGTCTTCTTTATGACTACTGTTTAACATCCTAGAAGTTGAGAGCGATAGCACTCTCTACATGGTTTCATGATAGGTTTTCTTCTGATAGTTTCCAACTCATGAGCCAGTGATTCCCATTAGAAACATAATTGAAACTATAGTTAAGAGTTCAGTACTAAGAGAATACAGATAAGTATCTATCTTATTATTTTCTAACATTTTTTTTCTAATCAGCCTATATTTCCTAACACATATATAAAATGGGAAGTGATACCTTTCCATGAACAGACTTCACATAGCTGTTTATAAACTCTTACAAATGGTGCTTTATCCACACTATCCTGCCATATGAACCATACCTTCTGGTGTTGAGTACAAAATAAGTCATCTCCCAAATGTGATATATTTATACTAGTACATTCCATTGTTTCTTTTCTACATATGCACAGCTCCAGATTCAGGGTTTTATCAAGATGGGCATTTGCTCTATGTTCTAGATAAGAAAAATTTTTTTCCTCAAAAGATTGTTTTCAATTCTGAAAAATAATATAAATGGACTCAAAGACAAAGCTCACATAATCATCTTAAAATATGAACAGAAAAACCTTTGATAAAATCAAACATGCTTTCATGATTAAAAGTCCTACAGCATAGTACTAGAGGAAACATATCTCAATAGAATGGAGGTTTCAATGACAAACCCATAGATAGCATCAGGTTCAGTGGAGAAAAACTTGAATCAGTCCCAATCAAATCTAAAATGAATCAGTACTGTCCACTACCCCAGGCCTTTTCAATATTATACTTGATGTATTAGCTGGAACAATAAAGCCATAAAGGGAAATTAAATGGATACAAACAGGAAAAGGAGAAATCGAACTCTCCCTGTTAGTCAAGGATGTGATACTAGACATTAGATACTCCAAAAATTCAACCAGAAAACCTACAGAAATCATGAAGAATTTCAGCATAGTGGCCAGACACAATCAACTTATGAAACTTAGCATGTCTGTGTACCACCAATGGGCAGAGAAGAGATCATGGAGTCACTGCCATCAAGAATAAATCCAAAAAAAAAAAAAAAACAAACAAACAACAAAAAAAAACCCACAAAAACTACAATCACTGTGAAGAAGCTTTCAGGTTTCATGATGTCTTGTGCATCAAACCCTGTTGTTTTTTTCCCAAAGCTATTGCATTCTTGCTCAAAAGGTCCTTGTATGTAATTATAGTTTGAAGTTTGTTCCTTATTTTTTCATCTAGCAATTTCCAAAGTACTTTGGATTTTTTTTTTGATCTGTTTGTATTTAAAAGAGAAGGACTAATTTGCAGGCAAATGGGTGGAACCAGAAAATATCATCCTGAGTGAAGTAACTCAGACTCAGAAGGACAAACACGGTATGTACTCACTTGTAAGTGGATACTAGATGAAGGGCAAAGGTTAACCAAACTACAACCCACAGCTCCAGAGAGGCTAGCTAACAAGGAGAACCCCAAGAGGGATGCATGGATCGCCCTAGGAAGGAGAAATGCATGAGATCTCCATGAGTAGACTGGGGGTAAGGGGGGGCAATGGAGGATAGGGCATGGGGATGAGAACATAAGGGAATGGGATGGTCAAGCTTGAACAGGGATGGAATAGAAGACCAATGAAAGAGATACTATGATAGAGAGAAACACCATGGGGCTAGGGAGAAACTGGGTGCTAGGGAAGTTCCCAGAAATCCACAGAAATGACCCCACCTTAGACTACAGCTGTAGTGGAAAGGGTGCCTGGGCTGGCCTACCTTGGTGATCAGAGTGGTGGATGCCCTGGCTATCTTTATGGAGCCTTCACCCAGTGACTGATGTGTGGCAGAAGCAGAGATTCGCAGCCCGGTGCCAGCCAGAGCTCCAGAAATTCAGTCGAAGAGAGGGTGGAGGGATTCTGTGAGTGTGGGGCATCAGGATCATGGTGGGGAAACATACAAGGACAGCCGGGCCAGACTAGTGGGAACTCCTGAACTGTGGACCAATAGCTATGGAGCCTCCATGGGACTGGCCTGGGCCCTCTGCATAGGCGACAGTTGTGTGGCTTGATCTGCATAAGGGGCCCCCTAGTGGTGGGGTCGGAATCTGTCCCTGGGGCATGGGTGAGCTTTTTGGAGCCCAGTGCCTACGATGGGACACCTTGCACAGCCTTGGTCATGCGGGGAGGGGCTTGAACCTGCCTTGACTGAGTGTATCAGACTCTGCTAGCTGCCAATAGATGGCCTTGCCTTGGAGGAGGTGAAAATGGGGTTGGGGTGGGGGAGGGCTGAGGGCTGGGAAGAGGGAGGGGAGGGAATCTGTGGTTGGTATGTAAAATGAATAGAAAATTTCTTAAAAAAGAAAAGAAAAAAATTTGAAGATGCAAACACCTTTTGGAACAAAAGAAAGAGAGAAAGGAATCCCTAATGAGGACAGCAGATTCTGTAATCATCCACTAGGGTACACCTCTTACATGTCCCACCACATTGTCACTTACACTATTAGGAAGAGGGATGGGGAAGGGGAAGATCTGTGGGATCCACAGGAGATAGAAACCAGCAGGCAGGGAAGGCTGCCACAGGTGTTGTGCTGCAGAGCTGGAGATGATATGGGGTGTTGGATCTAGGGGAACAGAGGGAGAAGAGAAGATCTGCAGGTGGTGCTTGTGGGAGTTGGGGATTGGGGTAAATCGTTGAGTGGAGGGAGGGAGGTTAGGCTGAGATGGTCTTTGGGCTCAATAGGAAATGTGGGCATGAGGGGGTGGGGAGGCTGCAGCTGGTGTTCTGTTGCAGTGCTAGTGATGAGACTGGGGGATTAGATTTGGAGGAGAGGAAGGAGTCTTCAGTTGGCTTACCTATTTCCCTGTTCAGCTTGTGAATTCCCAATGAATGCCTGCTGGTGTTGGGGCCTGGGATAATGGGGTGAGTTAGGGGAAGGAAGGTTCAAGGAGAAGATCTTTGTGAACCATTGGGGATGGGGTCAGAGAGGAAAGAGAGACCTAGAAGATTTTCTGTTACAGAGCTGGAGATTAGACTGAGGGGACTGGATCTGGAGGAGCAGAAGGAGAGGTGTGTATTCACCCTCAGCCTACTTAGTGCCCTGGCAGGAAGAGCCTTGGGTTAGAAGATGCCTGTTGGGGTTGGGAGCTGGGACACAGCAAGGAGTTAGGGGAGGGAGGTTAGAATGGAAAGATCTTCTTCATCCCCAATATCACATATTAATAAAGATATTACAACATAAAACTTAAGTCCCACAGCCTTACAAATTCAAACATTTTACAAGGTGTTTCTAATAAATATCCAGTCTCTTTTAAAAATCTAAAATTCTATGCAAAACTCCAAAATCTTTTTTAAACGTTTAAAGTCTCTCAACTGTGGGCTCCTTTAAATTAAAAATAAATTAAGTACTTCCTTATTTCAAGAGGGAAGAACCCTCACACAGTCACAGTCTGAACAAAGCAAAACCAAACTGCAACAGTGTAGATGACACAATGTCCAATGTCTGGCATCCACTCATGGTCTTCTGGGCTTCTCCAGGGGCCATGGGTCACTTCTCCAGCTGCACCCTCTGCAGCACACACAGCTTTTTTTCTGGACTCTGGTTGGCTCCACTGTTCTGTTCTTGGTGGTCAGCCCATGGTACTGTCATCTCCAAAACTGCTGGGGACTTCCACTACAACTGGGCTATATTTTTACCAGTAGTCTCCCCTGGGCTGTCTTCTGGGACTCCAGTCCTACCACACAATGTCAAGCTTAATCTGCTCTCCATGTCCTTCAAAACCAGTACCACCTGGGTGATGCTTACACTACCAAGTTTGGCTGCTAACAGAAGGTACATCATTGCTCACTTCTGGAATGTAACTTCTGTGTGGTGACACTTCCAGGAAGATTTCACCTCAATGACACCAGTCTCTTCTTAATCATGAGTGGTTCCTCAGCCTCAGCTAGCAGCATCTATTGATCTAGCAAAGCAATGGTTTTACTTATTGGTTCTGAGCTCTTCTTTTTTTAAAAAAATTTATTTATTAAATTTAATTTTACATATCAGCCATGGATTCCCTTGTTCTCCCCCCTCCCGCACCGTCCCCCCCCCCCCTTTCCTCAGCCCATCCCTCATTCCCATCTCCTCCAGGGCAAAGACTCCCTTGAGGATTGAGTTCAACCTGGTAGATTCAGTCCAGGCAGGTCCAATCCCCTCCTCCCATGCTGAGCCAAGTGTCCCTGTATAAGCCCCAGGTTCCAAACAGCCAGCTCATGCACTGAGGACAGGACACGGTCCCACTGCCTGGATGCCTCCCAAGCAGATCAAGCTAATCAACTGTCTTATTTATCCAGAGGGCCTGATCCAGTTAGGGGCTCCTCAGCTATTGGTTCATAGTTCATGTGTTTCCTTTCATTTGGATATTTGTCCCTGTGCTTTTTCCAACCTTGATCTCAACAATTCTCACTCTGAGCTCTTCATAATCACAGCTGATTCTTCTATTGTAGGAATTTAGCAGAGTCACTGTACCTGGGGTAGACATTAGAATGAACAACTGTTTTCTAGAAATACTTTGACCCTGAAGAATCCTTGTGGAAAACAGTGATTGCTTTCCATGATTTGTAGAATTGTTTTACTGAAGGGGCATTGCAGTCACCCCATGACTTTGGTCACAAGACACCTCAGGCACATCCAAGGCTCTTGTATTATTGTGTATTGCATGCAATTTATAATAAAGTGTTGCAGGCCATAGGAATATATCAAAAGAACTCAGCTGGTTATGGCAAAGTCACTACCTGAAGGAATCAGGGAATTCCTCCAGAGGAAGCCAAATCCCAAGGAGTTTTTGGTGTTACTTGGCTTGTTATATATCAGCTGTCTTCTGTTATGAAAATCATGTGTGCCTTCATAGTTTTCCCAATTGACTTTTCCCTAAGAAGGGCTAACAGTGTGGACTGATCACTCTCTGGACATACACATTCCAGGTATTTGGAGAACTGCCTCAGGAAAGGCTTTTTCTGGAATCAGATATCTCCCTTGGCCACTTTCAAGGACTAGCAGTAATAACAGTCCACATGCAAGTCTCCTGATTTAAGACAAATTCCACAAGGAGACACCGCCTAGGTCAGGTGGATGTTCAGTAATAGCTTTATACAATTTAGCTCAGACCTTTCTTTCTTACAGCCTTACTAACTTTGTAGACCTCTAGCTCCATATCTAACCACTTCTAGGAATATTTGGATAATCTTCTGCGCTGACAGCTATGCTCAGCCAGAACCCCTGTTCAAGCCTCCCTGTAATTATCATCATTAGCAGCATCCAGCCAGGTCCATCCCCAGATGGAGGAGAGTACTTTATCAGAGATACCTCTGTATTTTCTAAGAACAGACTTAACCATCCAGACTATCTGTTTGAGAAGGCCTGGCGGATGTGCCAATTAAGCCTTACTTCCTCCTTTCCCAAACCTTACCTCCAGTTCCAGATCTCCCTTTAACTATCACCAGAGGCATCTAGCTGTACACAGGTTGCCTAGTGACTGAGCACACTTTCCCCCACCCTGCATAAAAATGGCAGATAGCTTGGACAGATAGAAGCCACAGGAAAAAAGAAGACAGTTTTATTTTCTCCCATTGACCTAGCAACTTATAGATTCTTAACATTTTCTACCAATCACGTTTAAGATTATAGTTGAGCACATAAGAGCCCTCTTCTTAGCTATTACCTGAATTCAGCCTTTAGTTAATTCATTCCCCATTGGTCACTTCCCTTTGGGGTTGCAAATGATAATTAATGGTTATTGCCTTTCAATGTGATTCTTATCACCCCTCCGTTTGACCCTGGAAGCCTGGCTTTATATACCAGGACTTCCAGGGCACAGAGAGTCAGAGAAGAGAAAAGAGAATGGGAAAACTAGACGGGTAAGAACTTGAGAGGAACAAACTGAGATGGGGAAGAACTAGATTGAAGGGCTAGAAGAGAGTACTAGAGGAATGAGACGGAAGATGAGGAAGAGCCAGATGAGGAAGTACTAGATGGGGAACAACAAGTTGAGGAAGAACGAGATGAGGAGAGAGAAGGAGATGGGAGAAAAGATGATATGGGAAGGAACAGGGTGGATGAGAACCTAGAAGGGGCAGAACTAGATGAAGGAATTAAGATAGAACCTAGAGGGGACCGCAGACAAGTGTAGAGAGAAATCAGGCTAGAACTGAGCTAAATATGAGAGCAAAATACAAGCTTATAACTGACTCAGAAGAATAAAGTGTATGGACTAAGGAGTTTCGTGTACATAGATTCATTTCTTCTCATCAAAGATTAATTATCAGCTGGTTGTAGATTCTTCCCGGACCCTGGGAGGGGACTATCGAGGGGCTGGACCCCCATAGTCCTTGATAATAAAGGACTAATAAAGTCATGAGGACATGTGATGTCTTCCTTTAGTAAGATATGTAAATTAAATTAAGGACCTTGGAATGAAGAAATATTTTGTGTAACAATCAATAAATATGCTTTGTCTGGCTGTTCAGGGGTTCAGTCCATCAGAGAGGTGAGACCTTCCTGCTGCCAAATAGGCCTTAAAACATCATCTTGGAGTGCCTCCTTTCTTCAACTGACCCATGCTACACAGAATAACCTGACATTCTTCAGCTCCAGTTGACCAGATAACAAAAAGTCCTGGTAGACTCTTTGCTTTCCTCTGAAACTTCACAAGCCAGGCTTCCATCATCTCTACACTGCTCTCAAAATTTTCATCTCCCAACCTCCAACAGAACAGCTCACTGAGTTGTTAACACTCAATGGCTTTTCTTGCCCAAAGTCCCAAAGTCCTTCCATAATATTCCCCAAAAGAACATGGCCAGATCTATCACAGGAATACCGCACTTATGTTACCAACTTATCTTAGTTAGGGTTACTGTTCCTGAGATGAAACACCATGACCAAAGCTACTTGGAGAGGAAAGGGTTTGTTTGGCTTATACTTCCAATTCATAGTCTATCGTTGACGGGAACCAGGACAGGAACCCAAACAAAACTGGAACCTGGATCCCATGCAGAGGCCATAAAGGGGTGCTGCTTACTGGCTTGTTCCCATCACTTGTAGCTTGCTTTCTTGTAGTACCCAGGGCTCATTGCCCATGGGTGGCCCCACCCACATAAATCACTAGTTAAGAAAATGCCTTGTAGGCTTGTCTATAGCCTGATCCTTTGTAGGCATTTTCTTCATCTGAGGCTCCGTCCTCTTTGATGACTCTAGCTTGTGTCAAGTTGACATAAAACAACCAGGATAGGATGTCTGTACACTACCTTCATGGCTGGTATCCAAGAAAGACAGAAAAACAAGTCATATCCCTCTCAATTAGAATTACAGATGGTCATGGGCTGACAAAGAATGGCTTCACTGGCCCATATAGCTGTGGTAGAGGATCCCTGCACACATGCTGTCATTTGCTTTTTTGAGAAATGGTCTTGTTTATAACCCAAGCTTGTCTAACCCTCACAGTGATACTCCTGTATCTGTGTGCTTGATACAGAGAGTACAGTTGTGTTGTACCCCTAGTTGCTTTTTTAAAAAAGTAAATATGCAGGATTTATTAGCTTTCTGCTGTCTCTGCTCCATATCCCCCTGAAATAGTATATTAGAAGCTGTACTTCTGAAAGTTGCTTGGCATGAGGCACCAGCCTATACCAAACCTACTGATCCCAAAATGTCATCTTTCTCTTCTTGTCCCTGGTATATACCTTTAATAACTCCATTTTTTCTCTGCATGAGCAAAAAACTGCCTATGACCTCCACTGCAGCTTTAGTGGCTACCTCCATCAACTTCTTGGGTCATGAAAGCCAAGCATTAAGCTTGTGTCTTGACCTGGATGTGCGGTTAACCAGGATCTGCACTCAACCTTCCTAGCTCTAGGAAGCTGGTATCTGTGCTACCACAGGCATTTTTACTTAGCTTGCTATTTCTTATTGGGGACTATGGGGGTCCAGTCCCTCGATAGTCCCCTCCCAGGGTCCAGGAAGAATCTACAACCAGCTGATAATTAATCTTTGATGAGAAGAAATGAATCTATGTACACGAAACTCCTTAGTCCATATACTTTATTATTCTGTGTCAGTTACAAGCTTATACTCTGCTCTCATATTTAGCTCATTTCTAACCTGATTTCTCTCTACACTCATCTGAGGTCCCCTCTAAGTTCTATCTTAATCCCCTCATCTAGTTCTGCCCCTTCTAGGTTCTCATCCACCTTCCCCTATAATCTCCTTTGCCATCTCCTTCTTTCTCCTCATCTTGTTCTTCCCCATCTGGCTCTTCCTCATCTTCCATCTCGTTCCTCTAGTACTGTCTTCTAGCCCTTCAATCTAGTTCTTCCCCATCTCAGTTTGTTCCTCTCAAGTTCTTACCCATCTAATTCTTCCATTCTCTTTTCTCTTCTCCGTCCTATGCCCTGGAAGTCCTGGTATATAAAGGGAGGGTCCAAGCTAAATTGTGTAACGCTATTACTTAACGTCCACCTCTCCTAGGCTGTGTTTCCTTGTGGAATTTACCATAAGTCAGGAGACTTGCATGTGGGCTGCTATCATTGTTAGTCCTCAGAAGTTGGGGGCCCACCTGGGTGGTGTTTCCTGTAGACCTTGAAAGTGGCTAAGGGAGATATCTAATTCCAGAGAAAGCCTTTCCTGAGGCTGTTCTCCAAATACCTGGAATGTGTATGTCCAGAGAGTGATCAGTCTATACTGTTAGTCCTTCTTAGGGAAAAGTCAATTGGGAAAACTATGAAGGCACATATGATTTTCATAACAGAAGACAGCTGATATATAACAAGCCAAGTAACACCAAAAAACTCCTTGGGATTTGGCTTCCTCTGGAGGAATTCCCTAATTCCTCCAGGTAGTGACTTTGCCATAACCAGCTGAGTTCTTATGATGTATTCCTGCGGACTGCAGCAATTTCTTTTTAGTTCTGGAGCTGAACAGCAGTGACTCTTAAAGGAGCTATGTCCTTTTTCTTTTATCTTTTTCCCCCTACTTTCTCAGGCCCTAGGTGGATGTTCAAACCTCATATTGATACATCAAAATGTAGTTTGTATTTGTATTTTTCTACTCTTTGGCTCTTTGGGTGCCTGCCACCTAGTTCCCAAACAAATACCTGGAGTCTTATTCTTACTTATGAGTGACTGGGCTTAGCTTGGCTTGTTTCTAGCCACATTTTCTTAAATTGTCCTGTCTATCTTTTGCCTCTGGGCTTTTATCTTTCTATATACCTTTCCTTACTTATTACTCTGTGGCTTGCTGTGTAGCTGGGTGGCTGGCCCCTGATGTCCCCTCTCCTCCTTTCCTCTTCTCCCTCCTCTCTCTCCTATTTATTCTCTCTGCCTGTCAGCCTTGCATCTCTCTCTCTCCTGCCTAGCTATTGGCCATTCATCTCTTTATTAGACCAATCAGGTGTTTTGACAGGTACAGTAACACAGCTTTCCAGAATTAAACAAATGCAACATAAAAGAATGCAACACATCTTTGCATCATTAAACAAATATCCCACAGTGTAAACAAATGCAACACATCTTAAACTAATATTCCACAGCACTTGATGGGTTCACAATAGCCCCCATCTATTAGATATTTCCCTTTGACCTCTACATTTCGTCTTCAGAGTGATGAACCCACACTCAGCTTTCACACCCTTCTATGGCTGTTTCATCAGCCAAAAGTCAGCATGATGCCTTTCCCATGTGGCTTCTGGATAGGGAGAGAAGATGCATTTATCCATTATTTAATTTGGGGGTTTAAACAATCATGGGCCTGCCTTTCTTAGCTATAGTCAGGTGCTCAGTGAGCCAAGGTATGATGGCTCACATCTGGGTAACACTTTTTTGTGAAAAAGAAAATATTAGTGAGATTAGTTGTCTAACTATCTTATATAGTTATATAGTCCTAAGTCTAATGTCTGTGATCCCTTGGGTTGTTACCAATTCTCTTAGTCTTTGGTTAAACTTTTCTATTGATGCTGAAGACCATGCAAGTAGCCAAAATTAATCTTTCTTTCTGTGCTGTCAAGGACAGTTGAGCACCTGGTCCTCAGGGGTCGCTTGGACTTGAGAGGAATCTCAGACTCTTAGCCTTTCTTTTACCAGTTGTCCATCAATGTGAGGATAAGTCAAAGACTTTGCTTTATGTACTATGGCTTCCTTTGAAGCCTTGAGTAAATCTTCCCCACATTGATCCTCCTTTTGTAGACTGGACAATGTTTCAAATTCATTGAGTGGGGTCTCCTTGGCCTCTGTGAACAAGGTAACAGCTGATCAATGGCCTTAGTCCCTGGGACTTCATTGACCTTATAGGGAAAGAGGGAAAATATTCTCCCCTTTAGTCCCTCTAACCACATTAGAATTCCCTCCAAGAATGATTATGAAACACCCAGAGGATCAGTTTTATACCAATCTGGCACTTTTAACTACTGTATACTATTTTAATAACCATACATAACTCAATAAACTTTTGATTGACATACATTTTAGCCAGTCCTTGAAATAGTTAATATCTGACCTTGCCAATTTTAATACAATATATGATCTCTAAATTTTATTCTTTATGTACCTTAAACAACGCTTCATAACTTGTCAAAGCTTTTCAGTCTTTTTCATTCTGGAATCATCTAGTCATTACCACCTTCATATATCTAAGTCTTTCTTTACTAAGGCCATTTCCATATTTACATTTTTAACATATACTTTTATGTACTGGTTCCTTTTTCTAATACCATGAGACATAGGAACATTAACAAATATATTTAGGATCATTTGTGAGAATTTTCTCCCTAGTGGAGGGGAACAAAGCAATGTCTATCCCATCCCCATAAGTCCCAATGACAATGCAAAGTACAAATTCACTAAAGTCCACACTAGGGGAACGAACGAGTTTATTGAACTTAATTACTGGACATTATAAATGAGATACTTACAGGAGTTTGGATACTATGGTGGTTTGAACCAAAATGCCCCCCATAGTCCCATAAGGAGTGGCACTATTAGGAAGTATGGATTTGTTGGAGTACCTTTGGTCTTGTTGGAAGAAGAGTGTCACAGTCACTTTCTATTACCTGTTGATTCGGCTGTAGAACTCTCAGTTCTTTCTCCATCGCCACATCTGCCTGCATGCCAACATGCTTCCCACCATGACAGTAATAGACTAAACCCTCTGAAACTGTAAGCCAACCCCAAGGAAATTTTTTCCTTTATAAGAGTTGCCATAGTCATGGTGTCTTTTCACAGCAATAGAAACACTAAGGCAGATACCTAAAAGCAGCCACACAGGAATGTCTCCAGCTAATATGTATAATGTCTCTCCCACACATGAATGGGTAGAACTCACCTTCTCCCTACTCTTCCAATACCCAATATACTCTAGCACTACATTTCTCAATGTACATAGGAGGTAAGCCTTATAGCACTCAAGGTATATTCCCACTTTTAAGATTTTTTTCATAGGTGCATATGCAGAATCCACCTCCTCCCAAGTCTTTCCCAGGCTATGTACTCTAGCTACTCTCCAAAACCACAAGGTCACATGTCATTAGGGTCAAATTGCATACAGTTGCCTGAAAAAAGTCTGTATACTCAGAAAGAGGGGATCCCTCCTTCTATGATGGAATATTAACAGTCAGCAAACCTGATGGTGGTTATCCTTTGTAAGCAGGCACACCTGATCATAGGAAGGTGCCAATTGTTTGTCTTAATATAGTGCTGAGCAACAACAACTAACTAAAAACAGCTGAATAGAAACTGTGCATAAGATAATGCAATAAATTAATATTTCCTAGGTACAATCTGTTAAACTAAACCTTAGAGAAAACACAAGACAGTCTTCATAGAATACATGGCATCACTACTATAAGCATGCTTTTGGTTTTTATTAGGTATGTGTAGGCAATATAAACAAACAGCAAATGCATAAAACATCATCAAATTGATGTTACAGCATCCAGTACAACAGAACTAAGAAATCCCTCTTAAAACTATGATGCTCCAGCTTACTACGGTGAGATCTTTACACAGAGGGTCTCTGTATCCTGTCCATCGATGAGCATCCCATTAGCTGTTTTTACTATAGATGTGTGACCAAAAACAATATACATAAAACATGAACAAACATTTACATGCTAATATCCTATCTCTAACAAACCTGGTTAACATATTACTTATCTTTGGGGTATTTTAGAGGCAGCCTTCCCTTAGCTAAATTCTTTGTTTGACTTACTGTCTCCCAAGTATTGGCAAATTCTTTATATCACCAACTCTACTCTTCCACATCATAGCTTAGTAGTGGAGTGCTACCCAGTACGTGAGATGCCATTTGTAACCTTCATAACATTAACTCCAACTGAATCTTACACCTAAATGTCAAACTGGAAGTGCAGAACTTCTAGAAGATACTTGAGAAACTAGACCTCTCCAAGTTTGGCAATCTGCCTAGGCCTTGGGAGCTTTCTGTACGACCCTGATGTATAGAGAAATAAATAGAGCTCCTTCCCTAAAACCTAGAATATACTTGAAAGAGCTGGTAAATGTCTGGGGCCAGGGCCTATGGGAAGGTGCTGCCTCACAGGTCCTGAGACCCCAATTCTTTCCACACATGCAGCTGTGTTTATCAGCCCCAATGCCACTGTGGACTTTGTTCATAATGTTTATGAGATACCCTGTGCTCCTCTTGTGTGACATTGTCCGATTAGCCTTTTTCTGAATTTGCATACTTCCTTTTAAAACTGTACCTATTGGTATATATTAACAAGAGACTTGCTGTTCAGTTTGGTGCAAATCTCCAGCCAATCTGTGCTTATGGTGAAAGCCAGGGTTGGGAATCACTGTGCTAAGTCCCTTCCGGCTCATTCAGTCCTGCCACTCAGGCCTCACTAGCCTATCAGAGCCTCCAGCAGACCCGCTAGTAACATGGGAGGGTTCTTCCGGTTGCCAGGCTTCTGGCTGAGCTTCTCTGCTGAGAGTCGGAAGTTTGCGCTCGTGCTGCGCTGTGTACTCTTTTATGGGGAGAGCGCTGGCGATCTAAGCAGCCTTGCCATGGTGAGTGAGTGGCCCCCGGATGGGGAGGAGTGGCCGGCCATAGTGAGCGAGGGGCGGCTGTCCCCAGATTGGGAGGAGCTGCCGGCTGTCCGCGGCAGCTGGTGTGGTGGGTCTTCTCCCGGCTGGGTAGAAGCCCGCGGCCAGAACAGAATTCGTTTTATTTCTGCCTGGCCCAATGTGCCCTGTGTGGTCCCTCTGTGGTCCTGCCTGATCCTTGCAACTCCCTGGGCTGGGCGGCAGCGTCTGAATACCTTCACGCCACGGGCTGCATCTGTGCAGGGCATTGGTGCTTAGAAATATTCTTCTTGTTGAGGTCACAGTGGAATGCTGGCGCCTACTGTAGTGCCTGTATTGTCAGGCAGATTTGCCAAACTCTCTGAGCCCTGGTCTCGCTAATATTTTCCAGAAGTTCTGCACGCATGACATTTAACATTTGTGTGTAGGATCCATCTGGAGTTAATTTTGTGGAGCTTGTAAACTGTATCTCCTGAGTACAGTAACACTCCACTGCTAAACTGATGTATAAGAGTAGAATTGATGGTAACAGAATTGATGACATAAGGATTTCTCAATTCTTAGGAGACATTGTCACACAAAGTAGAATTTAGGCAATATCCCAAAGAAAAGTAGGATGCTAACCATACCTGTTAGAGATTAGTATGGTAAAATGTAAATGTTTGTTCATCCGGATTAAGCAGCCAGTAAGCTACATTCCCATAATAAAGGAGACAACCCTGATTTACAGCCCGCCAAAAAGCCCATCCCCCATCCAAAACAGGCCTCTAACATGCTTCTCAATGGGTTATTGAAGGGTCACGTGCAACATTAAGTCCTGGTGTGCCATAAAGGTATATTAATTCTAGAACAGCTGCACATCCAGCTTTTTTTTTTTTGGTTTTTCCAGACTGGGTTTCTCTATGTAACACTGCTGGCTGTCCTTGAACTCACTTTGTAGACCAGGGTGGCCTTGAACTCACTGAGTTCCACCTACCTCTGCCTCCCAAGTGCTTGGATTAAAGGTATGAGCCACCATTGCCCAGCTCTCCAGACTTTTTGAAAAGTGGTTTTCAGTCAAGGCCTCCAGTGTTGATTAAGGTTAACTTGAATCCCATCTGTAGCCTCACAGGGCATTGCCCTTGCTATCCTCCTGACTAACCACCCTAAATCCTTGGATTACAGGTCTGTAGTACCACAGAGTTCCAACATTACCAGTTAGAGTCACATAGTGGGATGTCCATTGCAGAAGAGGGAAAGGATTTGTGTGTGGAGCTTGGCTTCTCCCTTCAGAACAGAAGAGGAGGAACAGTGTACTGTGCACACTGCAGGGGAAACAGACTAGACAACAGCTAGATCACAGACTGAAGTTTAAGGCAGTGAGCTGTAGGGGTCTCCATTTTAAAGAAGGACCTGATAGGGCAAGGTGAGTGACTTTTTGTGACATTCCCCAGCATGTATTAATTCCTTCCATGTGAATGAAGACAGACAGAATTGGTGAGTGTACAATTTAGGGAGGGTGACTTGAATTACTGAGTATTCAGTATTCAGAGTTAGGGAACTCTCCTATGCAGATATGTGCAGTTCTAGTTGACACAGTTAAGTCAGCTCAGAGGTTTGAGACACAGGCCATTGTCTATAAATCCGTGTCAGCTTACAGCACCCAGCAGCTAACATTTTACATGGACAAAGTCATACAGTGTTTTATTAATGGCATTCTCTCTACCAGGGAAGTGCCTACTCTGTTTCAAAGTCATTATACCTAAGTATCCTTCCAATTATCTTTATCATTTTAAAGGATTATTAATTATTAGTTAAATTTCATTTCCTTTAAATGCATTACTGCTATAATCTCTATTTGTTTCTATTTTCCAATGTTCTTAGTCATTAAGAATTCCATTCCATTTTTTCTTTTTTTTTTTTTTTTTGGTTTTTCGAGACAGGGTTTCTCTGTGTAGCTTTGCGCCTTTCCTGGGACTCACTTGGTAGCCCAGGCTGGCCTCGAACTCACAGAGATCCGCCTGGCTCTGCCTCCCGAGTGCTGGGATTAAAGGCGTGCGCCACCACCGCCCGGCTTCCATTTTTTCTTAAGTATTATATATTTATTTATTTATATCAGTTTAGAGCAGTGGTTCTCATCTTGGGGAGGTTGGGGCTTCCTTTGAGGGATCAAATGACCCTATCATAGGAGAAGAGTGGCCTAAGATCATTGGAAAACACAGATATTTATATTACAATTCATAACAGTAGCAAAATTATAGTTATAAGGTAGCATTGAAAATAATTTTATTGAGGGGGTTCTACAACATGAGAAACTGTATTAAAGGACCAGAGCATTAGGAAGGTTGAGAACCACTGGTTTAGATCAATGTCTGCTGTTTCTCAGGCTTGCCTCACACTCTGTAATTCAGAATTACTTTGAGCGTTTATTCCTGCCTCGCTGCCCAGTGCTGGAAAGACAGTCTAGCAACTCCTTCCAGTCTGTGCCTTGATTGGTTTGTGAAAAGGAAAAATAGACCAGGGGGTGAGTGTCTTCCAACTTCTCTAGATTATATTGCAGATTTGAAAATGACATGGAACCTGTGTAAGAATTACATTCACGGACCGGTAAAGTAGGCATCGTCAAAGCACAGATAGGGATAGGGAAGAAGGGGATAAAAGCTTTCCTGCTTTGACAGTAGTTGACATTAGCAATGAGCAGTGAGGTAATCAATTATAGATGATTGATCAATGTCCTGACTGGCCATTTCTTCCATCCACACACCAGGCAATCAAGAATCTGAATAACGAACTGAACTTTCATGAAACCAAATTACTTCAGTTACACTAGTTCAACCAAAATGGAAGAACTGGATAAAACGGTGTGGCCCTGACTAACATGACTGTGTTTTCCAGGTTGAAGATATACTGAGAGACAGGGCATGAGTAGTGCTTGGGGTGCTCTAGTAGTAATCTCTGGAGCACATGACCATAAAGCCTCTTTCAACTTTTGAACATAATTTTGTGTGATTATAGTTACTTCGTTTCTAATTTCTCTTTCCTGCCTCCAAACCTTCCCATTGACCCTTCATTATTTTCTAATCCATGGCCTCTTTTTGCTTTAACAACAGTTACTGTTTGCATGTAACCCGTGTTTGTCTGCAGAACCTCTGAGCTTTGAAGCAGAGGGTTGGCTGCACAGGACATTGAGTGTATAATGGAATGTGCACAGAAAGGACCTTGTGCCTTGGAAGAGGAACAGAAAGTCCTCTGGGAGAATGGAAGATTCTACTAAACTACAAATTTCCCAGATGAGGGCAGTGTCTGACCATAGGGTGGAAGGGCAGAGCTGGGAAGGCCTGTGCTGTCTGAGCCATTTGAATTCTGCTCATCTAATAGGGTAACCTCTAGTGTTCCAAGGCCCAGCTGGGTGGTCTTAGCTAATGAGGAACTCTGGAAGGCTTAGCAGTCAGGAGTACCAGTTGGAGGTAGCTTACAGGTTCTTTTCAGGTTTCTCCTCTGGTTCTGTTGTAGGGAGTTGTAAGGAAGACCACAGCCATGCCATAGTGAGTGTGGGAGCCACTGTCCCCAGACTAGGAAGAGCAGGTTGGATGAGCTATCGGGATCTGAGCTGCTGGGACTAGGCTATACCAAGAGCCAGAATGAGGTTCCATTGGTCCCTGTGGTGACCTGGGTAGTGGCCCTTGTCCTCTGAGCCTCCCTGAGTGTGCATTCTCTGAGGAGGGGGAGGCTCTGCAGCCCTGGGTATGAGAGGGTATGCTGCTTGTAATATTACTATCCAGTGTGCACACAAAGAAATTGCTTTTGGTGTGCAGGGGAAAGACAGATTGGAAAAATGAAGGCCTGGTTTCTAAAAGTTCTGAACATTACATTCCACTTTCAGGTTTCTTATAATTGTTTTTGTTTGCTTTGTTTTTGTTTTTCGAGACAGGGTTTCTCCGTGTAGCTTTGCGCCTTTCCTGGAACTCACTTGGTAGCCCAGGCTGGCCTCGAACTCCCAGAGATCCGCCTGGCTCTGCCTCCCGAGTGCTGGAATTAAAGGCATGCGCCACCACCGCCCAGCGAGGTTTTTTATAATTGTTACAGATGGTTTAGAAAATGGTGGAAAGAGGTGATGAAGGTCATCCTTCAGCAATACATAATTAGAATGCTTTTAACTTTCTGCTACTACCAGCCACCATGGTGGAATTCAGCGAAGTTCAGTTTTAGAGGACAAACAAGTTTCTGGAATACCTCCAGAGGTATCTCAATTTTGCATGGTATTGGGCAGGTAGATAGAGAAGATTCCACATCTTGTCATAATTCATGTGGCAGGAAGCAAACATTAAATTATTCTTCTACATTGTTTTGTGATAGGGCTGAGTTTGCCTAAAACCACAGTGGGCAAGAAGGGCTGTAGAGCCCTAGTAGGCTCTAGAGGAGATCACCTACATTTGCAGAAAGGGCTCTAGAGCATGGAGCCTCTCTGGAAGAAATATCAGTAGCTGGAGAGTAAGAAACATAAAAGTTTGAGTCACTTTGAGTTAATTTTGTATGAGTTGTGAAGTCCATGCTTCTTTAATTTATATACATGTAGAATCATAGGTAGCTGGGTAACATTGGTCAAGATCATAGTTATCCTGGCTGACTTTCCTTTGGTCTTTTTATGAAAAGTTGATTGTATTTTCCTACTTTTGATCTTGGCTTATTCTCTCCATCCTCTTTATTCTTTCACAAATATTGTACACATTCTTGATTATTGTAGCTTTGCAGTAAATATAAAAGTCACATTGTGCGGGCGGTGGTGGCGCACGCCTTTAATCCTAGCACTCGGGAGGCAGAGGCAGGTGGATCTCTGTGAGTTCAAGGCCAGCCTGGTCTCCAAGCGAGTTCCAAGAAAGGCACAAAGCTACACAGAGAAACCCTGGCTTGAAAAACCAAAAAAAAAGAAAAAAAAAAAAGTCACATTGTGTCAATCTCTGTACTATTTTTTCATAATCCCATTGAGCATTCTGAGTGTTTCCACTTGCATGTAGCTTTGGAATCAGCTTTTGTTATAAATTATTGGGCATTGTCTTTGGATTGTATTCAATTTATGGTGCAAATTGACCATATACAACCTCTTAATGTTGATACATCATGTTCCCAGGGATCATTAATTTACTTTATTTATTTAGGTTTTGTTGTTGTTAATCTGTGAAAGACTTTTAGTGTATTGAATAAAAAGTATTACGGAGCTTGGTAGGTCACTCAGCACATATTCCTCTTAGGGATAACCTGAGTTCAGATCCCAGCACCCAAATTGGGAGGCGTATAACTACCTGCTACTCCAGGTCCAGGTTATCTGATACCCTCTTTTCTGGTGTGTCACCTGTACACACATGGAAGACATTCTTTCTTCACACACACTCATAAAAATGGGGATAAATTAGTTTTCAAAAGTTCCTGTGACTTATAAAGCAATTAGAACAGAACAAGTTGCTTTAGGTATATAATACAAGTCATTCAGTGTTTAATTAAAAGTCTGTTATCTTGCATTTGGTTTGGAAAAGTTTTCCTTTCCTCACTCTGATGCAGACTTATATCTAATCATCCATCATAGGAAAATGATCTTAACGTTCATGAGTAAGAAGGTAGATATGCATAGTTAGTATAGCAAAAGTTATATTTTATTATGCTGGTGGTCATCACACAAGGTTCACACTCTAAATTCCTAACTATGGTCCCTAAACCTATTTCTCTAAGGATGCTTTGGCCACAGGGCTGAACAAATGTACAGAGCAGAGCATTGCTCTTGGTATCTACTTATAGACTGTCCAGTGGGTGTCATGAGGTTCTAGGACTGTGTCTGATTATCTGGAATGAGTTATCACTGATTTCTGGTTATTAGGTACAGACTTGGGTGTAGTTGAGTTCCTGACTAAGCTAATTTTTTATATCTAAGAGGCCTTTTTTTTTTTAAACTATGCTCATTACATTACATCCCCTTGAGGCATACACAGTGCTTATAAGGGCCACATATAAAAATTATTAGCAATTTCACAGCAATTTGCAAATTCAGGGCACAACATTAAAAAGAGAAAGCAAGCTGGGCAGTGGTGGCACACGCCTTTAATCCCAGCACTCAGGAGACAGAGGCAGGTGGATCTCTGTGAGTTTGAGGCCAGCCTTGGCTACAGAGTGAGTTCCAGGAAAGGTGCAAAGCTACACAAAGAAACCCTATCTCAAAAAACCAAAAAATAAAAAAATAATAAAAAGAGAAAGCATACAGTAAATATCCTAATTACTAATAGACAAATAAATGCAGGAAAACAAATTTTAGGCACTAAAACATACAACTATTTAAGCAAAATGGTCAAAATAATATAGATAACAGGATATTGCTGTGATCCTTTGGAATATATGTATTTCCCCAAATTTATATTTTCTCCAGATTTGGTACGTATCAAGTTGAAAATACATTCAGAAATAAGAGGAGTTGCAATCACTTTCATACAAAAGTTGTTAAGGGGGGCATACCAGGGTTGTAGCTGTAGGACTCTGAGCTAAGCCAACCATAGTAGAGCATCATCCTTACCTGATCAGCGTCAATTAAGAGTATGCAGTTCATGGCCAAGGGCTAGATAGTTCTTCTTTTATTAATGAAAAGAGCAACTAAGAGTCCAGTAAGCTTCACAATTAGCTTCCAGTGTTGTTTCTCAGATTTTTGTATGTTAATATTACGACAAACCAAGTTATGAATATAAAGTATCAAGACGTCTGGTGAGTCTCCAGAGCCATCCATCTCTGCTCTATGACCAATGTGTATATACCCTCTTTTGGTAAGAATGGCAAAGATGTGGGATCCACAGGAAATGTGGGCCGGGGAAAGGGTGGCTTCAGCTGGTGATCTGTTGCAGCACTAGGTATGAGCCACAGGGAATTGGATCTGGGGGAACAGAGTTCACCTCTGCCTTTTATGCTCTTCCTGCTACATCTTTCTTAATGATCCCTGAGAAATAGGAGGAGATTGAGCTATAAATGTTGCTTTAATTCCATCCATTTGCCTGCAGACCTAATGATGTCATTGTTTTTCTCTGCTGAGTACTACTCCATTGTGCATATGTACTACATTTTTTTTCTTTTTTTTTTTTTTTTTTTTTTTTTTTTGGTTTTTCGAGACAGGGTTTCTCTGTGTAGCTTTGTGCCTTTCCTGGAACATAACCGCCCGGCTATGTACTACATTTTCTTTATCCATTCTTCAGTTTTTTTTTTTTTGAGGGGCATCTAGGTTGTTTCCAGGTTCTATCTATTACAAATAATGCTGCTATGAACATAGTTGAGCATATGTCCTTATGGTACGATTAAGCATTCCTAAAGTAGTATAGCTGGGTCTTGAGGAAGATTGATTCCCAATATTCTGAGAAACTGCCTTACTGATTTCCAAAGAGACTGTGTAAGTTTTCACTCCCACCAACAGTGCAGGATTGTTTCCCTTGCTCCGCATCCTCTCCAACATAAGCTGTCTTCAGTGTTTTTGATCTTAGCCATTCTGACAGGTGTAAGATGGTATCTGAGTCATTTTGATTTGCATTTCCCTAAGGATGTTGAGCAATTCCTTAAATGTCTTTCAGCCATTTGAGATTCTTCTGTTGGGTTTTCTCTTTTTAGCTCTGTAGTCCATTTTTTAATGGGATTGTTTGTTATTCTGATGTTCAGTTTCTTGAGTTCTTTATATATTTTGGAGATCAGCCCTCTGTCAGATGTGGGGTTGGTGAAGATCTTTTCCCATTCTGTAGGTTGCTGTTTTGTCTTATTTACTGTGTCCTTTGTATTACAGAGGCATCTCAGTTTCAGGAGATCCCATTTGTTAGTTGTTGCTCTCTAGTGCCTGAGCTACTGGTATTATATTTAGGAAGTGATCTCCTGTGCCAATGCATTCAAAACTACTTCCAACTTTCTCTTCTATCAGGTTCAGTGTAAGTGGTTTTATATTGAGGTCTTTAATCCACTTGGGCTTGAGTTTTGTGCGTGGTGATAGATATGGATCTATTTGCAATCTTCTGCATGTTGACATCCAGTTATGCCAGCACCATTTGTTGAAGATGCTTTCTTTTTTCCATTGTACAGTTTTGGCTTCTTTGTCAAAAATCAGGTGTTCATAGGTGTGTGGCTTGATGTCAGGATCTTCAATTTGATTCCATTGGTCCACATGTTGGTTTTTATGTCAATACCAAGCTGTTTTTATTACTGTGGCTCTATAATAGAGCTTGAGGTCAGGGATCATGATGCCTCCAGAGGTTGCTTTATTGTGCAGGATTCTTTTAGCTATCCTGGGTTTTTTGTTTTTCCAAATGAAGTTGACTATTGTTCTTTCCAGGTCTGTGAAGAATTGTGTTGGTATTTTGATGGGGATTGCATTGAATCTGTAGATTGCTTTTGGTAAGATTGCCATTTTTACTATCCATGACCATGGGAGATCTTTCCATTTTCTGCTATCTTCTTCAATTTCTTTCTTCAGAGACTTCAAGTTCTTGTCATACAGGTCTTTCACTTGCTTAGTTAGAGTTACCTCAAGGTATTTTATATTATTTGTGTCTATTGTAAAGAGTGATGTTTCTCTGATTTCTTTCTCAACCCATTTGTCATTTGTAAATAGGAGGGCTACTAATTTTTTTGAGTTAATCTTGTATCCTGCCACATTACTGAAGGTGTTTCTCAGCTTTAGGAGTTCCCTAGTGGAATTTTTGGGGTCACTTGTATAGCCTATCATATCAGCTGCAAATAATGAAAGTTTGACTTCTTCCTTTTCAATTTGTATCCCCTTGATCTCCTTTTGTCGTCTTATTGCTCTAGCTAGAACTTCAAGTACTATATTGAATAAATATGGGGAGAGCAGACAACCTTGTTCCTTATTTTAATGGAATCACTTTGAGTTTCTCTCCATTTAATTTGATATTGGCTGTTGGCTTGCTGTAAATTGCGTGTAAATTATTATGTTTCGGTATGTTCTTTGTATTCCTGATCTCTCCAAGACCTTTATCATGAAGGGGTGTTGGATTTTATCAAAGGCTTTTTCAGCATCTAATGAGATGATCATGTGGTTTTTTTCTTTCATTTTATTTATATGGTATATTACATTGACAGATTTTTCTATGTTGAACCATTCCTGCATCTCTGGGATGAAGCCAACTTGATCATAGTGGATAATTTTTTTTTTTTTTTTTTGTTTTTCGAGACAGGGTTTCTCTGTGTAGCTTTGCGCCTTTCCTGGGACTCACTTGGTAGTCCAGGCTGGCCTCGAACTCACAGAGATCCACCTGGCTCTGCCTCCCGAGTGCTGGGATTAAAGGCGTGCACCACCACCGCCCGGCGATAATTTTTTGATGTGTTCTTGGAGTCTGTTTGCCAATATTTTATTGAGTACTTTTGCATCAATGTTCATGAGGGAGATTCATCTATAATTCTCTTTCTTTGTTGCATCTTGGTGGTTTGGAAATAGAATAACTGTAGCCTCATAAAAAGTTTAGTAATGTTCCTTCTGTTTCTTTTGTGTGGAACAATTTGAAGAGTATTGGTATTATCTCTTCTTTGAAAATCTGGTAGAATCCTGCATTGAAACCATCTGTTCCTGGGCTTTTTTTTGGTTGGGAGACTTTTAATAACTGATTCTATTTCCTTAGGCATTATTGGTCTATTTAAATTGTTTATCTGGTCTTGATTTAACTGTGGTGTGTGGTACCTATCTAGAAAATTGTCCATTTCTTTTAGATTTTCCAGTTTTGTGGAGTACAGGTTTTTGAAGTATGGCTTGATGATTCTCTGGATTTCCTTGTTGTCTGTTGTTATGTCTCCCTTTTCATTTCTGATTTTGTTAATTTAGATACACTCTCTCTGCCTTTTGGTTAGTTTGGATAAGGGCTTGTCTGTCTTGTTGATTTTCTCACTTTGTTTCATTTATTCTTTGTATTGTTCTCTTTGTTTCTATTTTATTGATTTTAGCTCTCAATTTGATTATTTCCTGGTATCTATTCCTCCTTAGTGACTTTGCTTCTTTTTGTTCTACAGAATTTAAGTTTGCTGTTAAGTCACCAGTATGAGATTTCCCCAACTTCTTTATGTGTGCATTTAGTGCTATGAATTTTCCTGTTAGCACTGCCTTCATAGTGTTCCATAAGTTTGGGTATGTAGTGCATTCATTTTCATTGTGTTCTAGGAAGTCTTTCTTTCTTATTTCTTCTTTGACCCATTGGTGATTCAGTTGATCATTATTCAGTTTCCATAATATTGTAGGCTTTCTGTAATTTTTGTTGTTGTTGTTGTTGTTGAAATCTAACTTTAAGCCATGGTGATCTGATAAGATACAGGAGGTTATTCCAATTGTTTTGTATCTGTTGAGATTTGCTTTGTTGCCAAGCATGTGGTTGATTTTAGAGAAGGTTCCATGGGGTGCTGAGAAGAAGGTATATTCTTTTTAGGGTGGAATGTTCTGTAGATGTCTATTAAGTCCATTTGAGTCATAACATCTGTTGGTTCCCTTATTTCTCTGTTAAGTTTCAGTCTGGTAGATCTGTCCAGTGGTGAGAGTGGGGTGTTGAAGTCTCCCACTACTAGTGTATGGGGATTTAATTGATGTATGACTTAAGCTTTAGTAATGTTTCTTTTACAAATGTGTGTGCCCTTGTATTTGGGGCATTAATGTTCAGAACTGAAACTTCATCTTGGTGGATCTTTCCTGTGATGAATATGCAATGTCCTTCCTGATCTCTTTTAAATGATTTTAGTTTGAAGTCTATTTTTGTTAGATATTAGGATAGCTACACCAGTTTGCTTCTTAAGTCCTTTTCATTGGAAAGTCTTTCCCCAGCCTTTTACTCTGAGGTACTGTCTGTCTTTGAAGATGAGGTGTGTTCCTTGTATGCAGCAGAAAGATGAATCCTGATTTTATATCCATTCTGTTAGCCTGTGTCTTTTTATAGGTGAATTAAGTCCTTTGATATTAAGGGATATTAATGACCAGTGATTGTTAATTCCTGTTGTCTTTTGGTGGTAGTATGTGTGTGTTTCCCCTCTTTGGGATTTACTGTTGTGGGGTTACCTATTGCCTGTGTTTTCGTGGGTATATCTGACTTCCTTAGGTTGGAAATTTCCTTCTAGTGCTTTCTGTAGGGCTGGATTTGTGGATAGGTATTCTTTAAATCTGGTTTTGTCCTGGAATGTCTTGTTCACTCCGTCTATGGTGATTGAAAATTTTGCTGGTTATATTAGTCTAGGCTTACATCCATTGTCTCTTAGTGTCTGCATTACATCTGTCCAGCACCTTCTGGCTTTCTAAGTCCCCATTGAGAAGTCAGGTGTTATTTTGATGGGTCTGCCTTTATATGTCACTTGGCCTTTTTCCTTTGCTGCTCTTAATATTCTTTCTTCATTCTGTATGTTTAGTGCTTTAACTATTATGTGAGGAGGGGACTTTGGGGGAGTCTAGTCTATTTGGTGTTCTACAAGCTTCTTATATCTTCATAGGCATTTCCTTCTTTAAGTTGGGAAAGTTTTTTTCTATGATTTTGTTGAATATATTTTCTGTGCCTTTGAGTTGGTATTCTTCTCTTTCTTCTATCCCTATTATTCTTAGGTTTGGCATTTTCATGGTGTCCTAGATTTCCTGGATGTTTTGTGTTATGACTTTTTTGGCTTTGGTGTTTTCTTTGACTGATGAATCTATTTCTCTATTGTATCCTCTATATCAGAGATTGTCTCTTCCATCTCTTGTATTCTGTTGGTTATGCTTGCATCTGTAGTTCCTGTTCATTTACTCAGATTTTCTATTTCCAGCATTCCCTCTGTTTGTGTCTTCTTCATTGTTTCTATTTCACTTTTCAGGTCTTGAACTGTTTTCTTTACTTGTTTAATTGTTTTTTTTCATGGTTTTCTTGGCTTTCTTTAAAGGATTTATTGATTTCTTCCAATTTTTTATTTGTCTTGTCCCTGATTTATTTAAGGGAATTTTTCATTTCCTCTTTAAAGGCCTCTAGCATCTTCATGAAGTTATTTTTAAGGTTGCTTTCTTCTGCTTCTTCTACATTGTGATGTTCAGGTCTTGCTGTTTTAGAAGGGCTAGGTTCTGGTGATGCCCTACTTTTCTTTACGTTGTTGTATATATTTTTGCATTGGCATCTACCTATCTCTTCTTCCAAGAGGTGCAAGAGGTGCCTTTGTCTGAGCAAGATGCTTTTGGTCCAATTTATGCTTTCTGTGTCTGGGTCTCAGGGAACCCCTCTCATTCCAATCTTAGCTCTTGATCTAATGGAGCTGGCAGATTTAGTATGTCAGGGAGCTGCTCTTGGTCCAATCCAAGCTAGCTGATTCTGTGGCTTATGGAGCCACTCTTGGTCTTATCAGGGCTCTTGATCCAGTCAAAGCTGGCAGATTCTGTGTCTTAGGAAGCCACAGGTATTGCAGAGGAATGGGTATTGGGGTAGGGCATCTGTCTTATGAATTGCTGGGTTCAATGGGGGGGGGGGTTGGTGGGAAGCCTGCCCACAGAAGTCTTTCCTGCTGGCCGGAAACTGGGGCAGAAATGGGTGGGTGTTCCCAGGGACTGGTTGTGTTCTAGGGCGTAGGTTCTAGAGCTCCTTGCTTTCTTTAAGGGATTTAGTCACTTCTAAGGACCTCTATCATCTAAAAGTTTGTTTTAAGGCCTTTTATTGTTCTTCATCTTTGTTGGAATATTCAGAGCTTGCCGTAGTAGAATAACTGAGCTCTGGTGGTGACATACTGCCCTGACTGTTGTTGATTGTGTTCTTAAGCTGGCGTCTAGGTATATAGGTTTGGGGTAATTATAGATCTAGGTGACTGAGTTTGTTTTTGTCGGATGGGTGTTTTGTACCTAGGTCTGTATTTGCTTTCTGGTCTTCTGGTCTATATGAGCTATGGTACTGAGGTTTCCTTCCCACCCACGTTGGGGACTGGAAATCTGGTAGCAGGTATGGCCTCTGTTCCAGCAGGGAATCTTGGTCCAAGTGTGGTCTGAGAAGAGGCAAAGAGGGAAGTGTAAGTAGAGGGGCACTGTGAGATTGGGGGAGGTCTGTGGGCAGGTGGGCTACATGGACTTCTGGTAGCTGGTGTGTTCTTTGTTAGGACAGGCCATTTCCACCCTAGTTCGGAGCTAGGACACAGCAACAAGGAGTGAAGTGGGATTGGGGATAGTGTTGGACTTTAATAGTGAAGGAGGTTCATGGGTGGGCAGCCTACCTGGATTTCTGGTGGCTGGTGTGGACTCTAGTCCAGCAGGGAGTCTTTACTTGGGTTTGTCTCCCTGTTCTTCTAGCTTGTGTGGTCTGCACTTGAGCATGGGATGTCTTTATGAGTTGGAGGCTGGGACACAGCCACATTCCTCTCTTTCTGAATGGGAATGTATGCTGTGTCATTGTATTTTGCAAAGATTTAATTTGTTTCTTGATTTTACAAGATGTCACAGTCAAAAGATTGTCTTGAGTGTCAGAAGATACTTGGGACATTTGAACATGTTGGGCTGTTACAAACTATGATGGTCATTGAAATTTGAATAATTGCTTTTTCATTTCTTTTTTGTTGTTTTTCTTTTTTTATTTATTCTCTCATATAATACATCCTGACTACAGCCTCCCCTACTTTCACTCTTCCCAGTCACCCCTCCTTCTGACTCCCCAAGTTATACTGCTCCTCTCATTCCCTTCAAAAAAGAGCAGGCCTCCCAGGGATATGAACTGAACATATCATAACAAGATGCAATAAGACTAGGCACAAACACTCATATGAAGGCTGGATTAGGCAACCCAGTAAGAGGAAAAGGGTCCAAGAGCAGGCAAATGAGTCAGACACACCCCCACTCCTACTGTTAGGAGTTCCACAAACACACCAAGGTGAACAACCACAGCATGTAGGCAGAGGACTTGGCACAGACCCATGCAGGCTCCATGATTGCTGCTTCAGTCTCTGTGAGTCACTATGATACCTGCTTAGTTGATTCTGTGGGCTGTGTTCTCCTTGTGTCCTTGACCTCTCTCCCTCCCTGCTTCTTCTGCATGGTTCCCAGAGCTCTAATTAATGTTTAGTTGACATTAATGTTCTGCATCTCTCCCATCAGCTGCAGGAGGAAGCACCTCTGATAACAATTGGGCTAGGTACTGGTATATGATTACAGCAGAATATAATTAGGCATCATTTCATTGACTTTTTTTCCTTTTGGTCAGTTGCTTATGGTTCTACCCTAGTCCTCTGAGCCATCCAACTTCTGGTTCCTGTTCATCTAGGCAGTGTTGGACACGGGCTCCCTTTTTTGGCTTGGGCCTTAAGTTAAACCAGTCATTGGTTGGCCACTACACAAACTGTGAGCCACCATTGCTCCAGCATATCTTGCAGACAGGACAAGTGTGAGTCAAGTAGTTTGTGGCTGGATTGGTGTCCTAGTCCCACCAATTAGAGACTTATGTGGTTACAGAAGATGGCAAGTTCAAGTTCAGGCTCTGTATTTTTGATTACTTAGAATCCTCACTAGGGTCACCCTCATAGCTTCCAGGAAGTTTCCACTGCACTAGGTTTTCACATCACCCTCTAAAACCTCCCCTATTCAACTTATCTCTCCCTGTATTCTTTCCCTCTGTCTGTTCCTTACCTGATCCTTCCTGTGTTCCTTCCTCAGTCTACCCACAAAATCTATCTTCTCTTCCTAGGTAAATGCATGCATTCACCCCCAATAACCCCACAGCCATCCTTGTTACTTAGCCTTTCTGGGTCTGTGGATTGTACTACGATTATTCTTTACTTAACAGCTTATATCCACTTGTAAATGAGTACATATGTTTGTCTATGTGGTTCTGGGTTGCCTCACTTAGGATAATAAAGAACTCAAGACACTTCTCTACAGTGGAAGCTTAGCAAGGTGTCCTGAGAGTAAGACTCCATCCTGTTAGGCCTTCAATTAATGGAAGGAATAGGCAAAGTGATTCCTAGTCCCAGAAAGAAGTTTCATATAAAACCTGATGCAAACTGTGGTCCAAGCTCAGCAGGGTCCATCCCAATCCAAACTTGTGCTGGTTCTGGAAAAAAATAATCAAAAATTCAGGTCATGGATTCTAAGTCTGTGGTTTCAGTTCAGCCTTGATGCAGGAATCTATATTTTGCAGAGTCAGAGCCCCAGTGAGGAGACTGTGACAGTTCATTTCATGATGCTGTGAGGATGAAGCCTGGGTTGCCTTTTCAGACACAAGATGTTGAGATACCTAAGGTGTGAGATATCTGCCATGTAGAGCTGTACATAGGGAGTGGAAGTAACCAAAGAGAGAGATGTATGAGAAGTTGCAGAGAAAATGTGACTTCAAAACCCTTTGAAACTGAAGCCCCATGTGTCTCAGACAGAGCTGCTGGATTTTGTGTTTGCCCTGCTAGTTTCACTGTTGCCTTGGTCCAATCTTCTCTCACCATGTCCCCTATCCCCTTTTTGGAATGGGAATGAGTATTCTGTGCCATTGTGCATTGGAAAGATATAACGTGTTTTTCTGATTTCACAAGACTTCACAGTCAGGCAATTGTCTTGAGTGTCAAAAGAGACTTTGGGCATTTGAACAGTGTAAGAGCTGTTGAAGACTATGGACATTGAAGTTAGACTAAATGCATGTTCATCATGGGATGACCATAAGCCTATAGTGACCTAGGTCAAAATCTAGTTGATTGAATGAAAAAGGTACCAGATAGGATAAAGTATTTGAACACTTGTCTCTCCTTGGTGACTTTCTTTGGGGTGCTTGTGGAGCCTTTAATAGGAGGAGCCTTTCTGGATGAAATTCCTCATTGAGGATGGGATTTGAGTATTTATAGCCTTAACCAATTTCCTCTTCTTTGTGTCCTGCTGTCATGATTTCACCACCATTATAGATGATATCACTAAATCACATAAGATACACCTGAAGCAATTTATTTTTTTTTAATTTTTTTTTTTGAGACAGGGTTTCTCTGTGTAGCTTTGCGCCTTTCCTGGAACTCACTTGGTAGCCCAGGCTGGCCTCGAACTCACAGAGATCCGCCTGGCTCTGCCTCCCGAGTGCTGGGATTAAAGGCATGCGCCACCACCGCCCGGCCTGAAGCAATTTATATTCAATGCCAAGCCATTTTGCTAACCTGATTTTTTTTTTAATCTTGTTGTTTTTGTTTTTGTGGACAAGGTTTCTCTGTGTAGCCCTGGCTGTCCTGAAAATAGCTCTGTAGACCAAGATGGCTGGCCTCAACTCAGAGATCCCATTGATTCTGGATCCTACATGCTAGGATTAAAGGTGGGCCAGTATGCCTAGGGTTTTGTTTCATTTTGTTTTTATATTAGTGACTGCTGGGCCTGGAATGCAGGTTTTTATACATGTCAAACATATGCTGTTGTGCTGAGCTTCATCCATATCTTGAATTTTGAAATTTGGCAGAGGGTATCATTATGTTTCCCAGGATGGCAGTATACTGCCTGAGCCTGCTGAGTCACTGGATTGCAAGTGTGTTACATTCTTTCTACGTATTGTGTTTGTTTTGAATTATTTTGAACAAATATGAGTCTTTTGCCTGTATGGAGGGGTATGCACCACATGTATGGCTGGTCCCCAGAGTAGTCAGAAGATGGCCTCAGAACACCTGAACATGGAATAATGGATTTTTGTGAGCCCCATGTAAGTACTGTCAATTGAGCTCGCCTATCTGCAAGACCAGCAACCACTCTTAACTGCTGAGCCCACTCTCCTGCCCTGTGTTGTTTATGATCAACATTTACATTGTTAATGTTTTCATTTGTCCATTTGTAACTGTTTAAACATGCATTCCCTTTTAATAATATTATTTTTCCAGTTTATACTGAGGCTCTTCAGTTTTCTGGAAGATGAATACATAACCAGAGTAAATGCATAACTCTTCATAGGAACTTTAGTAAATATCTCTGGGTTCTTCTACATTTTTGTTTGTTTTATTGATTTTTATTAGGAAGATGAGGTCTTACTAATACGTAACTCTGGCTCTCCTGGAACTCACTGTATATGCCAGGCTGGCATCCAATTCAATTACATTTACATGCCTCTGCCTCCTGAGAGCTGAGATTAAAGTCATGAGCCTCAACAGCCAGCTTACCCATCTTTTTTTCTAGCTAGTAAGTTTTCATAAATTTCTCTAAAATGTACTCAATACCATTGATCTGTTTGCTCGTCTCTCTTCTTATGTCTGTTTATTTGCATTTCTCTTCCAAGGCTATATTCTAGTCAAAGTGCAGAAATGATAGAGGAACCTCATTATTCAGTTTTTTTCTAAAATAACTTGGTGATTACATAGAACTTCTATATCATGGAATAAATGTGGGGAGCACCAGAATTTTATATAAGTATATTGTCAAGGAAGTGTACATTTACAATGTTGTCACTATCACACTTTC
Organism: Peromyscus eremicus; assembly: GCF_949786415.1. NCBI lineage: Eukaryota > Metazoa > Chordata > Mammalia > Rodentia > Cricetidae > Peromyscus > Peromyscus eremicus. The sequence goes on from NC_081433.1 coordinate 57,287,928, forward strand.
TGTTGTACACATGTATGGGATATTTTAGAATGCAGTGACCTATGGTGATGTGCATATTGACTTCACTGAGGAAGAGTGGGCTTTGCTGGATTCTTCCCAGAAGAATCTCTACAGAGATGTGATGCTGGAGACCTACAGGAACCTCACTACTATAGGTAAGACTGAATATTCCTTTGTGTTTTAAAATAAGGAGACAACTCATTCTTGGTTATTGATAATCTTCTGTAATTTTGGTTGAGAAAGAGGAAGAATGAGATGGATAAATCAGGCATGGTTTTAAGGTTTACTGAACACAGTAACTTAAATATTGCACAATTTCTAATAATATATCATACATTTTCTGGTATTATATTTTAGGCTACAATTGGGAAGACCATATTATTGAAGAACATTGTCAAAGTTCCAGAAGACATCGAAGGTAATTTTTATGTGCAAGGTGATACAAGTGTTCCTATGGAGAAATTTTAATGTGTCCTAGAAGTTTTAAGGAAAAGCAACAGTATAAATAAGCACAGCTTAAATTGTATTGATGATTACTAAATCCTCAAAAAAAAATATCCTCAATGTGAGGTAGCTAATATGTGTTTACAAGGCACTCTTCTAAGAAAGAAGAAAGGAAACAGTGCCTTAACTGATAACATCATTTGAATCATAGCCCTATGAGAGCTATGCTGTATAACTGCCAATCCATTTAGTTTCATACCACTCAGATATTACAAAAGGTATGCATGTTGAATAGGTGTTAAGTATTTGTCCAAAACCTTTTAATAAGCAAAGAGTCCATACTAAAACTAGTATAGCTCATATACTCATAACTCCTAAGTTTAGTGAGAGAGACAGTTTATGAGAATCAAGAAGGTTATTGTGGAGAAACTTTAATCCCTATATCACATGTCTGTGAAGAACAGAAAGTCAATCTGTATGAATGCAATATGGAAACCTTTTATTTGTTATTCTTGCTTTACTAGGTATATCATATGTCACTCTGGATATAAGCCATGTAAGCATAGGGATATGGAAAGAATCAACTTATTTCTGTCTCTCAATAATAGGAAGATATATAGTAGTCCCCACTTTGAGTAGACTTGTAGAATGTGATACAAGTTTACAATTAATTGGTTTTACAACTTCATTGGGAATACATCAACAAACTCATACCAGAGAAATTCACTTTGCAAATGTAGTATGACTCACAGTATAGGAAAATTTGCAAATGCAAAATTGTAGTAAATCTCAGAGTTCCTCCAGTTCTCTTTCAATATTTGAAAAATCTCATTTAGAAAAAAGATGCTGTAAATGTGAGCCATATAATAAAGGCTCTTACCATCACAGGCACTTTCAAAAATGCAAAACAATCCTTAATGAATAGGAACACCATGAGTGTAAACCTTAAGATCTGATTCCTCTTTACAGTTAGACCAAATTGTAAAATTAATTCATACAGATATAAAGATTCATCAGTGTAATGAATGTGGTAAAGCTTTTTACATTTGCCAATTATCTTTGCAGGTATGAAAGTAGTCATACTGGAGAGAAAACCTCTGAGTATACTCAGTATAGTAAAGACTTTGCATATCACAGACATCTTCAAAGGCAAGAAAGAATTCATGCTGGACAGCAACCCTATGAAAGTCTTCAATATGGTGAAAACTTTGTACGCCACAGTAGTCTCCGAAGAACATATACTGGAGTGAAACCCTATGAATGTAATCAATGTAGTAAAGCTTTTGCACATCACAGTAGTCTCCGAGTACATAAAAGAACACATACTGGAGAGAAACCTTACAAATGCAATCAATGTGATAAAGCCTTTGTACGTCAGAGTAATCTTCAGAAACATAAAAGAACACATACTGGAGAGAAACCCTACAAATGTAATCAATGTGGCAAAGATTTTGCAGATCCCACTCATCTTCAAGTACATAAAAGAACACATACTGGAGAGAAACCCTATGAATGTGATCAATGTGGGAAAGCCTTTTCACAAAATAGTAGTCTCCAAATACATAAAAGAATACATACTGGAGAGAGACCCTATGAATGTGATCAATGTGGGAAAGCCTTTTCACAAAATAGTAGTCTCCAAATACATAAAAGAACACATACTGGAGAGAAACCCTATGAATGTGATCAATGTGCTGAAGCTTTTGCATGTTACAGTGGTCTCCGAATGCATAAAGGAACACATACTGGAGAGAAACCGTATGAATGTAATCAGTGTGGTAAAGCTTTTGCACATCATAGTAGTCTCAGAGTACATGAAGGAAAACATTCTGGAGAGAGACCCTATGAATGTAATCAATGTGGTAAAGCCTTTGCATGTCATGGTACTCTCCGACTACATAAAAGAACCCATACTGGAGAGAGACCCTATGAATGTAATCAATGTGGTAAAGCCTTTACATTTAACAGTAGTCTCCGATTACATAAAAGAACACATACTGGAGAAAAACCCTATAAATGTAATCAATGTGGTAAAGCCTTTGCACGTCAAAGTCATCTGCAACTACATAACAGAACACATACTGGAGAGAAACCCTACAAATGTCATCAATGTGATAAAGCCTTTACATGTAGCAGTAATCTTAGAATTCATGAGAAAAAATCACATTGCAGAGAAACCTTATAAATGTTATCAGTGTGGTAAACTGCACTTCATGATAGTCTTTATACACAAATAAAACTTTTAGTGTGTAATTGGTCTGTTCAAGCTTTTGCATATTACAGTAATCTTTGAGGACCTGAAAAAAAACTAGTACAGAAGGGAATCTGACTATGAAGGATTTGATAAGATATTTAGCCAACACACTTATATTTAGTTACTCAAGATTATTCTGGAGAAAAGATCTGATGTGTCAACAATCTGTTCAAGTATTATGATGTCCCTATGAATTAATATGAAGAGGTAACCCTTTTAGATTTCACATCTCTCTTCAATTATGTGAAATAGTTTATCCAGGTGTAAAACTTTATGGATGTGTATTAGTGCCTTTTCTGTTACTGTGATAAAACATAATGTCTGAGTCCACTTACAGAAGAGTTTAATTTGGCCCTTGGTTGCAGAATATTACAGGATCACTATGAAAATGACATGGCAACAATTGTCAGATGTGGTAGGTAAAGCAGAAAGCTAAGAACTCACATCATCAACCTGCAGCATGAAGCAGAGAGTGGGATCTGAAAATGGTGTACAGATGTAAATTCTCAGACCCACCCACCCCCAGTGACATATTTCTTCCAACAGGACAGCATTTCCTAAATCTTCCCAAATGATACCACCAACTGAGAAGGATTAATTTCTCTGACTTCAAGTGTACATGCTTGCTTTCTGTTACATGAACTAATTCATGATGAAGAAAAACTCTGTAAGCCTTCAGATGCCTCAACACCTGTGTTACAGTAATGAATGCTTACATGAGAAGAATATTCATGAGTAAAAACTTTTTAATGATTTGTTTTCATTTTAAATTTGTGATATTAATGTGCCTTTGTGGGTATGTATATGTTTATGCTGGTTCCCAAGATTAGACCCTGTAATCTTTTTTTTTTAAGATTTAATTTTATTATGTATACACTTCTGTCTGCATGTATGCCTGAAGACCAGAAGAGGGTGCCAGATCCCATTACAGATGGTTGTGAGCCACCATGTGGTTGCTGGGAATTGAACTTAGGACTTCTAGAAGAGCAGCCAGATGTTCTTAACCATTGAGCCATCTCTCCAGCCCCAACCCTGTAATCTTGTAGCAGGAATTTCAGGAAATTGTCAAAAACCTGACCTTGGTCCTGGGGATGAATTTGTCTTAACTGCTTGGCCATGTCTCTCACCCTGTAAATGTTCTAAAGACTTTATATATCAACTTGATGTTAGAAAATAGAAAAGAACTCATATAAGAGAAAAATCCTATTCATGTAAACAATTTGGTAAAGACTTTAAACATCAAAGTTGTCTTCAGTTTCAAGGAAAAATGTTGTTTCATCTCTTTTTCATTATATCCTGAAAGAAGTAAATTATTTATCATGTTCATGCAAGTGTAATGGTGAAGGTCAACATCTGTGGTTGGGTTTGTATTTTGAAATACTTGGAGTAGGTATAGAATTTGCTGTATGTGTGGCAAATCCATTTAGTGAAGTTTATTTTATGGTCCTTGTATTCCTTCTGTGGCTATTGTTTATCTTTTTGCACTTTCACTTGGTTGATACATATTTTTCTGCTGCATTGTATAGAATGTGATGCCCATCATCTAAGTGATCCATTGTTTATTTAAGCATCAGGCAGTGTGTGGTCATACTTTTCAATTAAGGGTATCTGTGGAAGTGTATTGGGTTGTTGTTCCTGGTTTTGTGTTTCATATATTCACAAATTCCCTTGAGATGTTCTTTTTGTTATCTGGCCTGGCTTGGATATCTGTAATTAGTCAGGGATACAGTTCAACTCTTGATTCTCATGTGTCAGCCTCTTGAACACAAGTCCAAGGATAAAAGATATACCCCCAATGTTTGCTGTTTTGTCTACACATTTTAACAATGTTATGTTAAAATGCCTAATAGAAGAGAATATAAGAAAAAAATACCTCGTGTGTATCTAATGCAGCATTTTTATCTCTCTGGCTGAGATGTAATAAAGTATGATAATCAGCAATTTACTGTATATCTCACAGCATAGCTTGATTTGATATGGATATGGATATATTATTTGATATTTAATATGTCTTCATGTCCCCATTAGTTGCCAATTTGGCACTTCATCTTGAAGTACTGCCTTCTAGGTGAAATATCTAAAGATGCCAGATAACATAACAGCAATGGCATTTATTTTCCAAAAAATGTGGTGTGTGTTTGTATTGTAATTATTGCTTTTTAGGCCATGACAAATATGTGGAGACTAAAGACAACTTTGTGGAGTCTACTTTTCACCATATATATATATGGATCTATCAAGGTCAGGTACCAGCCCTGCACACCACAGACATTTTCCACCAAGCCTTCTCACTGATTCACAAATAAAATTAGTTGAAACATTGCATCAATAAAATATTGTCTTTTCAGATTGTAAACATTGCCATCTCAGGATGGATAAAAACAGGACAATTTGAATAATAAATCGTATGTGCAAATGAAAATGATATATTGTCTTTTTCTCTTATCCCTCCCTCCCTCTCTCCCTCCCTCCTTCTCTCCTCCTTCCCTCCCTTCCTCCTTCCCTGGAATGTGTTAGTTTATTCTGAGGACTAAATACTTGCTTATAACATTTTCTCAGAATCACAAATGAATGCCAGATAATTTTCTCAGTGGGTAAAATTAGTTGCTGCTAAGTCTGATCTCTAGGAGACCCATATTATCTCTACAAGTTTTTCTCTTATTTCTACACTTAGGCTGTGGCAAATACACACTCCCATACCAGCACATACATAAATAATTTTTAAACCTAAATAAGGGCTAATGAGGTCACTTTCAGCCAAACTTGACTCCCAAGGTTTCATCTCTAGAACTCACATGGGGGAAGTAGATAACTCACATAGGGAAAGTAGGTAATTGACACCTGTAAGTTGTCCTCTCACTGTCACATGCACACCATGGCACAGGTATATATATACACACAGTTCAACATTTCTTAAGTAGCTGAAATTAACAAAGCAAAGAAAATAACCCAATTATTGAGAACATATGAAATGATTTGCCAGTTTAAATTATTGGGAGCTGGAGAGATGGCTCAGTGATTAGGAGCACTGGCTGCTCTTCCAGAAGTTCTGAGTTCAATTCCCAGCAACCACTTGGTGGCTCACAACAATCCTTAATGAGATCTGGTGCCCTCTTCTGGCCTACAGGCATACATGCAGGCAGAACACTGTATACATAGTTGATAAATCTTTTTAAAAAGGGTTTAAAACTATAGAATTTCAAGAAGTATCACTGTTCATCAAATCAATGATGGCTTCTTTGTAAATCTTATTTTATTCTTTCTCTAATTCAAAGATAAATCATTTTAAAAAACAGCTGGGCTTAGAATTGCAAACCTGTAATCCTGGCACTTGAGAGACAGTGGCAGGCCAATATCTCTTGAGTTTGAGGCCACCTTGGTCCACATAGTGAGTTCCAGGACAGCTGTAGCTATGTAGAGATAGCCTGTCTCAAAAAAAAAAAATCTAAAAAGAAAGCATATCTTGAATTATGGAACTTTTCCTAATATGATCTGTTGGGACTCTATCACTGGTTTCAACAAAACCTTTTGTTATCTTTGCTTACATTAAGAGTACTGTATTAATAATGAAACTAAGAAACAATGTGGAGAGTCCATTTGCAGAGGGATAGAAATCCATTGAATCCTTGACAATCATCAAACAAGGACTTTCATCTCCTTCAAGTGATGTGAAACAGAAAGGATAATTGGGCGTCTTCATCTTCCTTATTATAATGACACATTTGGGAGCTAGAGAGTTTGCTCAGTAGTACTGCTCCTCTTAAGTACCCAAGTTTGGTTCTTAGTTCCCACATCAGATGGCTCAGGACTACTTGTATTTTTAGGTCCAGGATGTCAGATGGCTCTTCTGGTCTCCTAGGGCATCAGATATACAAATGGTAAAAAGGCACATATAATGTCATTCCAGATTGTTAAAAAAAAAAATGTTTTTGCTGTGGATGATTGATTGATAAATAAAACACTAATTGGCCAGTAGCCAGGCAGGAAGTATAAGTGGGACTAGAGAGAGGAGAATTTTGGGAACAGGAAGGCTGGGGGAGAGAAGAGGCTGCCAGCTGCCGCCATGAGAAGATGTTAAGATACTGGTAAGCCACGAGCCACGTGACAACTTATAGATTAATAAAAATGGATTAATTTAAGATATAAAAACAAGCCGGGCGGTGGTGGCGCACGCCTTTAATCCCAGCACTCGGGAGGCAGAGCCAGGCGGATCTCTGTGAGTTCGAGGCCAGCCTGGGCTACCAAGTGAGTTCCAGGAGAGGCGCAAAGCTACACAGAGAAACCCTGTCTCGAAAAACCAAAAAAAAAAAAAAAGATATAAAAACAAATAACAAGAAGCCTGCCACGGCCATAAAGTTTGTAAACAATATAAGTCTCTGTGTGTTTACTTGGTTGGGTCTGAGCAGCCATGGGACTGGTAGGTGAGAGAGATTTGTCCTGACTGTGGGCCAAGCAGGAAAACTCTAGCTACAAATGGCACCCAACGTGGGACTCGAACCCATGACCCTGAGATTAAGTCTCATGCTCTACTGACTGAGCACCAGGCAGGAAAACTCTAGCTACATGTTTCTTCATGTATATGAATTAAAGTTAATTTAGGGGTATAAGTATTGCTACTGTCTATAAAAATGTGTGTTAGGTACCAGTGGAGACCAGAAGATGGTGTCAGATCCTCCATGACAGAAGTTACAGAAAGTTATAAGCTGTATTTTGGGTGATGGGAATCATAGCCAGTCCCTGTGGATGAGCAGCCATTGTTCTTAGGTGCTAAGCCATTTATTTAGCCCTATGAACTTGTCCTTAATAGCAGAAAGGTGTGGAAGGCTGATCCTAAGTTAATCTTTACCTCAGCCCTGATGACTCAGAAGAAATATAACATTGATATCACCAGAAATTAACTTAGAATCAGTGCTTAAAGAAGTTTCTGAGCTCAAATCTCCACAAAATGATGGGAGTCTAAAAAAATGTTCAGGAGAGAAACTGACAATACAAGTCTTAGAAAGTGGCTGATTGCTTGACCAAAGATACAAGACTGAGTTTATCTCTAATGTGGTCAGTAGACATCAATGGCAGCCCACAAGGGCACAGGTCAGGTGTACTCCTGCTTGGGTTTATGCCTCTTGTAAGGAGAGAAAAGGAACTTGCAGATGGAAGGAACTGGAAGATTAGAGTGCTGAGAGTATTTCAGATAATAGAGGTCAAGGTTATAAGGATTGAGCAGGAAATAAACTCCATAGAAAACTAGGCTAGAGGTCATTGGATGGTTTGAGTGAGAATGGCCTCCATATGGTTATGTATTTGAATGCTTGCTCCCCAATTAGTGGAATTGATTGAGAAATAGGATATGGCATGGGTAGAGGAGGTGTGTCACTGGAAATTGGTTCTCTCTTTCTGCCTGCTGCCTGCAGATCAGTATGTAAACTCTAAGCTTCATGCTTGCCTACTGCCATCTTTCCTGACATGAAAATGGGTTAATGCTCTGAAAGTGTAACAAGTCCCCAATTAAAAGCCTTCTATTATAAGAGTTGATTTGACAATTTCCCCTTCACAACACTAAAACAGTAACTTGGACAGTCATTTGTGTCATATTTTGGCAAAGAAATCTGTCTGTTTTCTGCCCAAGTCCTGAAAGACTTAGGCAGAATTAAATGGTAATGACTTCTTTGACAAAACACTGAGTCAGTGATACAGTTAGTACTTATGATTCATGCAGGTATATAGTGAAAAAGAGCAACAAATAGGCACAAAGAAATGAAACATGCAGTTTGGAGGGGGAAACAAGTCATTTTAGGAGGAAATAGAAGAAGAGGATCACCCCTCTTGTTTCTGGGCCCATTGAATAGGATATGGCATTGCAAGAGAAATGTCTGCTAACAGTTATTTAGAGAGACACACAAACAGTTCAACAGTATTAAGTATACATCACAGAAATAGTATCAACAATTGCTAACTTCAAAAATGGATGGACAAGCTTGGTGTGGTGGCTCATGCTTTATGCCTTTAATCCAGAACTCAGGAAGCTTTAGTTTGCAGTCACATACTGAAACAGAAGCAGTAATTTCCAAGGAGGTTGGTGACATTAAAGAGAAGGTAGCTGCTCCTCATTGTAAGCATAGGAAAAGTGCCCTAAGGGTAAGACCTCACTCACTTAAACCTTCAATTTATGGAAGTAAAAGGCAAGCCAATTCCTAGCCACTAAAACCAATTTCATACAGAACATGTTGCTACTCTGTTCCAAGTTGGACAGAATCCATGAATAACCAGATCCCCATATGGTGGTATCACCTGAAATTTTTTTGGAAATAAAAAAGAGACAAAATTTAGCCAGGTGGTGGTGGTGCATGCCTTTAATCCCAGCACTCAGGAGGCAGAGCCAGGCAGATCTCTGTGAGTTTGAGGCCAGCCTGGTCTACAGAGTGAGATCCAGGACAGGCACCAACTACACAAAGAAATGTTGTCTCAAAAAAAACAAAAAAATAAATAAATAATAGAAAGTAGATTCAATAATCTACCTCTTATCTATAATGTAGTGATATATTGTATATGCTAATAAACTTATCTGGGGATCAGAGGACAGAGCCAGCCACTAGATTAGACAGAGAGGCCAGACAGTGGTGGCACACACCCTTAATCCTATCTCTTGGGAGGCAGAGACCCATCTGGATCTCTGTGAGTTCAAGGCCACACTGGAAACAGAGTCAGGCAGTGGTGGCACATGCCTTTAATCCCAGCACTTGAGATCTCATGCCTTTGCTTGGAAAGCAGCATGCCTTTAATCCCAGGAAGTGACATGGCTAGGTGGAGAATGGGATATAAGGTGTGAGGAGACAGGAACTAAGCAGCAGTTCAACTGAGACCCTCAGGAGTGAGAAACAGGATCAGCTAAGGAGTTGACAAGATGAGGTTGGCTGTGGCTTGTTCTGCTTCTCTGATCTTTCAGCTTTTACCTCAATATCTGGCTCCAGGTTTGTTTTTTTTATTAATAAGACCTATTAAGATTCATGTTACAGGGTTAAGCCTTTTGAAAATGAAGCCCCAGGTGTCTAAAACAGAGCAGCAGGGTTTGGTGTTTGCCCTGTTGGGTTTCAGTTTTGCTCTGGTCCAATCTTTCTCACTGTGTTATGAAAGGGTATATATAGTCTGTGCCATTGTATGTTGGAACAACATATTTAGTTTGTTCATTTTGTAAGACACCACAGTCAAGAGAGTACCATGATAACCAAACTAATGATAGTATTTATACTAATGTAACTAAAATGTATTTTCAAAGTGTGTAACAGTTAACATTTAACCTCTGAAACTTCTGGGTCCCACAGGATGGGCTCACCTTAGCAGGGAGTTGGGTTAACTTTGAGCAGAAGGCTACCATGTGATTTGCTGCCACCTTGATTTGTGACCTCATCCTGAAGGAAGCAGCCATGTGACCTTTGGTAATAATTTCATAAAAGAGGAAAATTTAGTGTGAATTTGTGGTTACTATAACCACTTGACATATACCAAAATGATGATAGCCATAAACTTCCTGGTAACACTGAACCTTCAAAATATTACCCCATTTATATACTAAAGAGGTGACATAGCCTTTCATAGTTTGTGTTTGCTTTATTTTATCTTTGACACATTGCTTTACATAATGTATTTTCTAGCTTCCGCATAAACTGAAGAATTTTCTTAGCCATGTATCTCCAAAAGGAAGTTGACACTTTAAAGTGTTTAGATGTGGAAGGCTCATGGGAATTTGCATCAGCCTAGAGCTGGTCTTGGGAGAGCTCACATCCCAAAAGGACCAAAGGAATAAATTTCTGGGTGTCAGACAAGCTGCTACCACCGGCAGCTATGACAGCTGGAGGGTACATATGCAGGCCACAGAGTCTTAATGTGCTGTCCCAACTTGACCCTCCCCATGGAATCTCCAAGCCTCTTTTTCTCTAAGATATTTGAGCCTCTTCTTGTCCAGGTTTGCTGCTGACTTTTGTTTCTGCTCCAGCATAACCCCCAAAACCACACTTTTGTTTTCATTTTCTAATTGTGACATAAACATGCTATGAAAATAGAACATCCAAATATTACTTCTTTCTCCATTATTTTATGACTTGTGTCCTCTGTGTCCTAGATCCTCTGATCTATGGGTATTTAAGTTAAGATTGTGTGTGGTAAATTATACTATTCCTTTTCTAACCTAGGAAGCCTGACTTATAGAAAGCCGTTTTTAAAAGGGGGGGGGGTTTTACACTGAATGTTATTATGCTTGATTCCTATTTAGGGTGAGAAATGTCACAGAGATTAACCGATTATAAATTGAGAGAACAGGCTTAAGGGAATGTTTAAGGAAATATTGTTAAGTTTATCCCACGAGAGAGCCAAAATTCTCACTAATTTGAAGTTTACTGATTTCTTTGACATGTGAGTTTCAATATATACATTCCAGGAGTTTTGCTGGATAAGCATCCAGCACAGATAGGCTAAAATCAGACAGAGAAAAATTCAAGGAGAATTCATTAATGTCATAAGTATTCCTGAGTCATATAATATATAAAGGAGCAGATAATCCATACAGACCCTGTCTTCTGGTTCACTAATGAAAAGGAGGAATCAAATATCCAGTTAAACATCAGGGTAAGCAGCTAATATGAGAGGCATTTCTTTTTATATCTGTCTTAGTATTTTATTGTTGTGAAGAGACACCATAACAGAACCTCTTATAAAGGAAAACATATATTTGGGGCTGGCTTACAGTTTCAAAGGTTTAGTCCATTATTATCATGACAGAAACCATGGTGGCATGCAGCACCATGCTTTTTTTTACAAGGTGTCCCTTGTAGAAAAATTCTCTGAGAAAACTCAGAGAATTGTTTTTCTACATCTTGATCTCTTTATAGGATGGGGGTACTGAATAAGTTTTTCAGCTTGTCTGTTTCTATTTTCAGATGCACCTAAACTGATTGTGGGTATTTGTCACATCAAACCTAGATAGGGAGGATCCAGACTGGATCTTGACAAAATTATCTCCAATAGATCCTAAACTTCATTGTTAAATAAAAGTGCATAACTTCTAGAAGACACTAGAGAAACTACACTTCTGATTTTGGCAACCTGCCTTACAGAGCTATATTCAAAGCACATTGCACAGTGATCACAAACAAGGAAGATATTTTTATGCACAGGCTCTGTTTCCCATGCTCTAGGCAACTCAGTCTTCAGAATAAAGTCATTCAGAGGCTGGTGCCCTGGCTCAGGGAGATGCAAGGGCCACTTGGGTCCCAATTGAATACTTCCCTGGCTCCTAGTTTCACATTCAGCCCTGGGGAAGATCCAGCATATCTGCTCCAACAACTCAGCTGGCCACTCCTCATTATCTTTGGAAAGCAACCCCTAGCTCACCATGTCGGTTCTTCCAAGCTCAACTGAACTCTTCTTATAGATCCTGGCAGTGGTCTCACAGTGCAGCACGTGCTCCTACCTGAGTAATGGAGCAAGGTTGCAACCTGGAGCCTAGAAGAGCCCTCCAACCCTGTAGACTGTTGTGTCCACTAGGAGACCCTGATTGGCTAGTGAGTCTTGAGTGACAAGAGTAGCTCCCTTAAGGAGACAGTGTGCTGAAGGGACACAGCACGGTGCTTATCTACCCTGGCCTTCAACCTTAGACAAAAACCAGTCCCAGTTCTGCAGAGATTTGCAAATTCAGAAGCATTCATGCCTGGCCTCCAAAAGCTGACTTTGCTGTCTTCCCTTACTTAACCAAGAACCCAGTAGTTGTTCAGTCCAAAAAGCTTCATGTCTCAGCCGGTCTTCAGTATGAACAGGAATTCCCAAAAGTGGGCTGTATCACCACTAAAGGAATAAACTTGCTAGAGAGAGCTAGGGCAAACAGGCAAAGAATAAAAGCTTCCTTCTTCCATGTTCTGTATACAGGCTGCCTACATGAGTAGCCCAGTTTAAAGATGGATCTTCCCACCTCAAAAGAACCAGATTAATGTTGGATTTTTACTGTTTCACATGATACATCCCTCACAGGTGTAATAAACTGCACTGGTTTTAGTTAATTCCAGATGTAGTTAAGTTGACAACCAAGAATACCAACCATAAGAGCCAATATAGAATTGCAGAGAAAGGTTTCTTATCTCTAGCAAGCAAGGAGAGCATGGGAATAATTTCCAAAGATTCCTAAGTATGTTCAGTTAACAAGCTCACTTCTAAACATGATCATAACATAAAAGCAGAGATATGTGGGGCATTCTTAGCACAAAGTCATGCAGAAAGCTATGTAAAATATAAAAATGATGGACAGAAATACTTCTGGCATGCTTATCTTGTTCTTAGTGGAAAATCAAGTAAATGATAATTTGAAAGCTGATTGCCTGGGAGCTAATGCTGTTAATCATGATGTATGATCTGAAAGATTATATATATATATATATATATATATATATATATATATATATATATATATATATATATATAAATGCCACAATTCCTACAAATGCAAAAGACAGGGAAAAATACAGAAAATATAGATGTTGTTCTTAGATGGATAGGTATGCTGAGCTATTCTAACCTCAAACAAGGTTGTTTTAGCTTTTGTACAGCCTGACTCAGAGGAAGGCCACAGCTGCTTCCATGCAGGACCAGAAAAAGCTCATTTTAACTAGCCCTGGCAGCTGACTTTCTCAGGGCTGTCACATTATTGTAGAGAATTCCATTCTTTTTTTAACCTTTTATGTGTATGACTGGTTACCTGTATATGTCTGTGCACAGTACCTGTAGAGGCCAGAAGAGGGCATTAGATTCCCTAGGACTAGAGTTACAGCAGCTTCTTAGTGAACATAGGAATGCTGGGGATGGAACCTGGGTCCTCTGCAACAGCACCCAATGGCCCTAAACACTGAGCCATTTTTCTAGGACAGTGGTTCTCAACCTTCCTAATGCTGTGATCCTTTAATACAGTTCCTCGTGTTTTGGTGACCCCAGCCATAAAATTGCTTCATTGCTACTTCATTAACTCTAATTTTGCTACTGTTAGGAATCATAATGTAAATATCTGATATGCAGGATATCTGATATGCAATCACTGTGAAAGAGTTATTAAATACCTATAGGGGGTGCAACTCACAGGTTGAGAATTATTGATCTAGGCCCTCTCATTTTTCATTTAGATTTTATTTTTTATTCATTTTCAATTAAAATATTACATCACTTTTCACCTTCCTTGCCATCCCTTCATCCCTACTTAACTTTCCTACTCCTGCTTGTTTGTCAAGTTTCTCTATACCATATACTTATAGGAATAAGTGTATGAAAATATATGACTGTATTTTGTTTAGTAACTTTTTTTGGTTGTGTATATATAGTTTCAGGGTTAACCACCTAACCATGTATTAGGTAACCAGTTAGAGAGTTCATCCCTGCCTTAGGCTAATTCTTCCACTTGAAGGAGATTCCGTTCTTTAATGATGAACAGGAGTCTGATCCCCTAGTGACCTAACCAGCCTTGGACAAAGAAACATAGTCAAGAACAGAAAACATGAGCCGAAGAAATAGCTCAGCAGTTAATAGTACTGAAGACTTCCAGAGCATGCAGAATGTGTTTCAGTACACATATGGTGCTTCCAACTGTCTGTAAATCCAGCTCCAGGAGATCTGACACTCGCTTTCTGTCCCCCTCACCACCAGGCATGAACTGGGTACAGAGACAAAATTACAGGGAAAACACCCATACACATTAAATAATAACTAAAAAAAAATTTTAAAGAGACAATTGCAGAATAAAACTCTTTTTTTTTCAAGCCAGTAATGGTGATGCATGTCTTAAATCACAGCACACTGGATGCAGAGGCAGAAAGATCACTGTCAGTTTGGGGAAAGCTTGTACTACATCAACACACACACACACACACACACACACACACACACACACACACACACACACACACGAAAAGAACCAAACTGAATAACAGAGGAAAAGAGCATTGGAGAAATGAGAAGATACCTCTTAAAGTCTTTACAGTTTTCACCCACTCATTACCATACAATCAATCCATCATTTTCAAAAACAAAGTTATCCAGCATGTTAGCACATGCCATTAATCACCAAACCTGAGAGACAAAGGCAGGCTGATCACCATGAGCTCAAGGCCAGACTGGTCTAAATAGTCAGTTCCATAGTAAGACCCATCTCAAAAAAACAAACACTAAAAGGGAAATATATTTTTCATTTGTGTTTTAGACAGTGTTCTATTGCTATGCAGAAGCACCATGACCACAGAAACTCTTATAAATGAAAGCATTTAATTGGGGCTTTCTTATGGCTTCAGAGGTTTAGTCTACTATCATTGTCTTTGTTAGGGTTTCTACTGCTGTGACAAAAACACCATGATCAAAAAGCAAGTTGGGGAGGAAAGGGTTTATTTGGCTTACACTTCAGCATTGCTGTTCATCACTGAAGGAAGTCAGGACAGCAACTCAAGCAGAACTGGAACCTGGAGGCAGGAGCTAAATAGTTGGCTCAGCAGCTAAGAGCACTGGATTTTCTTCCATTCCATTGGAATACACACTAACAAAACTTATACACTGAAATCAAATTAATTTTAATTTAAAAAAGAATAACAAATACACGAAAAAACTTTGTTTACAATATGGAGTGTTTTTTATATATATATATATATATATATATATATATATATATATATATATATATATATATATATATATATCTTTATACCATTTGCATACCTGGTGCCAAAAGAGACCAAAAGAGTTCATCGTATCTCCTGGGTCTGGAATTACTGAGCCATCTGATGTGGGTGCTAGTAACCAAACTTGAGTACCCAATAGTAGCAGTATTACCAAGCCTACCCTCCACTCCCAATATTTCATTATAATGCAAAGATAAATATGCCACCTTCTGTGGTCTATGAGTTGAATGTGATGAAAGTCTGATTTAGTGGATTTCTAGCCTTCTGTGAATGGACTTTCCACATTTCTTATTGTCATTTTTAACACGATTCTCTTGATGTGAGTAAAGACACCAAAAGGTTTTGTTAAGTAGTGGTGAATCCAGCCAGGTTATATTATGAAAAGTTCCATAATTTGAGATATGGGGTTTTTTTGGTGGGGGGCAGTGGTTAAAACAGGATTATTCTAAGTAGTCATGCCTTCCCTGAAACTCACTATGGACTGTGTTGGCCTCAAACTCAAAGAGATCTGCATGATTCTGTCTCCCAGTGCTGGGATTACAAGCATGAACCACTAAGCCCAGCTGAGATATTTTTAAGTGATCTATCTTTGAATCAAAGCATGAAAAAATAATGTAAAATTTAAACAGGAACTGTCATTGTTTTTATGAACAATAACTCTTCTCAAAATTCTACAATGTATTAATTTTCAACTGGTAAATCATTTCATATGCTCTCAACATTATGGTTATTTATTTTCCTTGCTTTGTTAACTTCAATCTTTTAAACTGTTTTAACTGTGTACATACATTTGTGCTATGGTGTGCATATATAACACTCAGAGGACAATTTACAGGTATTAATTACTACATCCTATATGTGAGTTCTAGAGACCAAACCCAGGAAGTAAAAGTTTGGCTGCCAGTGACCTCACCGGCCTTATTTAATATTAAAAATTATTTATGTATGTGCTGGTGTGTGGATGTACATATGCCACGGCCCACCTATAGACATAAGAGAAAAACTGTAGGAGTAATATGTGTCTCCCAGAGATTGAACTCAGGTCATCAGTCTTAGCATCAACCAACTTTACCCACTGAGACTATTCTTAGGCATTCATTTGTGTTTCTGAGAAAGTGTTATGAACAAGTGTTTCGTCCTCAGAATAAATATATTTATTTATTTTCATAAATATTCATATTTATGAAAATATGAAAAAAATTCATAATTTTCATTTGCAAATATGATTTATTATTAAAATTGTTTTATGTTCCTCCATCCTTAGATAACAATATTTTACAATCTGAATAGGAGACAATATTTTACTGATGTAATGTTTCTACTAATCTTATTTGAGCACCCGTGAGACATCTCATTGGGAAAAACATGTCTGTGGTGTTCAAGGCTAGAAATATGACATTGATCATCATACAAAAAGGGGCAAAACAACCCCCCCAAAGTTTTCTTCTTGTACCCACATATGTCATGGCCTACACACCTATAATCACATTACACAGAGAGACAGACAGACAGAGACCAGAACTGTTCTTTTAAAAAATAAATGTTGGGCTGGAGAGATGGCTCAGAGGTTAAGAACACTGTCTGCTCTTCCAGAGGTCCTGAGTTCAATTCCCAGCAACCACATGGTAGCCCACAACCATCTATAATGAGATCTGATGCCCTCTTCTGGCCTATGGTAAGCTTGCAGAAAGAACACTGTTTACATAATAAATAAAATAAAAAAATAAATCTTAAAAAAATAAAATAAAATAAATGTCATTGCTCTTACATTATATGGCATCTCTAGATAATTCCCTTAGGAGGCAATACTTCAAGATGAAGTAATACATGGATAAAATTTGGACCATGAAGATATAGAAATATCAAATAATATATACACATCCATAGCATATCAAGCTATGTTATGAGATTTACAGTGGATTGCTGAATATCTTACTTTATTACATCTTTATCAGGTAGATGAAATTGTTGCTTTAGATACACAAGACATTTACTATTTGTCATATCATCTTTTATTAAGTATTTTAACATTAATATTTTAAAAACACGTTAGTCTCTCAAATGTGGACATCCAATTTTCCCAGGACCATTTGTTGAGGATACTTTCTTTTCTTCAGGTTATGCATCTTTATCAGATGTTGAATAGGTGTAGCTTCATGTACTCATGTTTGGGTGTAAATTTACTTCACTTGTTTTTCATGTCTGTTTTTCTGCCAATAGCATATTGTTTTTCTCATTGTTGGTTTGTAGTATATGTTGAGATACAGAATGTTAATCTCTCCAGAATTGTTGATTTTGTTCAGGATATTCTTTGCCTGCCTGGGGTCTGTTGTGGTTCTATATGAATTTTAAGATAGACTTTTATATTTCTGTGAAGAATTGTATGGGAATTTTAGTTGGAATTGCACTAAATAGCTTTATATAAAATGTTCATTTTCATATTATTAAATCTACCAATCTGTGAGGGTCAGATAGATACGTTTCTTTTTCTAGTGTCTCTCTATCATTGCAGATGTCCTTCACTTCATTGAGTAGATTCATTCTTACTTCTTTAATTTTCTTTGAGGTTATTGTAAATGGGATTTTGTTCACCATCTCTTTCTTTGCATGTTGTTTGTATATAGAAAAGCTATTGATTTGTGTGAGATGATTCTGTATCCTGTTACATTGCTGAATTAGCTTATTGTTTCAAGAAGTTTTCTGTGGAACTTTTGTGATACCCCATGTTATCCATAAATAGGGATATTTTGACTTATTCCTGTATTCATATTCCTTTAGTTTCCTTCTTTTGCCGAATAACACCAGCCAGTACTTAGAGCTTACAACATTATAAATAGTGGGTATAACAGACATTATGTCTCATTTCTGACTTCAACTGGATTTCTTCAAGCTTCTTTTTGTTTAGAATGATGTTGGCTGCATTTCTCAAAATACCTTTAGTAAATTGAGGTATTTTTTCTCTATCTGTACATTGACTAGTACATTTTTCATTAAGCCATGTTGGATGCTCTCAAATGCTTTTCCTTCATCTATTGAAATGATCATATGATTTTTGTCTTTTAGTCCATTTATGTGGTTTGTTACATTTATTGGCTTGTTTAAATTGAATTATCACTGCATTTCAGGGACAAAGTCTACTTAATGTCTACTTGGTCATGACAGTCTTTTTGATGCATGTCTGTATACTGTTTGAAAGCATTATATTGAGGAATTAGAATCTAGGGCTTGGCAGGAGGAAAATCAATATGGGAAGGAACATAATTACATTTTAATTTGAAATACATACCATTACAAAACAAAGACAAAATAAAGGCCTTGTCTGGTAAGACAATGAAAACAGATGTCATCCATCAAAATAAAGTTGCAGTTGTCCAGAGATTTGGAGTATCTTTACCATATGTAACTCAAAAAGTATAGTAAATCATACAAATAGATATGAAAAGAAAATCACATGATTCTTTCATGAGGTGTAAAAGGCTTTTGGTGATATCCAATACATGTGAATGACAAAAACCTGGGAAGTACAGTACCTGAGGGAACATGACACATCATAACAGAGGCTATATCCCCCTACAAGGAGAAAAACCTCTAAGAAATCCCATTAAAATCAGGAATGAGACCAGGGTGTCTACTCTCCCCATTCCTTTCCAATATAGTACTTAAAGCACTCACTATCACTAAAGTAATAAGGCAAGATAATAAAATTAAAGGACAAATAGCAACAAGAACTTGATTCATCCTTATTTTCAAATGGTGTATTATGCACAAGAGATTCCATGCCTGGAGAATTACAGGGGTCAGACAACTGTTGTACATGCACCATGAGCCCTGGGTTACAGCAAAGAGCCTACTATAGTACATACACTATTTATGTTGAGTTATAGGCATGAAACTCTCACAGTACATGAATCATGAACGTTGGGTTACTGGTTTGAACCTCACACAGTACACTCACAGTGAGTGCAGTGGTATTGGGATAAACATCCCACAGTACATGCACCATGAGTATAGGATTATAGGCATGAGCCTTCCGTAGTATACGCACCATGATTGCTAGGATACAAGTGTCAGACAACCACTATACATATACCATGGGTACTGTGCTGCAGCAAATAGCCACTATAGCACATCCACTGTGAATACTTGGTTATAGGCATGAACCTCCCATAGTATATGCACAGTGAATGCTGGGATACTGGTTTCAATTTCACATAGGACATTCATAAGGAATGCTGTGTCATTAGGGATGAGCCTCCCAAAGTATGTGCATTGTGAGTGCTAGGATACATGTGTGGGCTGCCCTCATTAGAGGCACTGTGAGTGCTTGGTTACAGATCTAAGTGTCCAGAGTACATGCAGTATGTGTGCTGGTTTACAACCATGAGCCCCCACAAATACATGCACCATGAATGCTGTTTTACAACCATAAGTCCTCACAAATACATTCACATGAATGTTGGGATACAGCCTGGAGCCTCCCAAAGTACATGCACCATGAGTGCCAGATTACAGCCATGAGCCCACCATACTACATGTTCTGTGAATACTGGGTTATAGTCATGAGCTTCCCACAGTGTAAGTACAATGAGTTCTGGGCTATAGGCTTGAACCTCCCACAGTACATGCATCATGAGTACTGGTATTCAGATGTCAGCCTCCTAAAATATATGAATCATGGGTGATCTGTTACAGGCTAGTGCTTCTTGCAGTACATGCACCATGAGTTCCAGGCTACAGGCATGAGTATTACAAAATACATGCACCATGAGTGCAGATTTACAGGCCTAAGCCTCCTAGAGTAAATGCATCATGAGTACTTATTATACAAATGTCAGCCACTCACAGTCCCTACACTGTGAGGGCTGGGTTACAGGACTAAGCCCACTATAGTAAATGTATCATGAATACAGCCTTATAGAGATAGGACCCCATAGTACATGCACCACGAGTGCTCCTTTATTGGTATGATCCTCCCACAGTAAATGCACCATGAGAGCTGGGATATAGGCATGAACCTCCCACAGTATGTAACATAAGTAATAGGATTTCACATTTCAGCCTCCCATAGTATATGCATGATGAATACTAGTATACAGATAGCACTCTCCCACAATATATGTGTAATGAATAATGAGTTACAGGCTGGATCCCCCCATAGTACATGCACCACCATGAGTTCCGGGTTACAAGTTTGAGTCTTCTACTGTGAATGCTGAGTTAAATGTGCACGTCTGCATGTAATTGCACCATGAGTGCTGGGATACAGCATGAGCCTTCTACAACACATGCATCATGAGTGCTATACTGTAGGCCTGAACCTTCTAGAATACATGCAGAGAGAGTGTTGGGTCATAGGCATGAACTCACCATGCACTGTGATTGCGTAGTTATAGGTGTGAGCAATCCACAGTAAATGCACTATGAGTACTGGATTATATTGTGTAATCTACTCTGAAAAGAAAAAAGAGAGAATATGGATATGATAAGATAAAAAGGTAGATTATTGAAACTACTCTGATAAAGCAACTACTTGTTTTAAATATTTTACATTGGATTGGATTTTTGTATATTGTATACAAATTTTCTACATTGATACAAATTTGAGATTATTTTTCTTAGAACATACTGTACATACATTTCTACTCTTATTCAAGGTATTGTACCTATACATTTCTTTTAACAATGTAATGCAAATTGCTAGTCCTTGAAAGTTATTGTTACCAACTAATTAAGATATAAAGAAATGCAAGTTAGTAGTTAGTTATTACAATCGAAGTTGTAGTCATATCAGGTATGTTTTCAAGATCAAACAGAAATATATTTTAGATAAACAGTTCATCTCAAACACTTCAGAGATCTACAGAATATGGCATTTAAGATATTTTAATAACAGACTCTTTTTTTATGACAATGAGACATATCTGCTCCTGGCAGCACCAATCTACTTCAGAGAAGATAATGGGCATGGAAGAAACTCCATATGGAGTTTACTTTGTTTGTGGCAAAAGTTAGCCACTGGGCAAGAAAATGCACATGCCTTGTTTGCTGACACTATGCTGTCTAAAGGGACAAGTGGGACACAAAAAAAGGACTCTAGAACCTTGCCAAGACAAGGTAGGAAGGCCCTTTAGAAAATCCTGCTTCACAGATGAGTCTGTCATATATGCTAGGCCTGTAGGCCAAAGATAGATGCCGCAACATTGCAAAGGAACCTTGGGTGTTTGTCCATGCAGCCAGATGTTTCTGTCATGCCTCACATTTTTTGGAAGTCACTTGCTTGTACTTCCTGCTTACTAAGGTAAGATTATTTCTTCTTGAGTCTCTGAAGGAGTTGAAGACTAGATAGTTATAGTTTTCCTTGTTAACAAATTCAGAAAGGAAACTCACTAAAGGTGTGTAAAGTGTATAAATTTGAAAGACATCAAAAAGATAGTTTTCAGTTGGTAATACAAGTTAGGATAGAACATGAAGTATGTACAGCATTTTGGAATCAGCAAAATAGGATAAATAATGGAATATTTTCTCTGAATCTGTCAAATGTTAATGGACTGGATATTGTTAATGTAATTCTTGACTGTATATATTATATATACTTATTATACATATTGTATATAGTTTTTCTTATATTAGTTGTAACCTTTTATTATTTTAGACAAAAAAGGAGAAATGTGGTGATATATTGTGTACCCAATAAACTTGCCTGAGGATCAGAGGACAAAGCCAGCCACTAGATTGGACATAGTGGTCAGGCAGTGGTGGCACATACCTTTAATTCCATGCCTTTGCTTGGGAAGCACACATACCTTTAATCTCAGGAAGTAATATGCAGGGCAGAGAAAGGTATATAAGGCATGAGAAAACAGAAGCTCCCTCTCATTAGGCTGAGGATTTCATAGAAGTAAGAACTAGTGACTGGCTGTTCTGCTTCTCTGATCTTTCAGTTTTCACCCTGATATCTGGCTCTGGGTTTTTTATTAAATGACTATCTAAGATTCAAACAAGTGCAAACTTATACAGCCACTTTGGAAATCAGTATGGTTGTTTCTCAGAAAACTGGGAATCAATCTACCTCATGATCCAGCAATACCACTCTTGGGCATATATATACTCAAAGGTTGTACATTCATACCACAAGGACATTTGCTCAACTATGTTTATAGCAGCATTATTAGTGATAGCCAGAACCTGGAAACAACCTTGTTGCCCATCATCAGGCATTGATCCACATAGACCTGAAAAACCTTTTAAAAGATTCTGGCTGGGCGGTGGTGGTGCACACCTTTAATCCCAGCACTCGGGAGGCAGAGCCAGGTGGATCTCTGTGAGTTTGAGGCCAGCCTGGGCTACCAAGTGAGTTCCAGGAAAGGCGCAAAGCTACACAGAGAAACCCTGTCTCAAAAAAAAAAAAAACAAAAAAACAAAAAACAAAAAAAAACAAAAAAAAAGATTCTGAATGCACAGAAATGGAGCCAAGAGCAGCTTCCTAGTTCATGTCTCTCATTCAGACCATGGTACAGAGAGAGATGCTATTACTTTTGAGCTTGAGCACAATATGGCAGATTCCTGCCCCCGTACACAGAGGCATCTCCAAGCCTCACAGCATGCTGTATGGCAGATTTCGCTTTTGCTATAAGGTTTCTGAGCTACGTGCTGCTTGATGGAGGCATAGACCCACTGCTTCCCAGAGTTGGTGGTGAGCATAGCTCCCAGAGCTGGCAATAAATGTACCTCTGTCATGTTGAGAAGCTGAGTTGGGCAGGGCCAGCAGCAAAAGTTACCACTTCAGTTCTAGACACACAACTTAGCAGTTTAAAAAGTCTCCTGATCAGAAAAGGATAAACCAGATTCAGGCAGAAAGGCCTCTAACAGGTCACAGTGTGTTTAAAAAAATGTATGTAGCCTTGGGAAAAATAAAGACAATGGGTATAGGCAATTATAGGAAGAAATAAATGGTTTTAAAAATAAAACAAAGTCTTTAAAGAGACAATAAAAATAATATAAAATAAAAAAGCCACATAAGCTCATTGCATGAGTCGGCTGTTTGAAACCTGGGGTCTATGCAGGGTCGCTTGGCTCGGCCTGGGAGGAGGGGACTGGACCTACCTGCACTGAGTCTACCAGGTTGATCTCAGTCTGTGGGGAAGGCTTTGCCCTGGATGAGATGGGAATGGGGGCAGGCTGGGGGGGGGAAGGTGAGGGGGCGGGAGGGGGGAGAACAAAGGAATCCGTGGCTGATATGTAGAACTGAATTGTATTGCAAAATAAAAATTTAAAAAAAAAGCCACATAAGATGAAATATACACAGAGAGTCTGGATACTATATGTTATTATGAAGGCTAAAGAAGGAACAGCAGCTGCTAAGACACATTTGATTATAAATATTGCTAGATTAATTCAACATATGTATTCTAAAGTTATCTTGTCTTCAAATTTTGGGTCTAAGAATATGTTGCTTTGGAAAAGAGGTTCTGCTTTTTTCTTTCCACAGAAGATGAGAAGCTGTGGATTCCTTCTGGGTTAATATGGTTGCATCAAGGAAGATCCTCTGAGAGATCGCCAGTGGGATTCAATATCAAGAACAGATTCCAGGCAAACTGGCTGAGATGATCCAGTCAGGACTTGACCATAATCTTAAATTTTCTCAGGGTCCCCCAAAGATTACCAATGCCTCCAATCAGCAGGAAATAGCCAAGAAAACTATGCTCACATTTCCAGAAAATGGATTATGGAGGTTTGTCTTTGTTTAGGAGGTTTGGTCCTCCTAATTGTTATTGGTCATAGTCAATCTCATTCTAAAAGAAGAAAGGGGGATATAATATAGATTATTGAATTTATTTTCATCTAAAAAACAACTATTAATCTTACGTATTTTACATTAGTATAGATTTTGGTTCATTAATACAAATTTAAAGTTAATTTTATTATACTATATGTATATTTCTACTCTTGTTTAGGGTATTATGTTCATGCAGCTTATTAAAAAATGTAATACAGCTGGGTGGTGGTGGTGCAAACGCCTTTAATCCCAGCACTCGAGAGGCAGAGGCAGGTGGATCTCTTGTGAGTTTGAGGCCAGCCTAGGCTACAGAGTGAGTTCCAGAAAAGGTTCCAAAGCTACACAGAGAAACCCCGTCTCAAAAAAAAAAAAAAACCCAAAAATGTAATATATAATTAAAAATATAACTTAATAGTCATCTTAATAGTCAAACCTATAGTCGTGTTAGTTAGCTTCTCTAGGTATACAGAGTTATATTTCAGATAGACAGGTAATCTTCAAACATTTCAAAGACCTACAGCATATGGCATTTAAAATGTTTAAGAACTTAGACTTTTCTGGACAGTGAGACATGTCTGCTCCTGGTAGCACCAATTACTTCAAAGAAGATGATGGGCATCAAAGAAACTCATTATGGAGTTTGCTTACAATATGGAAAAGGCTATTCATTTGTGAAAGAAACTGTTCTTGCCTGGACTGCTTGACAGTATGTTGTATAAACCAGATACACAGGACCCATAGGAAAGTGACCACTGAACTTTGCCAAAACAATGTGAGATTGTCCTTCAGGTTCCTGCTTCACAGAAGATACTGCCAGACATTCTGCAGGGCACAGAGGAAAGCTACGGACAAACTTTGCCAAAATAGGCAGG
The DNA here is from genome assembly GCF_949786415.1 of Peromyscus eremicus. Lineage (NCBI taxonomy): Eukaryota > Metazoa > Chordata > Mammalia > Rodentia > Cricetidae > Peromyscus > Peromyscus eremicus. The sequence continues at coordinate 57,312,966 of NC_081433.1, forward strand.
ACAGTTCTTCAAATTTCCTGCTTCACTGAAAAGTCTGCCTAGGCCTATAGGCTGAAGATGGATGCCCTAATGTTACAAAAAAAACTTTGGTGACTGTCCAGGCAACCAAATGTCTCTTGTCATTTCTAGAACATTGGAAGTTGCTTGCAATGCACTTCCTGTTTACTCAGATAATATCCTTCTGGGGTCTTCAATGGAGCGGAAGACTAGATAGTTATAGTTTTCCTTGGTCATGATAAAATGTAAATTAGATATGAAAATTTAGACTCACAAAAATTGGATAGATGATAAAGTATTTTCTTTAATTTTGTCAAATACAATAGACTAGATATTATAACTGTAATTCTTGCTTGATAACTGTTTTGTTATATGTAATTTTACTATATTAAAATGAAAACCTTCCTTTTTGATTGGACAGAAAAGGAGAAGAGCTGTGGGATCATCTTTCTGTGTGCTGTGAACATGTGTTGCTACCATTTAATAAAAAAAACTGCTATGGCCTATGGTAAGACAGAATGGAGCCAGGCAAGAAATCCAAGCAGAAATACAGGGAAGAGAAGGGCAGGGGTCAGAGGAGATGCTGCAAGTTGCTGCCAGGAGAAGCAAGATGTAAGAGAACAGGTAATGCTACAAAACCACATGGCAAAGCATAGATTAATAGGAATGGACTGAGTTAAGTTGTAAGAGCTAGTTAGTAATGAGCCTAAGCCATAGACCAAATAACTTATAATTAATATGTCTCTATATGTTAATTTGGGACTGAATGACTGCAGAATGGGGTAGGACACAGGAAAACTTCTGTCTACACAACTTACATGCCCTTCAATCAAAGGCTGGATAAAGAAAATGTGGTTCATTTACACAATGGAGTATTACTCAGCTGTGAAACAATGACATCATGAAATTTTCAGACAAATGGATGGAACTAGAAAAACATCCTGAGTGAGGTAACCCAACCAGAAAGACAAACATGGTATGTACTCACTCATAAGTGGATATTAGATGAAAAGCAAAGGATAACCAGGTTATAATACACAACCCCAGAGAAGTTAGGTAACAAGGAGGACCCTAACAGAGACATGCATGGATCCCCCTAGGAAGGGGAAATAGATAAGATCTCCTGAGTAAATCGGGAGTGTGGGGGGAGGGGGTGGAAGTAAGAGGAGGTAGCAAGAAAATATGAGGGAATAAGATGGTCAAGTTGGGGGAGAGACAGAGTGGGGGAACAAGGAAAGAGATGTTTTATTTTATTTTATTTTTTGTTTTTTAAGATAGTGTTCCTCTGTGTAGCTTTTTGGAGCCTGTCTTTGATCTTACTCTGTAGACCAGGCTGGCCTTGAACTCATGAAGATCTGCCTGCCTCTGCCTCTGCCTCCCAAGTGCTGGGATTAAAGGCATGTGCCACCACTACCCAGCTAGGAAAGAGATATTTTAATAGAGGGAGCCATTATTGGGTTAGGGAGAAATCTGGTACTAGGGAAATTCCCAGGAACCCACAAGGGTGACCCCAGCTAAGACTCTAAGCAATAGTGGAGATGATTCCTGAACTGGCCTTCCCCTGTAATCAGATTGGTAACTACCCTAATTGTCATCATAGAACCTTCATCCATTAACTGACGGAAGCATATGCAGAGATCCACAGCTAAGCACTGGGTGGCGCTCCTGGAGTTCAGTTGAAGAGAGGGAGGAGGGATTATATGAGCAAAAGAGTAAGGTCATGATGGGGAAACCCACTGAGACAGCCAACTGGAGCTAGTTGGAGCTCACTGACTCTGGACTGACAGCTGGGGAACTTTGCATGGGATGGAACTAGGCCTTCTGAATGTGGGCGACTGTTGTGTGGCTTGGGCAGTTTCTGGGGCCACTGGAAGTGGGATCAGGATTTATCCTTAGTGCATGAACTGGCTTTTTGGAGTCCATTCTCTATGGAGAGATACCTTGCTCAGCCTCAATACAGGGGGAGGGGCTTGGTCTTGCCTCAACTTGATATGCCAGACTTTGTTGACTCCCCATGGGAGGCCTTACCATCTCTGAGGAGTGGATGGGGTGGGGTGAGGGGAAGAGAAGGGATGAGCAGGAGGAGGGGAGGGAGAGGGAATTGTGGTTAGTATGTAAAATGAAAAGAAACTTTTAAATTAAAAATGAAAAAGAAAAAAGGAATATTTAACAATCTAACAATGTATTATCCATTAAAATCACTTAAATAGCAAAACCCCAAGCAATCATAACAAAAGTTGAAAAACCCAGATATGCCCAAGAAATGGGGAAAGGGAAGCCATTGAGTTTGAGAAAAGAAAATAAAACTCTACAGAAACTCCCCCATATCAACAAATTTCCAGGGACTAATAAAGTATTATAGCCAATTTTTAGAATATAAAAATACATGAAAGTCCATCATTTTCTGAAAAAAGAATAATGAATTAGATGTATAATTCATTAAAACATGAAACATAGACAGCATTACTGATGAAAGACACAAACCTAAAAATATACCATGATCCTTCAAAGCAAGAAGTACAAGATTCTAATAAGACAACAATAAAAACAAACCATGAGCCAGCCCTTACACTGTGGTACTCTAGTACTCTGCTTTGCTAATAATAGAAAAATGGTGTCTTTTTTGAGGCTCTTCCAGAATTCAGGAGACTTACTTAAAGTAACTCTGATGTTTCAACATTGAAGATAATAGTTTTAACTAATAAAACTATTTCATTCTCTAAAGATACAGGAAATAAAGCCTTTTGTTATCAGATAGAAACTATTTTATGTTTCCTCTGATTAATGATTGGATGTAATTCTGGATCATAGTAAGGCAAGGTAATGCAAACCTTTTAAATTGAAAAGCAAGATAACAGATTTTTTTTTAATTGTATGATTTGTGCTATACACCTAAAGCAACTTGTTTTGCTCCAATTGTTTCATAAGCCATAAAGACTTTTGGAAAAAATAGTTTAATCCCATTTTTATGTGTGTTTTTGTGCATGCAAGAATGTCTTTCGTGTGTGTGTGTGTGTGTGTGTGTGTGTGTGTGTGTGTGTGTGTGTGTGTGTTTGTAAAGAGAAAAGAGTTTTGTCAGATACTTTGGATCTGGAGTTGAAAGTACATATGAGCCTTCCAAGATGGGCATTAGGATCTAAACACAGGCCATCCCCAAGAAGAAAGAGTATGTGCTGAGCCCCCTGTCTAGCCCCAAAGTACATTTCACGTAATAAACTAGAAGTATTTCACATATGAACAAAACAATAAAAGAAGTAAATAAATGGTGACTCATAATATGAACATGATGAATCGATATTAAGATGTTTGGCATGTTCAATTTGCAGCATAAATTCAACACACCCAAAGGAAACTTGCAACAATTTATGAAAGAAATGCTGTTTCTAAAGGTATATGGAAAGGTGAAAAGCTTAGAATGCTCAGTAGAATTAAGAAGAAATAATACACACATTGACAGAATCTGACTTCTGTGTTTAACAGAAAATGACATCAAGAAAGGGTGATACATTTGTGAAACAATAAGCTGGCAGAGAGAAAAGCTAAAAACAACAGCACAAAACTGCAGTCATGTTTTAAACAAAGGACCAAAGCAAACTCAGCCAGGAGTATGTAATCTTGAAAGATGTTATCCACCTGCCTGCTATTCCATACGGATAGAAATTATGTACACAAAGACTTCAGAACTCCCCCAAAACTGACTTAAAGTGAACCCTAAACTCTTAGGCTCCTGATCCTCCAGCTGCTATTGTGCCGAGCAGAGAGACCCCACTCTCTACAACATACTCTGGCCGTGGAGGGGATCAGAGACCCTGCTGCTATACCTCTGCAGTCCACACTTCCAATTGTGGTTTCAGCAAATACAGCCACACTTACGCTCAAAGAAATATCAAATACGAATGTTTTCCATCAAATATTATCAAACTTGTTTTTAAGGTATGGAATTCAAATCTCTATATCTCCCCCACTCAGCAAAGTCTTGTTTATTCCCCAGCCTACTTCTGTATTCTAGGAATTTGATGGCCTGGAGCAGTGACCCTGCTCTCCTTGAAGAAGTCTTGCTTCCCTTCCTCATTCATGTCCTATGCACCATTTCCTTTCAGATTCACTCAGTGAGTAAGATTGTGAGGGCCAACCCCAGATACTGGGGACAAAACACAGTCACCACCTTCCTTAGGATAAAATCAAGTGCAGTTACTGTCTAGGGGAGTTCCCTTTTCAAATGCACACTCACACTCCTGATCAAGAGAAAAGGTAGCCATGTCCAAACACTTGAAACAATTTAGAGGTTAGTCTGGGAACTTAGCTTACCCGAGGAACCACCTGAGATTGCCTCCCTGGATAGATACTTCCCACCATCTTCTGTAGTGGTCCTGTGCCTCTGGAACTCTCTAGGTCACCAAAAGAAACCAGAGGATGGAAGTTTTTGGACATCATAGTGAGGGCAGGTCTAAGGGAATTACCAGGGCAACAAGGAACACTCTGTGCATAGATGAAGTGTAAGAAATGATGTGGAGAACAAAAATGTATTCCTTTAGTGGTTAGGTTTTCTTGGGATCGAGATGTGTTTGACTTGAAACTTGTGTGAAAGAAAACTCTTTAAAAGGGTGTTTAGCACAACGTAAACCAACACAGGATAACAGCCTAGGTAGAAAGAGCTCTAAAGAAAAAGAGAGTCAGGGAAAGAAACTAAAGAAGGAAATATTTCCCCTAAACAGAGGGGAGCCAAATCCTCCAGCTGTGCTACAGGATCCCTTAATGTAACTCGCCCTACTCTAAGGAGACACTGAACAACACAAAGTCTGCAAACTGACCTTTAAGTCCCTAGCTTTCCTCTCTGTGCATGGCACTATTCATTGTTTCCCTCCCCACCCAGCACCCACAGATTTGGGAAACCTTGAATCAATTCTGGTGGAAGGGACAAAGGCAGTCTCTGTGTAATTACGTCTGTCTTAGATAATGATGTTCGCACTGCTTTCTGAGTAAAAGGGTCCCAAAAGCCTTCCAGGTTTTAATTTAAGATGAACTATTCGAAAAAGTTTGTTTCCCAATATTTTAAATGCCAACACACATGAAGGGTTACAGATCTATCTAATCTCACATTAGATATCCCACAGCATACGGAACTGGGATAAATTGGTGCCCAGAAACATGTTGTACCTGGGACTTGAGGAGGAAAAAAACCCTGGGTGACAATGTAATTCATGTGTAAGAAATATTTCACTGTCTCTGATTGGGATCATGAAATTCTTTCCTCTGTTCCTTTTGCTATTTTGAGCCTATCTGCCTAGGTTATAGATATTATCCCCTCCTATATACAAGCTAAACAAACTAACATGTCTTTTTTTAAAAAAAGGAGTGACAGTGCACATTTAATCTGAGATGTGTGGATCCTGCAGAGACTTTTGCCTGAAGGGAGATGGGCTCACCTTCCACTGGAACTGAGATAATCTTGATCAAAAAGGAACTATGTTTGTAAGTGCTTGTGTTTACTTACTGGGCCAACATGGCCTGATATGGCCATTGGAAGGGCCACAACACAATTGAGGCTGTGACAATTTTATTGAGAGCAATCAGATTTTTATACTTTCATCAGAAACAGAATATAGTGGCAATTGCCAGGATCAAAACATTTGTAGTTGCCAGGATACAGGGCATAGGGTACACAAGATTAATGTTCAAGACCAATTGTCACACTCCCTTAGTGACTAATATAGGAACATACAGAGAAATGCAAAGCAGCCTCAATGCTTTATTGTCTGAGGGAGTGCATCAGTCTCTCAGGAACTGGAAGCTACATTATGCCCCAGGAGCCATGGACTCTAACCTGAAAAACCTATGATGCATTCCTCTCAAGGCAACTAGGCCAAGTCAACTCTATGGTTCCCTGCACATGTGTTTTGTTCCCATCTTACTGGTGATTACATCACAATGAAAGCAGCAATGTATCTTGGCCATCATGTTTACTAATGGTTTCCTAAAAGGTGTAAATGCCATGTGACTTCCTCGTTAAAGTGAAATAAAACAAAATGAACACATCCATAAATTTCCTGCTGCCACTGAACCCTTAAAGGATTACCTCATTTATACTAAAGAAGTGACACCAGTGTGTTAGTTTTGTTTCATTTTTGACACACTGCTTTATCTGATAGATTTAATGGCTTCCAGAGGGAAATGAAGCATTTTCTTAACCATGTGCCTCCAATATTAGCAAAGCATCTGGCACTTTTAAATGCTTAGGCTTGGAAGGTTCATGTAAATTTACATCAGCCTAGAATCAGTCTTGGGGAAGCAAGGCCCTACCTGAACCAAAAGAATACCAGGTGCTAGAAAAGCTGTTGCCAGCAGTCAGGCTTTACAGCGGCAGGCTGGAGAGGAAGGCTATGCTGGGTCTTAATGGTTTGCCCCAGCTTCCTACCTGAAATTTCCAAGATGTTTTCTCCAAGAAATCCTTTAGTCCATTTTTGCCCTACCATGCCCTAAAAACAATGTTTTTGTTTTTGTTTTCTAGTCTCTTCATAGGCATCAGTGAAGCAGTTAACCATCCCTTTCAGACAAGTTGGTCTTCATTCCTGCAAATTCATTTTCTCTCCTTACAGGGAGCATAAACTCCAGCATAAGACATCGGGCCTGTGTCCTTGTGGGCTCCCACTGCTGCCTATTTACCACATTTGAGATAAACTCAGTCGTGTGGCTTTGGTCAAGTGGTCAGACACTTTTAAGGCTACTGCTTTCAAATTCTCTCCTGAACATTCTTTGCACACTTTCCTCATTTTGTGCAGATTTAGGTTTAAAATTTTCTTGAAGCATCAAATCTAAGTTAGTTTCTGATGCTATCAATCTTATATTTCTCATGGGTCATTAGGGCTAACGTAAAGATGAACTGAAAACAGCACTTATCTCTTACTGCTATGAATAACATGTATATGGGTATGAATACATGGCTCAGCAGCTAAACACAGTGGCTTTTTGTCCATAGGGCCTGGCTTTGATTCCCAGCACCCAAAAGACATCTCACAACTGTCTGTATTTCACTGTCATTTCAGCCATTGGAGATTTGACATTCTCTTCTTGTCTCCACTGGTACCTGGAATTCAATTGTTTTACACACTGGCAAAACTTATACACCTAAATTAAATTAACTTTAATTAAAAAATAACACATGTGAAGTAAACCTTTTCTTCAATATGAAGTCACATGTCTCTGTCTCTACACCATTTCCATACCTGGTGCCCAAGGAGGCCAAAACAGTGCCTCATATCTTGTGAACCTGGAATTAGAGGTAGAGTTGAGCTATCTGACATGGGTGCTATGAACCAAACTTGGGTACCTAACAGGATCATTACTACTGAGCCAACTCTCCAGCTACCAAATAAGTCATTATAATGCAGTAGATGAAGAGGCCCCATTACTCCTTCTGCTACATGGTCATTGAATGAGTCAATGGATTTCTAGCCCTCTGTGAATGGACTCTCCTCTTTGTTTCTTATTGTCATTATTAATACATTTCTCTTGATGTGAGTAAAGAAAACAAAAGGATTTGTAGAATGCAGATAAGTTCAGCCAGATTATATAAGAAAAGTTCCATAATCTTTTTTTTTGTTTGTTTGTTTTGAGAAAGGATCTTTCTATGTAGCAACAGCTATCCTGGGATTCACTATCTCAACCACACCTGCCTAAAATTCATTGAGATCCTCCAGACTGTCTCCCAAGTGCTGCAGTTACATGAACCACTATGCTCAGCTGGGATATATTATTTTAATGACCTATGTTTGAATCCGAGAATAAAAAAATATAATGCAAATTTTAAACAGGAACCATTATTGTTTTGATGAACAGTAATTCTACTTAAAATTCTACAATGTATTAATTTCAACTGGCAAGTAATTTTATTTGTTCTCAATATTTAGGTTATTTTCTTCACTTTCCTGATTTCAACTTTTAAAACTGTTTTAACAGTGTGTATACACTTATGCCACAGTGTGCATGTGACACTCAGAACAACTTACAGGTGTAATTACTACTTCATCTATGTGAGTTCTAGTGATCAAATGCAGGTAGTCAAGTTTGGCTGCAAGTGACCTCATTGGCCTTATTTGGGTTTTAAAATTATTTTTCTATATGCTGGTGTTTGGGTGTGCATATGCCACAGCCCAAGTATAGAATAAAAGAAAAACTTGTAGGAGTACTATGGGTCTCCAAGAGACTGAACTCAGGTAATCAGGCTTAGTAACAACCAAATTTACTCACTGAGACAATTCCCTGGAATTCATTTGTGGTTCTGAGAAAGTGTTATGAACAAGTGTTTACTTCTCAGAAGAAATTAATACAATCCAAAAATGGCAGTATATCATATTCATTTGCAAATAGGATTCATTATTCAAATTGTCCTGTGTTCCTCTATCTTTAAATGTTTATAATTTTAATAGATAACATTTTATTGATATAATGTCTCTACTAATCATAGTCAAGTACCAGTGAGATGCTTCATTAGAGTAAAAAATGTCTGTGGTGTGCAAGGCTGGTAATCTGATTTCATCACCATACAAAGAGGACCGAAAGAATTTTCTCAAGTTTTCTTCAGGTCTCAACATGTCTGCTATGCCCTACAAACCCATAATCACCACACACACACACACACACACACACACACACACACACACACACACACACACACATTTTTTCTAAAATAAATCTCAATTCCCTGACATTATCTGGCATCTCTAGATAACTCCCTTAGGAGGCAATACTTCAAGAGGGAGTGCCAAGTGGATAAAAATTGGATCATAAAGTAGGAACATCAAATAATATATACATATCTATAGCACATCAAACTATGAGATACACAGTTGATTGCTGATTATTCTTCATTATATCTCTACCAGATAGATGAAAATGCTACTTTGAATACACAGATGAGGTATTTTAATGTTTCTGAGATTATCTTCTATTAAGCATTTGAATATTAACAGTTTTAAAAAGTATTGACAAAACAGGACACATTGGAGGCACATCTTCTATTGTTGGACTTGTACTCAGAAGGCTGACACATGAGAAACATCTGTTCAAATGTATCCTTGACTGTTTACTGATATCCAGGCCAGGCTGGACCACAAACCATGTCTGAAGGAAATTTGTGAAAATATGAAAAAACAAAACAAGTAACAACAATCCATCACCCTTTCACAGACACCTTTACTTGAAAAGTATTATACACTGCCCAATACTTAAATAAACAATGGACCCCTTTGATGATGGGCATTCCATCCTATACATATCAGCAGAAAAATACCTATTACCAATTGAAAGCACAATAGATGAACAGAAGCCAAAAAATGAATGTATGAACCACCAAATAAACTTCAGTAACTGGATTTGTCATATATACAGAATTCATCAATAGCTACTCCAAAAGCTTCAAAACACAAGCCACGATACTGTGATCTCCACCATCAGTCTTGAGTGCACATGCTAAATAATTTACTTGCTTCAAGCCTATGATGAAAAAAGAGATTAAACAAGAGTTTTTTCTTTGAAACTGAAGACAACTGTGATGTCAAAATCACATGAATAGGGTTTTCCTCATGCATGAGTTCTTCCCTATTTCCTTATGTTAAGATGACATATAAAGGCTTTAAAAATATTTACAGGGCTAGAGACAGGGCCAGTTAAGTCAAGCTCATGCCAAGGAACTAGGTAAGGTTTTTTTTTCCCTACAACTTTCTGTAATTGCTTTTAGAAATTCAGGAAGATTACAAGGTCTAACTTTCTTGGGTACCACCAAGAACATGCATATACCCAAAGACACACTTCCAGCACATTTCAAGACAGGGTTTCTCTGTGCAGTTTTGGTGCCTGTCCTGGATCTCACTCTGTAGACCAGGATGGCCTTGAACTCAAAGAGATCTGCCTAACTCTGCCTCCCGAGTGCTAGGATTAAAGGTGTGTGCCACCACCGCCCAGCCACATAAAACATTTAAAACAAATTGTTAAACATGTTTTCACTTATGACAATTTTTCTTGTGTAAACATTCATTCCTGTAACCCACAGGTTGAGGCATCTAGAAGCTTACATAGAGTTTTTCTTCATCATGAATTAGTTCATGTAAAAGAAAACAAGCATGTAGCCTTCAAAAACAGACAATCAATAATTCTCAGTTGTTGGTACCATTTGGAAAATTTTAGAAATGCTGACCTTTAGAGGGAATATGTCACTCATTGTGAGTTTTGAGATTTTAAATTCTCACACCACTTCCAGTTTCCATTCTCTGCTCCACATTTCAGGTCAAGGACATGAACTCTGAGCTTTGCCCTGCCTCTCTCATGAAGATCATAACCATAAGCCAAATTAAGCTCTTTTTTATTTTGGGTTTTCTAAGACAAGAGTTTCTCTGTGTTGCTTTGGAGCCTGTCCTGACTTGCTCTGTAGACCAGGCTGGCCTCAAACTCACAGAGATCTGCCTGCCTCTGCCTCCTGAGTGCTGGGATTAAAGGTGTGCACCACCACGCCCAGCTAAGCTCTTTTATAAATTGCCTCAAATACTGTTTTTATCAGTATCTTAATTAGGGTTTCTATTGCTGTGAAAAGACATCAGGACCATGGGCAATGTTTATGAAAGAAAACATTAAATTGAGGTGTTGGCTTACAGTTCAGAGGTTCAGGCTATTATCATCATGGTGGAGATCATGGTAGTGTGCAGACAGACATGGTGCTGGCTATATCTTGATCAGAAGGTAACAGGAAGTGGACTGACTGTCACACTGAGTGAACCTTGAAAAAGAGATCT